>NC_138988.1:47872289-48348933 GCF_964341445.2 Mesoplodon mirus | reverse complement strand
TATTATTTCCTTCCTTCTGCTGACTTTAGGGTTTTTTTTAATTCTTTTTCTAATTCTTTTAAGTGATAGTTTAGGTTATTTGAGATTTTCTTGTTTTGGAAGGAAGAACTATATTGCTATGCATTTCCCTCTAAGAAGCACTTTTGCTGCATCCCACAGATTTTGTATGGTTGTGTTTGCATTGCCATTTGTCTCAAGGCATTTTTAAATTTTCTCTTTGGTTTCATCGTTGATCCATTGGTTCTTTAGTAGCATGTTGTTCAGTCGCCATGTAATTGTTTTTTCTCCTTTCTTTTTCTGTGGTTGATTTCTAGTTTCATGCCATTGTGGTCAGAAAAGATGCTTGAGGTAATTTCTATACTCTTAAATTTGTTGAGGTTAGTTTTGTGCCTTAGTATTTGGTTAGTCCTAGAGAATGTTTTACGTGCACTTGAAAACAGTGTGTTCTGGTTTTTTTGGATATAATGTCCTGAAAATATCAATTAAGTCTATCTGTTCTATTGTATCATTTGGGATCTCTGTTGCCTTATTGATTTTCTGTCTAGAAGATCTGTCCATTGATGTGAGTAGGGTGTTAAAGTCTCCTACTATTATTGTATTCCTATCAGTTTCTCCCTTTATGTCTGTTAGTATTTGTTTTATATATTTGGGTGCTCCTATATTAGGTGCATATATGTTGACGAGTATAAAATCCTCTTCTTATATTGATCCTTTTGTCATTATGTAGTGTCCTTCTTTATCTTTCTTTATGGCCTTTGTTTTATGTTTTTTAAGTTTTTAAAAAAATATTAATTTATTTATTTGGCTGCATTGGGTCTTAGTTGCAGCACATGGGATCTTTAGTTGCAGTGTGTGGGATCTTTTAGTTGCGGCATGCAGGATCTCTAGTTGCAGCATGTGAACTCTTAGTTGCAGCATGTGGGATCTAGTTCCCTGACCAGAGATCGAACCTGGTCCCCCTGCATTGGGAGCGTGGAGTCTTAGCCACAGGACCACCAGGGAAGTCCCTCTCTCCCTTCTAGCTGCTGTAAACCAGTTGCTGCCTTCTCCTCCAAGGCTCTGAAGCTCCCCTGCTCTCCTGGCTGAGCTCCCCACTGGTGAGGGGACTTCACAGCATGCAGGAATCTTTTCTCTTTCACAACTCCCTCCCAGGGTTGCAGGTCCCATTCCGATTCCTTTCTCACTGTCTTTTTCTTTTTCTTTTTTTTTGCTTTTTTCTTTTGTCCTACCTGGTTATATGGAGATTTTCTTGCCCTTTCAGAGATCTGAGGTCTTCTGCCAGTGTTCAGTAGATATTGTGTGAGAATTGTTCCACATGTAGATGTATTTTTGATGTATTTGTGGGAGGAGGTGAGCTTTACATCCTAGATGAGCTACTCCACCATCTTGATCCTGGACCTGATGAAACCTTTTAAATTAAAAAAATATGAATGAGAATTAGGTTTTTTCACTGTTGCAGAAAGAAGTTACATATAAGGAAAAGGGGAATGCTAGAATGAACTTGGAAGTGTAAATATGGATTCATGGTTTAAAAATATAGGTGTGTATGTTGGGGGGATACCACATACACACAGTTGGATAAATACAAGAAGAAATATAGATGTATGTGAATGTGTTGGTTAGTACACATGTATATATTTCTTGGCTGTATCCACTAGAGAGATAGAAATAATGACACCCTAGTAGCATTTAGCAGACCTGTTCTACAGATCTTGGTTTTAAGTACTATTCTCCAAAAAAAGGAACCCAGGGCTCATTGGAAAACTGTTTGATTCCAGGGTTGAGGCAGGGAAAATAGGAAATGAATGTAGAGCATCTCGTGGTGCCAGAAAGTAAGAAAGTGCTAGAGAGAGAGAAAAAAAGAGAGAGAGTGGGTGTGTGAGTAGGAGAGAGGGCATGTCAGAAGGACACAGAGCTCCCAATGGCCAGAAGAGAAACAACTCAAGCAACAAAACAAATAATAATGGTATTAGATTATAACCCAAAGAATAAAGTAAATATCCATGAGTCCATACTAATATAAGTAAATATCTGAATAAATAAATGGGAGAAAAGGGACAACTCTTTGTTATGAAAGAATTCTAATTAATAATGTAGAAAGAATGAGAATTTAAAAATCACCATTAGGGACTTCCCTGGTGGCACAGTGGTTAAGAATCTGCCTGCCAATGCAGGGGACACAGGTTTGATCCCTGGTCTGGGAAGATCCCACATGCCATGGAGCAACTAAGCCCATGCACCACAACTACTCAGCCTGTGCTCTAGATCCTGTGTGCCACAACTACTGAGCCCGTGCACCACAACTATGAAGCCTGCACACTCTAGGGCCCGCATGCTGCAACTGCTGAGCCCATGTACTGCAACTACTGAAGCCTGCATGCCTAGAGCCTGTGCTTTACAACAAGAGAAGCCACTGCAATGAGAAGCCCGCTCATCACAATGAAGAGTAGCCCTGCTTGCCATGACTAGAGAAAGCCTGCGGGCAGCAGCAAAGACCCAACACAGCCTAAATAAATAAATAAATAAGAAAAAACCCACACTAAAAAAAAGATTTAACCATTAAATATCACACTAATAAAATCTGCAGGCAAGACATACTAATAGATGCTAAAATTATTGGGTAGAAGTGTGAGCAGAAACATTATTCCATAGTCTCTCCCCAAATATTTAGCAATTACAAAGGAAAAATAGTAACTGTTCAGTAAAGAATCCTGGAAGACACCAATTTAACCAAGTGGTTAAGGTTACCATCACCACTAATAGGACACATCAATAGCATATAACCCCGATATGATATACCGGGAAGGGCACATCACTTTTGTGGTATTCCTACAAATAATGCAGAACCTCAGTCCAGTCATGAGTAATGATCAGAGAACTCAAACTGAAGGACACACTCTAGAGAGACATTCTACAAAATAACTGACCAGTACTCTTTAAAAGGCTCAAGGTCATGGAAGGTCACAGACAACAAGGAAAGATTGAGAAACTGTCACAAGTTGGAGGAGACTAAGAAGATACGACAGCCTAATGCAATTGCAGATCCTGGATTGGATCCAGGAATAGAGAAAGGATGTTAGTAGACACACTGGAGAAATCCACATAAATTCTGTTCTTTTGTTAATATATGGTACCAAGCTTAATTTCTTAGTTTTGGTCATTGTTCTGTTATTATTTAAGATATTAACATAAGGGGAAGCTAGGTGAAGAGTTTATGGGAACTCTCTGTATTACTTTTGCAACTCTTGTAAATCTAATATCTCAAAATAAAGCACTAAAAGTATGTATTCTGTGGAGACTTCCAGTTGTGGCAGTGTTGTATGTAAATAACCTGAGGAACCTACAAAAAAAAAAGAAAATTCTGGAACTGAAATTAAGTACTCAATAGAAGGCTTAACAGCAAATTAGACACAGATGAAAGGAAGACTTGCAGATATGTCAGTAGAAATGATCCAGGCTGAAGTATAAAGAGAAAAAAGATGAAGGAATATAGAAAACTACATTAAAAAATATGGGACATAGTAAATAGGTCTGTTATGTACTTGAAGCCCCAGAAAAGGAGGAGACAATGTCACAGAAGCAGTATTTGAAGAAAAAATAGTTGAGGATGATCCAAAAGTAATGAAGACTTCAAGCCATAGAGTAAAGCACTAACAACCCTAAGCAGGATAAAATAAAGAAACCATAACGTATGCATATACTTATATACATATACTTACACATTATAGTAAAATTCTGCTCTAAAGACAGGGTTTGGGGAGGAACTTAAAGCATCTAGAGAAAAAAGACCCACTGCCTTCTAACAGTAATGACAGAAGCTAGAAAATATTGGAATGGAAGCTTCAAAGTGATGAAAGATAATAACTTTCAATCTAGAATTCTAAACGTAGTGAAAATTTTCTTTAAAAGTGAAAATAGGGAATTCCCTGGCGGTCCAGTAGTTAGGACTCAGTGCTTTCACTGCCAAGGGCCTGGGTTCAGTCCCCGGTTGGGGAACTAAGATATCGCAAGCCACACGGTGTGGTGAAAAAAAAATGAAGATAAAATGAAGATATTCTCAGACAAACAAAAACTGGTAATTCATTACCAGATAATAATAATTCATCACCAGAAGACCTGAACCAAAGGAATTCTTCAGTCAAAAGAAAAGTCTACCATATGGGAGTAGAGAAATGTAAGAAAGAATGAAAAGCAACAGTAAGGGTAAACTTGTTAAGATATGTAAATTAATATTAAATGTAACATAACCATAATAATAATGTAGTTATTATTAATAATTATGTTATTTAAATATATGTAGAATTAAAAACATAACTATACCCCAAAAATGGGAGGGGTAAGTGGATTTAAAGTGTTCCAAGATCCTTCGATTGTCTTGGAAGTGTATAAGAGCTAATTAATATGGAAACTTTAATAACTTAAGGTTGCTTGTTGTAATCTCTGGGCTAATCATTATTCAAATAGTAAAATGATATAAAAATAACAAGGGAGGGGTTTCCGTTGTGGCTCAGTGGTTGAGAGTCCGCCTGCCGATGCAGGGGATGCGGGTTCGTGCCCTGGTCCAGGAAGATCCCACATGCCGTGGAGCGGCTGGGCCCATGAGCCATGGCCACGGAGCCTGCGCGTCCAGAGCCTGTGCTCCGCAAGGGGAGAGGCCACAACAGTGAGAGGCCCGCGTACCGGGGAAAAAAAAAAAAAAAAGGTAATGGGGGAAATGGAATTTTTAAAAAAATATTTGATTAATAGAAGATAAATGAAAAAGGAACATGGAGGATAGAACAAATAGAAAATAAAAACATGGTAGATTTATACTCAAAAAAATTTTTTAACATCTTTATTGGAGTATAATTGCTTTACAATGTTGTGTTAGTTTCTGCTGTATAACAAAGTGAATTAGCTATATTATACTCAAATTTGTTGATAATTACATGAAGTAATTAAATGGACCAAGTACTTGAATTAAAAAAGAAGGATCAAAAAAAAAAAAAAAGAAGAAGAAGGATCAGGAGGGACTTCCCTGGTGGCGCAGTGGTTAAGACTCCTCCTGCCAATGCAGGCGACACGGGTTTGAGCCCTGGTCTGGGAAGATCCCGCATGCCACAGAGCAACTAAGCCCACGCGCCACAACTACTGAGACTGTGCACTAGAGCCTGCGAGCCACAACTACTGAGCCCACGTGCTACAACTACCGAAGCCTGTGCGCCTAGAGCCCTAGAGCCCACACTCCACAACAAGAGAAGCCACCACAATGAGAAACCTGTGCACCACAATGAAGAGTAGCCCCCACTCGTTGCAACTAGAGAGGGCCTGCGTGCAGCAATGAAGACCCAATGCAGCCAAAAATAAATACATACATACATACATACATAAAAATTTTTTTTAAAAAAAAGAAGGATCAGGGAATTCCGTGGTGGTGCAGTGGTTAGGACACCATGCTTTTACTGCCAAGGGCACGGGTTCAATTCCTGACTGGGGAAGTAAGAGCCTGCAAGCCACGCAGTGTGGCCGAAAAAAAAGAGAAGGATCATCAGACTGGGTAGAAAAACAAAAACCAAATAAATGCTGCTAAGGTGAGATAACCTTTAAAAATAAGGATATAGGGCTTCCCTGGTGGTGCAGTGGTTAAGAATCTGCCTGCAAACGCAAGGGATGCAGGTTCGAACCCTGGCCAGGGAAGATCCCACATGCTGCAGAGCAACTAAGCACGTGAGCCACAACTACTGAGCTTGAGCTCTAGAGCCCGCAAGCCACGACTACTGAGCCCACGTGCCACAGCTACTGAAGCCTGCATGCCTACAGCCCATGCTCCACAACAAGAGAAGCCACGACAATGAGAAGCCTGTGCACCGCAATGAAGAGTAGCCCACATTCACCACAACTAGAGAAAGCCTGCGCACAGCAGCAAAGACCCAACACAGCCTAAAATAAATAAATAAATAAATAATTTTATAAAATTTTTTCCCAATAAATAAATAAATAAATAAAAATAAGCATATAAATCCCCACTGTAATGTCTGTTACCCACAGACTGTTGTGGGTTCCTGCCAGCCTTGAAAAAAATGACCTGATTTCTTTCTCCTAAAAAAAAAAAAGGATACTAAAAGATTGAAAATATAAGAATGGAAAAAGATATAATCAGACAAACCTTAACCAAAAGAAAACTGGTGGGACTTGCCTGGCAGTCCAGTGATTAAGACTTCGCCTTCCAATGCAGGGGCTGCGGGTTCGATTGCTGGTCAGGGAGCTTAGATCCCACATGCCTCATGGCTAAAAAACCAAAACATAAAACAAAAACAATATTGTAACAAATTCAATAAAGACTTTAAAAATGATTCACATCAAAAAAAAATCTTTAAAAAAAAGGTAAAAAACTGGTGTGGCTATGCTAATATCAGAGAAAGTAGACATTAAGGCAAGAAGCATTAGTAGAAATAAAGAAAGAAGAGGGACATTTTATACTGATCAAAGGTTTTGAAAAATCCATCCAAAAGGTACAACTATTTAAAATCTAGGGACTTCCCTGGTGGTGCAGTGGTTAAGGATCTGCCTGCCAGTACAGGGGACACGGGTTCGAGCCCTGGTCTGGGAAGATCCCACATGCTGCAGAGCAACTAAACCCATGGGCCACAACTACTGAACCTGCGCTCTAGAGCCTGCAAGCCACAGCTAATGAGCCTGTGTGCCACAACTACCGAAGCCTGTGTGCCTAGAGCCTGTGCTCCGAAACAAGAGAAGCCACTGCAATGAGAAGTCTGCACACCACAATGAAGAGTAACTCCTGCTCACCGCAACTAGAGAAAGCCCACATGCAGCAACAAAGACCCAATGCAGCCAAAAATAAATAAAGTAATAAAAAAATAAAATAAAATCTATATACACTAATGACCTAGCCTCAAAATATATAAGCAGGACTCCCCTGGTGGTGCAGTGGTTAAGAATCCGCCTGCCAATGCAGGGGACATGGTTTGAACCCTGGTCCGGGAAGATCCCACATGCTGCAGAGCAACTAAGCCTGTGAGCCACAACTATTGAGGCTGCACTGTAGAGCCCGCAAACCACAACTACTGAGCCCTTGCGCCACAACTATTGAAGCCCGCACACCTAGAGCCCATGCTCCGCAACAAGAGAAACCACCTCAATGAGAAGCGTGCACACCACAACGAAGAGTAGGCCCTACTCACTGCAACTAGAGAAAGCCTGTGTGTAGCAACAAAGGCCCAACACAGCCAAAATTAAATAAATAAATAAATTTATATTAAATAAATATATATAGGCAAAATTTTACAAGTCTAGAAGAAAAACAAACAATAATAAACATGAGATTTTCGCATTCTTTTCTCAAAAACTTAAAGGGCAGGTAGACAAAAATATCAGGACACAGAAGAATTGAACAATATAATTAACAAACTATATCTTATTGAGTTATATATAATACTGTACTCAGCAATTGCAATGTACAATTTCTTTAAAAGTATACTTGGAAGATTTACCAAAATTGTCTATGTGCTGGATCATAAAGGAATTAACAAATTTCAAAGGACTGAAAGCATATAGAGCTTGAACTAAGTAGACTGAATAACAAATATATAACTAGAAATTCCCCCACATATTTGGAGATTAAGCAATTCATTACTAGGTACATGAGTCAAAGAAGTCATAATGGAAATTAGAAAATAGAAAATAATGAATGATCATCTTTAAATATACATCACAGCTTATGGGATGCAGCTAAAGACACGCTTAGAGGAAAATGTATAGACATATGTTCACATATTAGAAAAGAAATAGGGCTTCCCTGGTGGCACAGTGGTTAAGAATCCGCCTGCCAATGCACGGGACACGGCTTCGAGCCCTGGTCCAGGAAGATCCCACATGCCGCGGAGCAGCTAAGCCTGTGCACCACAACTACTGAGCCCGCGTACCTAGAGTCTGTGCTCTGCAACAAGAGAAGCCATCACAACGAGAAGCCCGCACACCACAACAAAGAGTAGCCCCCGCTTGTCGCAACTAGAGAAAGTCCGCGTGCAGCGACAAAGACCCAATGCAGCCAAAAGTAAATAAATAAATTAAATAAATTTTTTAAAAAAAGAAATAGTCTGAAAATCAGTTATCTAGGTATACATCTCAAAAATTAGAAAAGAATAGCAAATTAAGCCCAAAGAAGCTGGAAGGAAGGAAATAATAAAACAAGAACACATTTTAATTAAATAGAAAACAAATATAGTGTAGGATCAGCAAAGCCAAAACTTAATTCTTTGAAAAGATTAGTAAAATTGCTTAGTCCCTGGCAAAACTGATCAAACTGAGAGAAGGTAAAAATTACCAGCGTCAGGGGAAATAAAGACATCATTATGGGGCTTCCCTGGTGGCACAGTGGTTGAGAGTCCGCCTGCCGGTGCAGGGGACACGGGTTCGTGCCCCGGTCCGGGAAGATCCCACATGCCGTGGAGCGGCTGGGCCCATGGGCCATGGCCGCTGGGCCTGCACATCCGGAGCCTGTGCTCTGCAACAGGAGAGGCCGCAGCAGTGAGAGGCCCGCATACCACCAAAAAAAAAAAAAAAAAAAGACATCATTATGGATCCTACAGACATTAGAAAGATAACAAGAGGTTTATGAACAACCTTATGCTTAGAAATTGGAAAATATAGATGAAATAGTCATAATTTAAAAATTGTTGTGAAAACAATGATAACTAAACAGCAAAAGGATAAACATGAAGGTATAAAAGAGGACATCAAAATTATAAAATTTGGGGAGGAGAGTAAGAAAATGTAGAACCGCCCCCACCACATCTCCGAGGTGTTCCTGTACCCCACATTGTACTAGCTCACGAGGGCTGATCATGCACATCTCTTTCCAACTCTGTGCTCAGTGATGTCACATTGGTATCTTGAAATTGACCATATTGAGAGTTTTTACACCACAGAAATCAGCAAATACTACCAAGTCAGGATTCTCCCCACCCCAAGAACTGGTCGTTAAACATTTGCCAGCACACTACAGAATGTATTATACTCATGAATTGGGAGACTCATTTGAGAGAGGAATTCGTGATCTGCATACTCATTTAACGAATAATAGCCAAGACACTGTTGTCGGTGAGCAAAGGCAAAAAGAGAATTTATAACTGAGAGGGGAGAGAAAAAACTGTAGTCTGGGAACAGTGAATCTTGTCTGCATATTTTTGGGGTAAGAAAGAGGCCAGTTTGGGAGTCTGTTCTTAAGCAGTCTGAATAATGATATCAAAACAGTTTCAGGATTTTTAAAATGAATTTTCCAGAAAACCTTGCAAAATTAATTGTGGAATATATGTGACAGACTGTGTCTTCCAGTGTCCTTTATTAGTGTTCTTTATCTTAGTTAGGCCAGGTCTGCACCATTTCCCTCAAAAATTTCTCAACTCCCCCCATTTTGGTCAAAAGTTCCTGGTGGAGAGGATTTAAACCTAAGGGCTTTAGTCTGTGGTGCAGAATCATTACTGGATATCAATTTGATCTTGGGGGTATAACAACATTTAAACACCTGAGTGTCAAACACAATGTGAATATTATAAGAGACATTTGGAACATATTTTGTGTCCAATTTTTGGATCAGTGTAGGTCCAATCAAGAGAATACATATTAAAGACAAGATTGGTCAATTTTAGTTAAGTAATTGGTTTTTTACCCCCTATGATTAATTGATCATTTCATCTTTTTCAAAATATGTATCCAGGTACTGTAAAATATTGGCTATTGGATAGTGTTCATTTTGTTGGTGAGGGCACATCTATTTAGAATCATTCTAGCTAATGAAGTTTTGTTAATCTAGCCTAAAATGAGTTATTTCATTTAAAGTCAGTATTCATTTTGCTTGTGAAATTATCTCAGATTTGTCCAGTGGGAGCCTTACAAGTTGTCTCCCGTATTCTTTTGGTATGACCTAGCAGTTTCTTGAGCGCTTCCTTACATTCTGTCATCACAAGATGTTCCAGGCTAATCTTGTACTCTCTTTGTCCCAGTTCTGGAATCGGTTTCTAAGAAGCCCTGGTTCCTTTTAGTGGAGAATGGTATTTAGAAACCAAGATCTAAGCACTAGATCTGCTACTAGCTACTGGGATGTCATTGCTTCTAAGTCCTTTAAATGGATAGAGGTTGGGAAAAGTAACAATTTCAGAGGTCCATCTATATATATGTAAATGTATATATACACATAAGCATGCATATATCCATATCCATGTGCTTACATATTTAAAATCATGACCTCATGCTGACTCCTCTAACTACAGTCTAATTCCATAGTGCCTCCTCCCATTCCACACCTATAGCTCCTCCACCCACAGCCATCTGAAGAATCTTGGAATAACATTCTACTTGTGGAAGTCTCTGCACCTAGTTTAGTGAGTCTCAGGGTCAGATCACCACAGTGACTGCATGTCCAGTTGCAGAATTCTAAATATTTATACTGTGGGAGGCATACAGCCCAGATGTATTATGTTCTGGGACTTAAGAACAGCATTTGTGGTTAAAAGTACTTGATAGAAGAAAACAAAGAAAGGAAGTACTTAACATGGTCCCTTCCAGCATGGTTTTAAGGGCAACTTTCACTGGAGTCTCTTTTAATATGTTCAGTGTTCCAGTTACTGTAACCATGTAACACATTGCCCCCAAGACTTGACAGTGTGAAACAGCAGTTTGCTTTCTGATCAGATAGGACGCAGCTAGGAGAGTTTACCTCTACTCTGCGATGTCTGGGATCACAGCCAAGAGACTGGGGCCAAAGTCTCATTCACTCACATGTGTGGTGGTTGGTGCTGGCTTTCAGCTGAGACCTCAGTTCCTCTGCCTGAGGCTTCTCCACGTCAATTAGTTCCTTTCCTTTCCCTTCCCTTCCTCAGAGCACAGTGGCTGGTTTCCCCAGGGCAAGCCTCCCCCAAAGAGAAACGCAGTCTGCCACTGTCCATTATATAAATTGAATTGTATCTAGTGATGTCTCTTAGAAATGCACCTTGCATCCGTTGGGCATATGACTGTGTGCCTAAGTTATTTACCCAGCTAAACTATAAAGTTTAAGGATAAAAACATTTTCAAATTTGCCAAGTCTTTAAAAATGTATGTCCCATGCACCCTTTCTCAGGAAACTCTTAGGGAACGTGCTCCCCTATATAAGTGAGTAAACCAAGGAAGAGGAAGGCTTGATGTGTGGGAAACGAGAGATCCAGCATAGGAGAGACGTGCAGGAAAGGCCCAGGTCAGTAATGGTTAAGGGGCTCTGCAGTTACTGTTGCTACAAAGCTTAACAACTTAAAACAACCATTTTATCATGCTTGTAGATTCTTTGGATCAGGAATTCTGGCAGGGCACAATGGGAATGGCTTGTTCCATGATGTTTGGAGCCTTAGCTGGAAAAAGTCAATGACCAGGGGTAACCTGAAAGATGGGGCTGGAACTCTCTGAGGCATTTTCACTCACAGAGTAGTTGATGTTGGTTGTCTGCCGAGGGTGTTAACAGAGCACATGCACATGTATTCTCCATGTGGCCTGGGCTTCCTCACAGAATGGCTGCCTCAGGGTAATCAGGCAGCTCAAAGTGAGTGATCAGAGCTTCGAAGTGAGTATTCTAGCAAGTAAGGGGGAGGTTGCATCACTTTTTTTTTTGGCTGCTTTAGGTCTTCATTGCTGCGCTCAGGTTTTCTCTAGTTGCGGCGAGCAGGGGTTACTCTTCGTTGTGGTGCACGGGCTTCTCATTGCGGTGGCCTTTCTTGTTGCGGAGCACGGGCTCTAGGCACCCGGGCTTCAGCAGTTGCGGCACGAGGGCTCTAGAGTGCAGGCTCGGTAGTTGTGGCACATGGGCTTAGTTGCTCCACGGCATGTGGGATCTTCCCAGACCAGAGCTCGAACCCATGTCCCCTGCATTGGCGGGCGGATTCTTAACCACCGCGCCACCAGGGAAACCCCTTAAGATTTAATTTTATTTTTATTTCTTTGGCTGCGCTGTCTTTGTTGCTGCATGCAGGCTTTCTCTAGTTGCGGCGAGCGGGGGCTACTCTTTGTTGTGGTGTGCGGGCTTCTCATTGCAGTGCTTTCTCTTGTTGCAGAGCACGGGCTCTAGGCGTGTGGGCTTCAGTAGTTGTGGCACATAGGCTCAGTAGTTGTGGCACTCAGGCTCTAGAGCGCAGGCTTAGTAGTTGTGGCTCATGGGCTTAGTTGCTCCGCAGCATGTGAGATCTTCCCAGACCAGGGCTCGAACCCGTGTCCCCTGCATTGGCAGGTGGATTCTTATCCACTCTGCCACCAGGGGAGTCCCTGCATCACTTTTTATGACCTAACCTTGGAGGTTCAGTTCCCTTGGAATACATGAGAAAGTCATTACTTCCTCTGCATTGCTATAGGTTACAAACGAGTAACTAAGTTTAGCCCAGATTCGAGGGGAAGCTACATAGATAGACCTCACCTCTCAATGGAAGGAGTGTCAAAGAACTTCTGGATGTGTCTGAAAACTGCTACAGGGGTTGTCCTGTCCTGGGTCACAGCAGTAAGTGTAGCAAGCGACCAGTCCAGATTAGAAGAGGCCAGAGGCTCTAGGAAGGGTTGACTTGTGGGGGTGACACTGATAAGCGTCCCTGATACATCTGGACATCTTGGAAAGAGATTTGTGGGGTAGTGGAAAGAGATTAAATTATTGATAAGTAAAAACCAAACAAAATAATTGGTAGATTAACTTTTAGAAAAACAAAAATTGTATAAGGGAGAATTTCATGCTCAGCTGTGAATAGCATTTACATAGCAACAATAACGTAAACATTACTGATCTAACCATGAGTGTGATGTAACTTACATCGGGAAGATGAGGGATAAGAAGGGTATGGCATGCGGTGAGCTGGCTAAGGGTGAGTAAAGAGAGAATATCCATATCACCCATCCATAATTAATGCCTAAAACTGAAAAAAAAATTAGCATGCCATCTGGAGCCATGGAGGTAAATTCCAAAATAATCAGCTAAAGGAGGGAAAAGTGTTTGTGATTGGGTGTGGGAAATGGCAGGGTTAGGGGCAGGATTTCTATTTTCAAAATTTTGTAGAACTCTTTGCCTCTTTAAACTATGTGGCTGTCCAACTTTGATGAAAATAACTTAAAAAGAAAACTTTCTACCGAAAGAAACGCCATGCCCAGATCATTTTACAGGTATACACCATCAAACATTCAAGCTAATCCTGATCTTATATAAACTGTCAGAGACTACAAAAAGAAGGAACATACCTTCATTCTTAGGTAATGAGCCCGCTATGGTCTGAATGTTTGTGTCCCTCCAAAATTCGTATGTTGAAATCCTAACCCTCAAAGATGATGGTATTAGAAGGTGGGGCCTTGGGGAGGTGCTTAGGTCATGAGGGTGAAGCCTTCGTGAATGGGATTAGTGCCTTTCTGAAGAGGCTCTAGAGAGATCCCTTGCCCCTTCTGCCACTTGAGGACACAGTGAGAAGGTGCCAGCTGTGAATGGAGGGGGGCCCTCACCAAAACACAACCATGCTGGCATCTTGATCTTGGACTGTCCAGCCTCCAGAACTGTGAGAGATACATTCCTGTTGTTCATAAGTCACCCAGTCTTACGTTATTTTGGACTAAGAGCCTAATGTTACCTTGACACCAAAGCCAAATAAGGAGCTATGGCAATGAAAGTCATAAGCCAGTCTTGCTTAAGAACATAAGCCCAGGAGGATGATGGCTGCCGTGGCCATGGCTGTTCGCGAGGACTCGGGATCTGGGATGAAGGCGGAGCTTGTTCCTCAGCCTGGGGCAGGGGGTAGGGAGATGACCCAAGAAGAAAAGCTGCAGCTTCGGAAGGAAAAGAAACAGCAGAAGAAGAAATGGAAGGAGGAAAAGGGAGCAGAACCAGAAACTGGCTCTGCTGTATCTGCAGCCCAATGTCAAGGCCTGACCAAAGACCTGCCTGGACTGGACAGTCAGTTGGGCAGTGCCAAGGAGAATGTTCCAGCAGGTCGGAGAAAGGCTGAACTTAGAGCTGAAAGGCGGGCCAAGCAGGAGGCTGAGCGGGCCCTGAAGCAGTCAAGAAAAGGGGACCAAGGAGGGCCACCTCCTCAGGCCTGCCCCAGCACAGCTGGAGAAACCCCCTCAGGAGTGAAGCGTCTACCCGAGCATAGTCAGGTTGATGACTCCACACTTCTGAGGAGGCTTGTTAAAAAACCAGAATGACAGCAGGTTCCTACATGAAAGGATTATGGATCCAAAGTCAGTCTCTTCTCCCACCTACCCCAGTACAGCAGACAAAACTCTCTGACCCAGTTTATGAGCATCCCATCCTCTGTGATCCACCCAGCCATGGTGCGACTCAGCCTGCAGTACTCCTAGGGCCTGGTCAGTGGCTCCAATGCCCGGTGCATTGCCCTGCTTCGTGCCTTGCAGCAGGTGATTCAGGACTACACCACACCTCCCAATGAAGAACTGTCAAGGGACCTAGTGAATAAACTAAAGCCCTACTTCAGCTTCCTGACTCAGTGCCGTCCCCTGTCAGCAAGCATGTACAACGCCATCAAGTTCCTTAACAAGGAGATCACAGGTGTGAGCAGCTCCAGGCGGGAAGAGGAGGCCAAGTCAGAACTTCGAGCAGCCATCGATCGATATGTGCAAGAGAAGATAGTGCTTACGGCTCAGGCAATCTCACGCTTTGCTTAGGAGAAGATCAGTAATGGAGATGTGATCCTGGTATATGGATGCTCATCTCTGGTATCACGAATTCTTCAGGAGGCTTGGGCTAAGGGCTGGCAGTTTCGGGTGGTAGTGATGGACAGCTGGCCACGGCTGGTGGGAAAGCACATGCTACGTTCTCTGGTCCGTGCTGGGGTCCCTGCCTCCTACCTGCTGATTCCTGCAGCTTCCTTTGTGCTCCCAGAGGTTTCTAAGGTGCTGTTGGGAGCTCATGCACTCCTGGCCAACGGGTCTGTGATGTCACGGGTAGGGACAGCACAGCTGGCCCTGGTGGCACGGGCCCATAATGTGGCAGTGCTGGTCTGCTGTGAAACATACAAGTTTTGTGAGCATGTGCAGACTGATGCCTTTGTCTCTAATGAGCTAGGTGACCCTGACGATCTGCTGTGTGAGCGAGAACGTGTGGCCCTGGCTGACTGGCAGAACCACTCGTCCCTACGGTTGTTGAATCTGGTCTATGATGTGACCCCCCCTAGAACTGGTGGATCTGGTGATCACGGAGCTGGGCATGATCCCTTACAGTTCTGTACCTGTTGTGCTGCAAGTCAAGAGCAGTGACCAGTGAGTGGGGGAACACAGGGTCAATAAATGACATACTCCCTACACTTAAAAAAAAAAAAAAGAGAGAACATAAGCCCAGTCTCATCCCCCAGCCTTTTGGAGCTGTGAGAGGGCTTGTCTGTCCTGAGATGGGGAGCAGAATGGGATGCTGGCTGTGAGTGCTGGACGCCAAGGAGTTGTGGTAGGAATAAAGATCTGTAAGCCAGGGGCTTATTATGTTTCCTATAATTTTAGTTTTGTTTTCTTTCCATATTTTGGTAAATTTAAAAGACATTTGCAAGAAGAAAAAAAAAGAACACAGGTTCAGAAATACTAAGTAAAAAACCAAGCACGAAGAAACACACACACACACACACACAAACACAAACACACAAACACACACACACATCCACCCCAGGAGCAAATTGAGTGTAACCCAGGAATGCAAGGGATGTCTTCACGGTGGCCCTTGAGTTGGCAGTTGGCTGCCCTGAGCCTGTCATTTTTTTCCTCCAAGGCTTCCAGTGCTGTTAAGGAAAGCCAGCCCACTCCGCAATCCTTGTAATTACTGTCTTCCCAGACCTTGCAACTGTGCCGTAGCTACCACGTTTCAATGCCTGACCTCTGCCTGCACCTCATTTCAGTCGACCATGGGTGAAAACCTTAGTAATCCCAGGGGTCATCACACCCTACTTCCCACCAGCTAGAGTTCTGATCGCTGCCAGACTGGGGAGAAAACCAACTCCAGAATCCCATCCTAAGGGTCTGCTGTTTTAGGACCTTTCTGACGCAAAGTGTTATAGCCTAGGTTCCCCATAATGCGGAGTCTGAGGTGGTGAGATTTTGTGCTGTCATTTACGATTCCAGGGAGGAGTGAGGAAAGGGGATGGAAGGAGGCGGAGCCAATGCAAGAATCACTGAGCTGACTCCCAGAAAGTGCAATTGATTATTTTGTCTTGTAAGACATCCCTTCATAAACTGCTGGATCCCGCCTCTTATTGCTTGGGGGTTTGCCTTGTG
Organism: Mesoplodon mirus; assembly: GCF_964341445.2. Classification (NCBI taxonomy): domain Eukaryota; kingdom Metazoa; phylum Chordata; class Mammalia; order Artiodactyla; family Ziphiidae; genus Mesoplodon; species Mesoplodon mirus. The sequence goes on along the minus strand of NC_138988.1, from coordinate 48,332,667 downwards.
TGGCTGGGAGCAAGACTCTCTGGAGGCCTGCCTCAGTGGACATGAGGGGCAGCCACTGCCATGAACACCTCAATCCGTAATGACAGCAGTGGCTGCAGCTAGCCCCGAGTCTGGAGAATAGCAGCAGATTGAGGGTATGGTGCCAGGGCTGTCCCGTGCACATGTGCAGACCTGAAGAGGCAAAACTGATTAGGATCCTTGCCATATGGAAAATAATTTAATCCCTACCTCACTCCATAGCTGAAACAAATACTTGCCAGCAAAGATCTCAAGCAAAGATTTAAGAAGAAAATATAGGAGATATAGAAAGATTTCTTGAAACTGAAGTATAAACCTTGAACAAAATGTTGATACATTTTATATTAAAATTTTAGAAACTGTACACGAAAAGGTAATACAAGTTATAAACTTATACAAGTTATATATTGGGTTGGCCAAAAAGTTCATTCGGGGTTTTCGTTATGTCTTACAGAAAACTGAACGAACTTTTTGGCCAACCCAATACTTACACTTTATAAGGTATAACACATACCTTATAAAGAATTAGTACCCAGAATATATAAAGAATTCCTACAAATCAACACGAAAAAGACAAAGTACTCAATGGCAAATTGGCAGTACGAACAGACACATCACACAAGAGGAAACCCAGATAGCAAACAAACATACGAAAAGATGCTCATCATCATTAATAACAGAGAAATAAAAATTAAAACTATAATATGGGTCTCTCCACACTTGGGTCTGGTTCACAGGTGGATTGAGGAGATATGTTGTGCTGACCAAAAATGGATTTAAATGTTGATTTAGGCGTACATACCTATGAAGACATGCTTCAAATTTATGGAGCTGTTTTCTGGTGGGAGGCTGGGGCAGGGCTTCTTCTGTACTTTTTTTTTTTTGCGGTACGCGGGCCTCTCACTGTTGTGACCCCTCCCGTTGCGGAGCACAGGCTCTGGATGTGCAGGCTCAGCGGCCATGGCTCACGGGCCCAGCCTCTCACGGCATGTGGGATCTTCCCGGACTGGGGCACAAACCCATGTCCCCTGCATCGGCAGGTGGACTCTCAACCACTGCGCCACCAGGGAAGCCCTTCATCCGTATTTTTAATGTTTTACTTCTTAAGCTGGGTGATGGAAACATGGCTTGTCATGTTATAATTTATACGTTTTTCCCAGTGTAATCGTTCACGAAATAGAAGGCAAAGGTGTGTGCATGTATGGAGTTCCTCTTCCGTGTCAGCTTCATTACATTTATCCCCCCACCCCCTTCCCATATTATTCAGTGAACCCCAGACTTCATAGCCTTTGTCCACACAAGTCGCTTTGCCTTTGAACAGATGGTGATCTCGCTGCAGAACACCACGTCCACCAGCCGCCACCTGCGAGTCCTCCCGCCGTCCACACCCTACTTCGCTCTGGGATTGGGTGAGCTCAGGGTGGCAGCGGCCTGGGTGGCCTTGACATCGTGTACTGGCCTTGCCCCGGGTTACACGCCCACCAGGCCCTAGGGTGACTCCACAGCTGCACCCCTCGTGCTCCACAGAGGCCTCCTACCCACCTTCCACCGAAGGCCCCCAGTCCCGACAGCTCCTCCTCGGATCTCGTCCCCCCAGGCTCGGTTCTGCCCTCTCCTCGCCCTGCGCACTGTCACTGCCCTCAGCCAGGACCCCTGGTTCCTCACTTAGGCCATCACAGTGGCTTCCCAGCCAGCCTTCCTGCCTCCGTGACGCGGTGTTCTCCTGAAGAACAGCTCTGATCTTGTGTCCCACCCCCCCAACCCCTGCAGAAACCTCAAATACCTCGCTGCTGCCCACAAAATAAATGCTAAGCCATAGGGCCAGGCATGGCCCCGCCTGACCATTCCAGGTGGACCCTCTCACTCCCCCCGTCGCCCCAGGCCCTGGTCTTCTTACCTGGTCTCCAGAATCTCATGTGTCGCTTTTGTCACCCACAGGGATGTTCCCAGGAAAAGGTGGAATGGTGGCTCCTGGAATGACCTGCCAGTACACTGTCCAGTTTTTTCCCGACTGCCTTGGGGATTTTGATGACTTTATTTTAGTGGAGACCCAGTCGGCGCACACGCTGCAGATCCCCTTGCAGGCCCGGAGGCCGCCCCCAGTGCTGACGCGTGAGTGCACTCTGCTCCGCCGGGATTCAGGGAGGGCTGGTGCCCCTACAAGGACCACCTGCCCACAGGGCCCCTTCATGGCAGCACACAGCCTGTCCCCTGGGGCAGGGGCTTCTGGGTCCTGAGAAGGGACCTGCCAGAAACTTGCGCACAGTCCTCCTGTGTCAGGCCCCGACCATCCTGCTTCCCGTGGAGGCTGACTCTGAGTGACACACATCAGGAGAGGAGGCCAGCATCCCAGCTGACCCCAGCCTAGGCGTCGCTGGCTCAGGGACACCCTGAGTGGGCCTGTGCCACGGCGAGGCAAGAAGGAGTGCCTGGAGCCCTCCATGGGCGTCACCTGTGTGGCCATGGGGTGGCTGGCTTTGCCTGGATGCCCTCATTTACGAGTCCCTTCAGCTGGGCACAGGCTGCAAGTTGGGACTCTGACCACAATCCCCAGGGCCATACCGGGTGGCACTGGCTGAAGCCCGAGCGCATGGAGTCCCGAGGCGCCGCTGCCGTGTGGGAGCAGGGGTGGACCTGTCCCCATCCATCCCCCTCGCCCCTCCACAGCTGCTCTTAGCTCGGGCTGGGCCTCCGGAGAACAACAACAGGACGGCCTGTGCTGTTTCTCTTGCCCATCTTTCCTTGTGGCTGCAGTGTCACCGGTGTTGGACTGTGGTTACTGCCTCATTGGGGGCATGAAGACGACCAGATTCATCTGCAAAAATGTGGGCTTCAGCGTGGGCAAGTTCTGCATTATGCCTAAAAAGAGCTGGCCGCCTCCAAGCTTCAGAGTGAGTGCTCACAGATTGCTACCTGGAAAGAGAGCAAATCCATCAAAGGAAATAACCCCTGTGAGGGACTTGCTCGAGTGCACCTGTGACTGGAAACACACACAGAGAACAGAATTTTATAACCTCTCTCTCCAGCTGCCACGGTCCAGTGAGAGTCAACATGTACAGAGACCAGCGCTGTAGTTCTTGTTACTCCCCTAATACCTGTGTGACCCTGGGCAGGTCCTGTCACCTCTCTTATCCTCCAAGGCCTGGCTCAAATGTCCCTGCATTCATTCATTCATTCATTCATTCAGTCAGTCAGTCATTATAGTAGCAAATGTTTGAGTATAGCAGAGGTCACAGATTGGCAGCTCTTTGGCTGAATTTTATGGGTATATTTATTTGGCACAGGGCTTAAAAGCATTTTTTGAGCCACCATTTAAAAATAGAGAGATTTCAGATTTCCCTGGTGGCCCAGTGGCTAAGACTTCACGCTCCCAGTGCAGGGGGCCCAGGTTCAATCCCTGGTCAGGGAACGAGATCCCGCGTGCTGCAACTAAGACCCGGTGTAGCCAACCAACCAACCAACCAACCAAATAAATAAATAACTTTTTTTTTTTTTTTTTTTTTTTTTTTGCGGTACATGGGCCTCTCACTGTTGTGGGCTCTCCCGTTGCGGAGCACAGGCTCCGGACGCGCAGGCTCAGCGGCATGGCTCACGGGCCTAGCCACTCCGCGGCATGTGGGATCTTCCCAGACCGGGGCACAAACCCATGTCCCCTGCATCGGCAGGCAGACTCTCAACCACTGCGCCACCAGGGAAGCCCTGAATAAATAAATAAATATTAAAAAAAAAAAATAGACTTCGTATAAAAATGTACATTTCCAGTCTCTCTGAAACATTGGGAGACCTGCAGCCCTGGGCCAGGATCCACCGTGGCCTGTCAGCTGGAGTTGAGAAGCAGGGGGTGTGCACGTCCCCTCCTGTTTGCCCAGCTCTGCCCTCCCCACTCAGCACAGCCAAGTGCTGACACCACCTATGGTCATGCTCACTCACACTGTTATCTGACTCAGAGTAGAGATATTTTGCTGTACCTGTGTCTCCCAAAACAAGCGACAGATCCAGAGGACCATATGTTCCCAGACACACATTTCACTCATTTCTGTTACCTGCCAGCGTCCTGGAGGCATGGGTTTGTGTCCCTGGCATGCTCAGTGGCTTCCTATGTAGGCACCTGGGCTGCAGCTCTCCTGACAAGATGGCAGCTTCCCTTGACTCAGGTGCTCATGGCCAGGGGTGGGTTGAGGATGGAGGCCGCCGACACAGAAGCCGGCACCAACCACACAGGCTGCTGTAATAGGGAAAGGACTGTGCTTTGGGAGCCCACCTCCTGGGGGAGGCCATCTCTCACACCTCCTGCTTTGCGTATGAAACACTTGTCAGTGGTCCTTGTACCTCCTACCCGCAGGCAGCTCTTTGTGGACGCTCTGTCTTGTACTCGTCTTTAACCACCAGAACCCCATCTAGTGCCTGGTGCAGGTTGAGTAAGTGCTTGCTGAATGGATGAGCCTCAGTTTCTTCATGAACAGGAGACTGGATGATCCATAAGACCCTTCAAATCACAAAATGGATGTTTGGAGGAGGGAAGTGTGTCATCTGAGCATGAGATTTTACAGTTTCTTCCACACTGTTGGGTCATCTTCTGCTTTTCTTTAAGGCTGTTGCAACCATCGGCTTTGTTGAGCAGCCTCCCTTTGGGATCCTGCCGTCAATGTTTGAGCTGGCTCCGGGGCAGGCCGTATTCATGCAGGTAGGTGATGCGACGCTAGCTTGTATTTCCTTATGATTGGTTGGCTGTTTCCTCAACTGCTCACTTGATTTCATTGGCCTCTCTGGTTTTTTGTTTTTGGGGGCTTTGTCGGGGGGGGGTTTGGCTGCCCCACACAGCTTGTGGGATCTTTAGTTCCCGGACTAGGGGTTGAACCCGGGCCACCGCAGTGAAAGCACTGAGTCCTAACCACTGGACCGCCAGGGAATTCCCGCCTCTGTGTTTTCATGACCCAGATATCCACTCCCAGGTCCCAGCCTTGGTGGCTTCTGTGTAGGAGCATGCTTTTGCATTCTGTGGGGTGATGTCATTTGACTCTACTATGACCTCCCTCACAGAGCAAGTGCAGAAAGCCCTAGCAATGCCACCACGATCCCTGAGTGTTGCTTGTCCACCCGTGAGCCTGGGGGTCACCTCCACTAACATCTGAGCTGCCTCCAGGATCTCCCCTCGGTCCTTCAGTCTGTCTTGGACCATCCCACCCCCTAAATCTGGTACCTTTGTTCTCTTTCCTGTTTTATCCTCAGTTATATGGTCAACAAGGCCCGCCTTCCTTAGGCCTCATCCTGAACCTCTGCAGAAGCTCCCAGAGTCTGACCTCCGGGATGTGGGCTCCTCCTTTCCTAACTGGCCCCTTTCCGGGGTCCCTTGGGCCTGTCACACCTGCTCACTGGTCCCCAGAAGAGGCTGTGAGACATGGTGATGTCTTCCTGCCCCTGTCACCCCACCCTCTGCTCCAGGAGTCTGACTCTGTGCTGTCCCATGACTGGGTGTGGGGCTGCCACAAGTGTGCATGGCCTTCCTCACTTGCCTGTTGAAGGACACACCCACATTAAAGAGTAAAAGCTATCTGAGTTCTGGGGAGGGGGATTCGGCCTACATCAGGTCATCAGACCTGATGGCCAAGAGCCGTAGGTTGTCAAACTCAGCTGCACATGGCCGTCCCCTGAGAAACTTGCCAACACGCTGACATCTGGGCCCCAGCCCTGAGGTTTTGAGTTAATTGGTCTGGGGTGTGCCCTGGGCATAGGATTTTTCAAGCTCCCCAGGTGATTCTGTGTGTGCGGCGAAGTTTGAGGACCACTGCCATAAGCTTCTTTGCCAAGATGTAAAGGAAGGCTTCCTTTATCAGCTCCTTTCCAGTTTCAAGGGTCTGATGGGGTCTTGTTCTGGAGTGATGCTGTCTTGTTCATGTCCGTGATGATCTGATCCTGATAAGAACCTGGCTTTTGGAGTCGGGAGGAGGCCAGTGTAGGAGCACAATAGGGATTATCCATCCTCCTCTGTTGCTGAGGGGTGAGCCGGGTCCTCTTGGCATAGCCCAGGATTTGTCAGAGCCTTGTGGTGGCTTTAAGGAATTGGGGCTGGTCACCCCTGCCCAGGCCATGATGTCCCCCTCATCCCATCCTCCTATGATCCCCAAGGAAAAGAAGAGGGTCGCAGCAGCAGTCTTTGGGGAGCAGTGGGGGAGTCAGGGGGAGGTTTCCCCCTTTGCATTCCTTATGTAAATTTTGTTTACTGATTGGGATTTTGTTTGTTTTAAAATTTATTCATATTTCCAAATAATTAGATACACATGATTAAAAATTCAAAAGACGCAAATAGATGCACAGTGAAATGCTCCCTCTCCCCCCAGTTCCTCAGCCACCCAGAGGCCACAGCCTTACCAGGTTAGGTATGTGAGATATGTGATGCCTACCTAAGCAACTGCACATGGTTTTTTTCTTTCCTTTGTTTCCATTTTTCCTTCACACAAATAGTTGCCCACTCTGTGCTCTGTTCTGCACCATGTATTTTCCACTTACCGTTTCATTTTTTTTTTACAGCTGCATAGTATTCCACTGGGCATATGAACCATAATTTAGGTCAACTGTCCCCTGCATGAAGATTATTTCTGATCTCTGGCCATCTCAGGGAATAGCTTATACATACATCACTCTATCCTACCAGAAGGCTACAGTCCTTGATGTGCATTTGCTGACTCAGGGTCTCTGCTCTCATAATTGTGATACATGTTGCCACAATCCCCACCATGTGGATTGTATCAATTTGTACTTCCAACCACAGTATGTGAGGGTGCCTATTTTAATTCTCATACCTTTGCCAATACAATGGGTTATCAAACTTAAAAAAAAACTGTTATCATGGACATTTTAAAACATATACAAAAATAATCTGAAAAAGAATAGATATACATATATGTATATAACTGACTGACTTTGCTGAACACCTGAAACTAACAAAACATTGTAAATCAACTATACTTCAATTAAAAAAAAATAAAGAAAGGGCAGAAGTCCAACTGGCCAAGCAAAAACAAAAAGAAAAAACCCCCAAAACAAACCTATATGCAAAAATAGAATAGTTGAATGACCACCCATGTACTCATTACACAGCTTCAACATTTATCAACTCTTGGCCAACCTTATTTCCTTTGTACCCCTCCGTCTCTTCCCACCAAACCCTGCCCTGCCCCTCTAGATTATTTTGAAGAAAATTAAGGTATCCTATCACTGTGTTTATGATCGCTAACTTTCTGCTCTTTGCCAGTAGGAGGCATGAAAAACTGTTCTTCTGGGTGGTTTGCATTTCCACTTCTTTCATCATGAATGAGGTTAAACATGTGGTTATTTAAGAGCCATTTGTATTTCAGTCTCTATGAATTCTCTCTTCATAGCCTTTCAACACGCTCCCCAAATTAGCCGGTGGAGCCTGGGCTGAACCCGTAGCCTTAGGGAAGGGGCCGGGAGGGGAGGGAGAAGTGGAGACCGGAGGGAAGAGGGTGCAGCTGAGAAGAAGAGGGCGAGGGTAGAAGCCCCTTCACGGGAGACAGCGAGACAGCCCTTCTCTCCCCAGGTCCTGTTCCTCCCAACCAGCCTGGGAAAGGCAGAGCAGACCTTCGTCATCGTGTGTGACAACTGCCAGATAAAGGAGCTGGTGACCACAGGTGGGCTTGGGCGCGCTCCCAGGGGTGGCCCAGCTGCGCCCGGTCCCCCTTGGGGGTGGGCACACTCAGGGGATGCTGCAGCCACCAGGGCTCTGGTCAGACCTTAGAGACCCAAGCCAGCGTGGCCTTTGGGACTGTCCCAAGGGGCCGTCTAGTGCGAGAGGGATGGAAACCTGGGGGGCAATCTTTTATCGAGTCACTTCGAAATTCACCGTGATCTCCTTTGGGGGACTGCCAGTGACTCGCACAGAAACGACCAGGGCTCCTGTAGGTTCCTGTACAGTTAGCAGGGGGCATCCTGCTGAACTTCCTTAAGGTGCCTTGTTCCTTCCTTCCACCCGTCTGTCTACCATCCACCCAGTTTCACTCAGCGGGTATTAACTGAATGCCTGCTACATGCTACGTTATCAGAATCACCTTCTTTTGGTCTGAGGTGACGTGGGGACGTGAACCTGTGTGCCGTTGGCTCCCTGTCCCCCTGTGTGCACCTCCCGGGGTCACGATCATGGCCGGTTGCATGTGGATGGTGGCCTGGGTCCCGTGACAGCCTTCGGCCACAGAGTCCTGGTCTCAGCCCTAGTGAAACTTCACTACCGTACTTTGTCAGGAACCGGGCAGCTGGTGGCTCTGGATCTGATCTATGTTTCTGGTGAAAAAAGTCAGCCGGAGCCTGGAGAGCTCACAGACTTAACAGCCCAGCACTTCATACGCTTTGAGCCTGAAAACCTTCAGTCCACGGCCAGCAAACTGCTGATTATTAGAAACGCCACGTGAGTGACACCTCTGAGGGACCCCAGCACACACCCTCCCTCCTTCCTCACCTGGCCTGAGGTCCCAGTGAGGCCGGTGGTTCCTTCCAGAGGCCAGGGAGGAATCCGGGCACAGGATGGAAGGATCCAGATTTGCACTGTCCATCATGGTAGCCAGTTGCCACATGTGACTATTTAAATGGAAATCAATCAAAATTAAGTAAAAGTAAAAACTCACTTCCTCAGTGACACCAGCCACATTTTAAGTACTGAACAGCCGCACGGGTAGCTGGTGGCTATCATATTAGAGCCGATTTATAAGATGTCACATTGGACAGTGTTGCTCTAGGATCCTCTGGAGCACCGTTAACCAGGAATAGTTTTCCAGAGAGGTCCTGCCCAGCCCATGAGGGGAAGCCACCCAAGTCCCACCGTCAGACAGATGATGCCCTGTGGGTTCAGCTCTCACTGCCATTTATTCCCTGCCCATCCTCTGAGCTCTGTCATTACACCAGGACAGACCTTGGGGAGCCTCCCAGCGAGGCTGCCCAAGTGACCCAGGCCTTACACAGGCTCTGTCGCCTGGCAGGGTGAGTAGTTCTCACCTGCCGTCCCCCTCACCGACACCTGCTGTCAGCAGCACGCCTGGAGTCCCACCCCTTCCACCACCAGGGAGTTGTCACCGCTTCTGTTGGCAGCCAGTGGGCACATATCTTTCTGGCCAGAGCAGTAGTCCTGGGAGGCCATAGCCGGAGAGGCAGAGGGTGGGGTCGATGTGGCAAAAACTCACGCGGTAGAAGATAAGGCAGAAAAATTTCCTGATATCTGGGGGAGGGGGCGGGGGGGCGGTGCCTGATGGTTAGAGCATGATTCCCCCGAGTCACTGTGGCTCCAGCCTCCAGCTGCTGTGCGGGGCTGTGCTGGGAGGTCTCCAGTCTCCCTGCCCGCCATGCTCTCCCTTGCCCAGGTGCCCCCAGGCTCCTCCATGGGAAGGGCCTGAAGGCTGACCTGGCCACTTCCTGCTCCTGGGTCGTTTCCTGCTCACTCCGGGAGCAGGGCTAGGCCAGGCCGGGGGTGAGGGGACCTGATTCTGGCAGAAGTGGGACATGGCCTTGGACCCACTGCCTACTGTCAAGGTCGTCCCCACAGGCACGTGGAGCTGGCCTTCCGCTGGCAGATCATGAAGCCCAACTTGAGGTCCCTAATGCCTGGAGAAACCTACAGCCCGGACAGCATCAAGTCCCACCCTGACAGGGAGACGGCCTTCTCCATCGCCCCCGCCATGGGAGCTCTCAAGCCCCACACGGACCACGAGTTCCTCTTGAGCTTCTCTCCTCGAGAGGTTAGAGTGTGGCCATCTTGGTGGTCACATATGATTGGGTCACGATGTTTTCACCCTCTGTCCCTGTTCTTTGGTGACACTGAAGCCACAGCTGACGCTGCCGAGATCCCTAGCATCCTGCTGAGGCTGGCGCTTAGCTAAGAGCGGGGCCAGTGGCCGAGCTTGGTCTGCAGCCCGTTTTGCCCGGTCCCGACCCCGCACACCCAATCTGCAGCCAGAGCCTGGGCTCGTTTCCTCGGCTCTGGTGTCTTCCATGTCTCTACTATATCAAAGGTGTTACCATTCCTGCCCAGCCCACAGAAGCCCCCAGAAAGGGTGAGGTGGGGCTCCCCAGAGTGAGGTTCACACGGCCCCCACTTTCCAACACGAAGCCGTGTGTGTCCCGGGTGAGGGGGGAGTGTGAGGGGGATGCCCAGGGATGCTTGCTGGTAAGAGAGCAGGCCTGCCTCTCAGCACGCAGCCATCTCACGGCCTCTCCCGGGAGGGTGTGGTGCTACAGACACACCGAGGGCACTGCCAAGCGAAGCAGCGCTGTGTCTCGTGGAAGACCTCTCTAGGGGCCAGTCCACCGGGAGGAGGGATGCCTGCCACGGCTCCAGCCTTCCCTGGGGCAGGCTTTTGTCTTCAGGGTGCTGTGTTTGCCTTGCAGCCCAGGGATTTTCACAGTGTGCTCCAGATGGTGCTAGAGGAAGTCCCAGAGCCCATGAGGTGAGCGGGAACCGGGCCCCTGGCTGAGGGGTATGCAGTTGGGCATGCTGGGACAGAGTGGAGGAGCCCCTGACCCCTGGCAGTCTTTGGCACGTGGGAGCGCCTTGCCTTGCCCTGGCACCCAGGCCTGGAGCGGGCTCCGCAAGCAGGGAACAGCTCTCTGGACTCACCACCCTGGAACCTTGGAGCTGTGCCCCAGGCTCACGGTTACCGCTGGGCAACTAGGCTGGTGACCCCTGGGTGGTGGCGACTAATGAGGGGAGGTTTTGTCCCATGGTGTCACCTCTGTCAGTGCTTCCCTGAGCAAGCTGTCAGTGGGGGGCCTCCAGTCAGCTGGTGTGGAGATCCTGGCTGACGCTGCTGCAGGGTGGTCCCTGGAGGTGCAGGGAGGGACCCCCGTCCCAGGCCTGTGATTGAGCTGCCGTCCCAGCCAGAGGCATTCATCTGTTTCAGGACATTGCTGACGCCTCTGATTTCAGGGGGCTTGGGAGCTGTGGGCAGGGGGCGCTTTCTTTTCACAAGACCAGAGATAGGGGACACGATGGCTCCTAGCTCATGGTGGGTTTGTGTCCAGCTTGGACTTGGAAAACCCGAAGGATCCTTCGTACTCTGTGAATGACGTGATTTTCCTGGAAATCGAGGTGAAAGGCTCAGTGGAACCTTTCCAGGTTCTCTTAGAACCATATGCCCTCATCATCCCCGGGGAGAACTATGTTGGGGTGAACGTAAAGAAGGATTTCAAGGTACGTGGTTGACCCTCCCCAGCCTAGGCTGCCCGAGATGGTGCTGAGCTCGGGCGCGAGCATGGGGAGGAAGCGGCTGGTGGGGCCAGCAGTGGTGGCCACTGCAGAGAAGCTGAGGCTCTTCCCAGAGCCCTGGAACCCACTTGCTTTGAACAGACGCTGGGCCGGGCACGTCTGTCATTTGTAGCTTCCCAGCATCCTCCAAACGACAGGACTGTGGCACCCGTTCCTGGGTTTAGGGATCTTTGACCGGCTCTGGCACCCACAAACCCTGCAGCGTGCGTTGGTGCCATCGGGTGGCCAGGACTTATCTGGGAAGGTGTCGAGAGGACCTCTTGTGAGCCCACAATCCCGCAGTCCTTTAGCAAGTACAGATCTGACAGGGAGCCCGGCTCGGGGTGTGTCTTTCAGATGTGGAACAACAGCAGATCAGCCATCAGGTACACGTGGGGGAAGATCAGCGACTGCCACATCATTGAAGTGGAGCCCTGCACGGGGACCATCGGTACTGCAGGGACCGAGGGAGGGGCTGGCTGGGGAAGGAGAGCTCGAGGTGAAAGGGGCCCGTGCAGGGATCCATGGCCCCCTGATCAGTTTCAGCCGCAGCCTGGCCCTGTGGTGGGTAAGGAGTACGCCAAGGCCAGGTATCTGAGCCCGGCCACATAGGGGACCTGCCCCTGTTTCCTTTCTCCACGGCTCACCTTTCCTCTCCCTCTCTCAGAGCCCAGCGAGGTGGAGGATTTTCAGTTGAACTTTACCGGGGGTGTTCCCGGCCCGACGAGCCAGAACCTGCTGTGTGAAATCAAAGACTCCCCCTCACCGGTGGTCTTACACATCGAGGCGGCCTTTAAGGTGCCTCTGGTGGGACTGGGCGGCTGGGCAGGCCGGATGGGGAGCTGGGGTAGGGCACAGAGCCCACGGCCCGGGTGGCCCAGTGACGGGCCCCTCTGGGTGCCTCAGGGGCCTGCCCTCGTCATCGATGTCTCAGCCCTTCAGTTTGGTTTGCTGTGCCTGGGGCAGAGAGCCACAAACTCCATCCAGATCCGGAACGTCAGCCAGCTCCCGGCCACGTGGTCCATGAAAGAGAGCAGGGTCTGCCTGCAAGAAAGGCAAGAGGGCGTAAGTCCTGGGATGCTGGCTCATGGTGCCACCCCTCCCCCCCACCCCAGTGCCACCCCTCCCCCCCACCCCACCCCACCCCACGCCCGGAGCCGAGTAACCCGCGTGGTGTGTGAGCCATGGAACTGGTGCTGGTGCCTTCAGAGCGTGGAGGCTGGAGAGGAAACGCCTGCCTGGTGACCTTTGCCTCGCAGAGTCCCCCATCCCCTGTCTCTAGGCAGTCGGGGTCCTTTCTACAGCAGAACTTAACCCCCGAAATGGATTTTCCTGTTCCTTTCAGAGCAGCCAGAGTCAGGAAGAAAACAGGCAGCTGAGTTGGGCGGGAAGCTTCCAAAAGGCCTCCAGGGAGGGGCAGGCGGCGGGGCTCCCTGCAGAGGTTCCCAACCTGCTTGCAGTTTTGAGTACCTGCCACCAGGTGGTGAGCTTGCCACCCAAACCAAAAGGCTCCAAAAGGAAAATCATTTCCACTCAAACAGCACTTTTCCTTTTACTCTAAAAATATAAAATATTAAAAGTGGCTAAGCATCGTCATCATCACATTTAAATTATGGCATCATGTTTTGTTTTGGTTTTTTATAAATTTATTTTATTTTTGACTGCGTTGGGTCTTCATTGCTGCGCGCTGGGCTTTCTCTAGTTGAGCGGGGGCCACCTCTTCGTTGCGGTGTGTGGACTTCTCATTGTGGTGGCTTCTCTTGTTGCGGAGCACGGGCTCTAGGCACGCGGGCTTCAGTAGTTGTGGCACACGGGCTCAGTAGTTGTGGCACGCGGGCTCTAAAGTGCAGGCTCAGTAGTTGTGGCGCACGGGTTTAGTTGCTCTGCAGGAATTGAACCTGTGTCCCCTGTATTGGCAGGTAGATTCTTAACCACTGTGCCATCAGGGAAACCCATGGCATCATGTTTAAATACCATGTTCAGGGAATTCTCTGGTGGTCCAGTGGTTAGGACTCAGGTGCTTTCGCTGCCAGGGCCTGGGTTTGATCCCTGGTCAGGGAACTAAGATCCCACAAGCTGCATGGCACAGACAAAAATTATATATATATATATATTTTTTTTTCACTCTTTTAAAAAATTTTTATTTATTTATTTATGGCTGTGTTGGGTCTGCGTTTCTGTGCGAGGGCTTTCTCTAGTTGCGGCAAGCGGGGGCCACTATTTCATCGCGGTGCGCGGGCCTGTCACTATCGCGGCCTCTCTTGTTGCGGAGCACAGGCTCCAGACGCGCAGGCTCGGTAATTGTGGCTCACGGGCCTAGTTGCTCCACGGCATGTGGGATCTTCCCAGACCAGGGCTCGAACCCGTGTCCCCTGCATTGGCAGGCAGATTCTCAACCACTGCGCCACCAGGGAAGCCCTATGTTCAATCTTGAACAAGCCCAAGCCACACCAGCAGGCAGCTAGCTATAAACCACTGGCTTACCATGCCCACCCTTCCCACGTGGTGACTGTAGCTCCGTCGGAGCAGCAGCTGCACGTGCGAGACTCTGGCCAGGTTTGTCTGGTGAAAGCACCCTCCCTCCCCAGGTCCCACATCCTGCTGCCCACTTCCCCTGTTGTTCAGAGGGCCGCACACTTTTCCTTCCACATTCAGGAGCTGAGGAAAGAGAGTCACAGCCACACATACATCTTATTTGCCAATGCACCTTCCCTTCTCCAGGACTTTTCCTTTCCACTTGAAAGCCATTCTCCTTTACCTGGCGGCCTCACTTCTCCACTAGGCACCCTGAAACTTAGAAGTTATGACAGTTTGCATCGAATTGGCCAACACCATTGCCAAGAGACATTGCCATGTGGTCTGTTCCACAGGCTTGGAGTTAGCACTGGCCCCCGCAGGGCTCACTGGTCACACTGCTTGGACCATGGAACCACAGAGGCTGGCGCTGGGACTGCGGGCAGGGTGCTATCAGTAACTTTTTCTTCAAATGAAACCTTCAACAGAAGCCCAAGATCTAGAATAGAGTATGACTGTTCTTGACTCCCAGAGGCCCCCTTGTCAGGCATCCCTGCCCCACCCTGCCACTCCCCACATCCTGCTTCCCTGCCCTAGGACTTCTGAGCCACCCCTGGGATTTCCCAGAGCACAGTTGGAAACTTACGGGCCTCAGCCAACCTCGTCACTTGATAGAGGAGAAACAGGGAGGGACAGGGGCTTCCCCGGGGCCACACAGCTAATAGGTGGCAGAATCGTATCAGATCCAAGTTCTCTGATTCCCAGTCTGTGTTCTTCTCCCATTGTGAAGAATAACTACATTTTACAGTTGAAGTAATTGTCAGTTTCACAGTACATTAAGATTTATGTCGTAATCGAAGCTGGTAGCAGTCCTGTCTCTACAGTTCTCTGCGCTGTGTTCTTGTGAGCTCTCAAAAATAATGTTGAAGGGGCTTCCCTGGTGGCACAGTGGTTGAGAATCCGCCTGCCAATGCAGGGGACACGGGTTCGTGCCCTGGTCCGGGAAGATCCCACATGCGGCGGAGCGGCTGGGCCCATGAGCCATAGCCGCTGAGCCTGCGCGTCCGGAGCCTGTGCTCCGCAACGGGAGAGGCCACAACAGTGAGAGGCCCGCGTACCGCAAAAAAAAATAATAATAATAATGTTGAGATTTGGGGTTCGTAGATGTCCCCAGGCCAGGGGACCCAGAAACCCAGACCCAGACCATAGCCCCCCTGCCCCTCCCCCCCCGCCGGGCTCCAAAGGAGAGGCACGTGAGGAACAACGGGCGAAGAAAGCAAAGGGGCTCTTTCCTTACCAGCAGAGCTTGGGCCCAAAGCTTGGACAAGCCAGGCCAGAGCACGCCAGCCACGTTTCCTGAGACGTAGGCCAGCCCACCCTCCCTCCAGTGCCAGGGCGGTGGAACCTCTGAAGTGAGAGGGCACAGGGCCCAAGATAGCACAGCACAGCGGCCAGGGTGGAGGTGGGGTGGGACCGGGCAGGGGCGGCCAGGTCTCCCTCCAGGCAGGTGCCTTGCACTCCTTCATGGCCTTGGTCTCAAGGAAGGAAGAGACCAAAGAGTAACCTCCCTCCTGGTTGTGATCTTTCAACGTCCAGTGACACCCCGACTAGCCAGTGCGGCCCATCTGGGACCCTGGGGCCGCGCAGTCAGGCTGGTGCTCCTGGTCTCAGCCTGGACAGGAGCAGGGGCACTCTTCTCCCCAAGCCTTTTCCTTTCCCTTTTAGTGCCTGGTATGCGGCACGGGGTGGACATGTCGGGTGAGTGGGAACTAGCCTGCAGTGGGGCTGAGTGGGGTGAGGGCGTGATGGGGTGGGGAAGAGACCACGTGGGTGTGTTACCAAACCAAGCTTGGGTCTGCTTGCCCACGTGCAGTAAAGCCAATCTACGGACACCAGGTTGTGGTGAAGGAAGGTGTAGTGTTTACTGTAAGGTGTCAGACAAGGTGAATAGGTGGCTCGTGTTCAAAAACCTCAAACTTCCCGAAGGGTTTCAGCAAAACATTTCTGAAGCCAGGTGAGGGAGGTGGATCATAGCGTATGTGCTCAGTTCGTGCACAGTTCTCTGCTTGGTGGATGGTGAGGTAACAGGGTGGTGTCACGGGTTAACGTTAGCAATCCTCAGGCTCCAGTAGGTCTGGGGACTACGTGCTCATGGTCATCAAGTAGTTACTTTCTTCCACTGGGTGGTGGTTTTAGCGTCTGTAAAACAGCTTAGGAAATGTGCAGCGGGTACTGTCATCTAGGTGCTTCAAAGGGGAGCTACAGCAGAGGATAGGGGGAGGGGTCTGTCCCAGGAAGGCACAGTTACAGGTGCAAAGGGCAAATCTGTGGCCACATGGAAGCTTGTCCCCTCCCCTGGTTTGGGGGCTTGGTGGCTTTCCTTACTTGAAGCCGACCATTCCTGACGCGCGCCTGCACAGCGGGGCGGGCAGACCTCTCAGAGCCACCGCGCCGAGGGCGACTCCCTCTGCCTTCCGCCTCCTTTCCTTGGAGACTCAGTTTTCATCCTCTTCGTCCTGAGCTCTTGCTCAGCTGTGTTCCCCCACCTGCTTGCCTCCTTCCGCATCCTAGAAGCGCTTGGGGTATGGGGGTGGGGGCAGCTTGGGGGCGACCCTGGTTGTTCATGGCCAGCACCCAGTTCTGCAGTTCCACGTGTCCCCACTCCTCGTCCTTCTCCCCATCAGGTGTCTCCCTTTGTCATTGAGCCATCCAGTGGCCAAGTTCAGCCGCTGGGGGAGTGCAGAGTGAGCATCACGTTGGAGGCCCGGCACTGCCAGTGTCTGCAGACCGTCCTGAAGCTGGAGGTGGTAAATGGGACCTGCAGGTAAGGGGGTAGGGGGGGAGCCAGTATGACACACTTTTTGCATATTCGTGGCATATTTATTTATATTGTGTGTAGTTACGTATTTGTCTATAGACGTTTCAGAATTTAAAGGTCTTGATATGTGTTTATTCTATGAAATTTGGAAATTACAGAAAAGAAAATGAAAATGATCCATAACCTATTACCTGGAGATCATTCACTAGTAATATTATGGGGTATATATATCCTTCTAGTGTGTATATGCTAAAGGAATATACATTAATGCAACCACTTTGGACAACACTTTATTGTTACCTAGTAAGGGTAACAATACCCTTGGTCCAGCATCAGTCCTTCTGGATATAATCCCAGAGAGACTTACACGTGTGCAGTGGGAGCCGTGTGCTCATGCTGGAAGGCTCATAGCTGGACTTTTCATGACAGTGAAGAACTGGAAACAGCCAACGTTCATCAACAGGAGACTGGATGCAAAATAACTGTGGCAGATTTTCTCTTTTATTGGAATGCAGTTGACATGTCACTAAGTTTAAGTTGTACAACATACTGACCTGATTCATTTATATATTGCAGCATGATTTCCATTGTAGTGTTAGCTTACACCTCCGTCACTTCACCTAATTATCATTTCATTTTTGTGGTGGGAATAATCAAGTCTCCCAGCAGATTTGATGTATATAATACAGTATTGGTATCCATAAGCACCATACTTCACATTAGATCTTCAGGACCCATTCACCTACTAGTTGCAAGTTTGTACCCTTAAACAGCATCTTTCCAGATGCTGGGCACCCCCAGCCCCTGGTAACCACCGTCCTACTCTATGTTTCCACGAACTTGGCTTTTTTAGACTCTACGTATAAGTGAGATACTACAGTATTTGTCTCTGTCTGACTTATCTCACTTGGCGTAATATTCTCAAGGTCCATCCATGTTGTCGCAAATGGCAGGATTTCCTTCTTTCCCATGGCTGAGTAATGTTCCATTGTATGCATATACCATATCATCTTTACCCATCAATCTGTTGACAGACAGTTAGGGTGCTCCATACCTTGGCTGTTGTGAATAATGCAGTAAACATGGGGGTGCAAATATCTCCTTGATATCCTGTTTTCACTTCCTTTGGATATATACCCAGAAGTGGAATTGCTGGGTCAGGTGGTAGTTCTATTTTTAATATTTTGAGGAACCTTCATACTTTTTCTGTTGTGGCTGAACCAATTTATATTCCTACCAATGGTGTACAAGTGTTCCCTTTTCTCCACATGCTCACCAACACTTGTCATCTTTTTTTCTTTTTTTTTTTTTTTTTGCGGTATGCGGGCCTCTCACTGTTGTGGCCTCTCCCGTTGTGGAGCACAGGCTCCGGACGCGCAGGCTCAGCGGCCATGGCTCACGGGCCCAGCCGCTCCGCTGCATGCGGGATCTTCCTGGACCGGGGCACGAACCCGTGTCCCCTGCATCGGCAGGCGGACTCTCAACCACTGCACCACCAGGGAAGCCCCTCACTGTGGTTTTGATTTGCATTTCCCTGATGGTTAGTGTTGCTGAGCATCTCTTCGTGTACCCATTGGCCATCTGGATGTCTTCTTTGGAAAAATGTCTAGTTCCTCTGCCCATTTTTAAATTTGATTTGTTTGGCTTTTTGCTATTGAGTTGTATGAGTTCTTTATATATTTTGGATATTAACCCCTTATCAGATATGTGTTATTGCTGACTAAAAAAAAAAACACACAACCTAAAAGTTGAGAATTATGTTTTATTCTGGGACCTTACTGAGGACTATAGTCCAGAAAACAGCCTCTCAAATAGCTCTGAGGTAAGGGAGGAGCCAGAATATATGGGAGTTTTTGCTGAAAATAACAAAACAAAACAAAAACAACATACAGGGGAACATCAAAAGATTACTGCTAATCACAAGAAACAGACATCTCAAGTTAATGTAGTGCTTTTCTGTGTATGGGAATATGCAAGATTCTGGGCTTATTGAAATCATTCCTTTAATATGCATCTTAACTACTTATGGCTGGTACCCTGTCTCTCTCCATCCTGAATTCCCCTCAGGGTGCACTAGTGGAGGCAGGTGCAGTGACTGCTGGCTTGATGGTTGCAACATCCTTTGTTTACTGAAATGGCAGGCAGCATTCTTTGTCCACAGTGTGCAAATACTTTCTCCCATTTGGTAGGTTGTCTTTTCATTTTGTTCATTGCTTCTTTTGCTGTGCAGAAGCTTTTTAGTTTGATGTAGTCTCACTTTTTAAATTTTTTTAAATTAATTATTTTATTTTGGCTTTGCTGGGTCTTCGTTGCAGTGCACAGGCTTCTCTGGTTGTGGCGTGCAGGCTTCTCTAGTTGTGGCGGGAGGGCTCTAGAGCATGGGCTCAGTAGTTGCGGCACGCAGGCTTAGTTGTGGTATGTGGGATCTCAGTTCCCCGACCAGGGATTGAACCTGGGCCCCCTGCATTGGGAGCGTGGAGTCTTAACCACTGGACCACCGGGGAAGTCCCCCTCACTTGTTTATTTTTGCTCTTATTGTTTTTTGTACTTTTGGTGTCAGATCCAAAAAAGCATCCCCAAGACTGATGTTGAGGAACTTCTTCCCTGTGTTTTCTTCTAGATGTTTTATAGTATCAGATCTTATGTTTATGTCTTTGAGCCATTTCAAGTTAATTTTTGTGAGTGGTGTACGATAGGGGTTCAATTTCATTTTTCTACATGTGGTTTTCCAGTTTTCCCAACAACATTTGTTGAAGAGACTGTCCTTTCCCAGGACATTTTCCCAGGTGTTCATTTTTTTAAAAATTGAAGTATAGTTAATTTAGAATGTTGTGTTAGTTTCAAGTGCACAGCAAAGTGATTCAGTTATACATACACATAATATATTCTTTTTCAGATTCTTTTCCATTATATGTTATTACAAGATATTGACTATAGTTTCCTGTACTGTACAGTAGGTCCTTGTTGTTTACCTGTTTTATATATAGTAGTGTGTATATGTTAATCCCAGACTCCTAATTTATCTCTCCCCGCCCCTGCACCATTATCCCCTTTGGTAACCATAAGTTTGTTTTCTATGTCTGTGAGTCTGTGTCTGCTTTGTAAATAACTTTATTTGTATCCTTTTTTTTAGATTCCACATATAAGTGATATCATATGATATTTGTCTTTCTCTGTCTGACTTACTTCACTTAATATGATAATCTTGGGAATTCCCTGGCAGTCCAGTGGTTGGGACTTGGCGCTTTCACTGCTGGGGCCCGGGTTCAGCCCCTGGTTGGGGAACTAATATCCCACAAGCAGTGCAGTGCAGCCAAAAATGAAAAAAAAAAAAGAAATCTCTAGGGCCATTCATGTTGCTGCAAATGGCATTATTTCATTCATTTTTTTTATGGCTGAGTATTATTCCATTGTCTATGTGTACCACATCTTCTTTATCCATTTATCTGTTGATGTACATTTTGGTTGCTTCCATGACTTGGCTATTGTAAATAGTGCTGCAGTGAACATCAGGGTGCATGTATCTTTTTGAATTATGATTTTTCTCTGGATATATACCCAGGAATGAGATTGTAGGATCATATTTTAATGCTATTTTTAGTTTTTTAAGGAAGCTCTATACAGTTCTCCAAAACAGTTGAACCAATTTACATTCCCACCAACAGTGTAGGAAGGTTCCCTTTTCTCCACAACCTCTCTAGCATTTATTATTTGTAGACTTTTTTTTTTTTTTGAGGTACGCGGGCCTCTCACTGTTGTGGCCTCTCGTCTTGCAGAGCAACAGGCTCCGGATGCGCAGGCTCAGTGTCCATGGCCCACGGGCCCAGCCGCTCCGTGGCATGTGGGATCCTCCCGGACTGGGACACGAACCCATATGCCCTGCTTCGGCAGGCGGGCTCACAACCACTGCGCCACCAGGGAAGCCCTATTTTTAGACTTTTTGATGACGGTCATTCTGACTGATATGAGGTGATACCTCATTGTAGTTCTGATTAGCATTTCTCTAATAATTAGTGATGTTGAGCATCTTTTCATGTGCCCATTGGCCATCTGTATGTCTTCTTTGGAGAAATGTCTGTTTAGGGTAGTCTTTTTTTAAAAAATTTTTAATAAATTTATTTATTTATTTATTTATTTATGGTTGCGTTGGCTCTTTGTTGCTGCACACAGGCTTTCTCTAGTTGTGGCGCGCAGGGGCTACTCTTCGTTGCAGTGCGCGGGCTTCTCATTGCAGTGGCTTCTCTTGTTGCGGAGCATGGGCTCTAGGCACTTGGGCTCAGTAGTTGTGCTCATGGGCTCTAGAGCACAGGCTCAGTAGTTGTGGCACACAGGCTTAGTTGCTCCGTGGCATGTGGGATCTTCCCAGACCAGGACTCGAACCCGTGTCCCCTGCATTGGCAGGCAGATTCTTAACCACTACGCCACCAGGGAAGTTCCTGTTTAGGATATTATTGGCTCTCTTGTCAAATATTAGTTGAGTGTATACATGGCATTTTTAAATGAGCAAATACCATTGTATTCTGGGAGGAACACACTGGAGATTTCGAAGGTTATTAATGATATTCCCTCCCTCACTCCCTCCTTTCCTTCCTTCCTTCCTTTCTCATGGAAAATTTCTTACGTACATAAAAATAGTATAGTATAATGAACCCCTGTGTATCCAACATCTACTTTCAGTAATTATCAAATCACAACAAATACTGCTTCATTCACATGCCTCATCCATTTCTCCGCCCAACCCTTCTCAAACTATTTTGAAGCATAATATTCATTTTCTTAAGTTGACGGGGGGTAACATTTTGTTTCTTAAACTAGGCTGGGGTGGTACACAGATGTTCTTTTTATTATTATTCTTTAAACTGTATAGATATTTAAACTGTATATTTGTTTTGTAGTCATTTCTGCATGTATTTTGTTATAAAAACTTTAACTGCTCACTTTAAATCTTCATGAATACTTGAATTATCCTCCAAAGAGAATGTGCCATTTTATACTTCCACCTCCAGGGTATGAGATGCCCATCACCCCAGACTCTCACAGTGACAGATATTCTCAGACTTTTGGTACTTGGACCAGCAACAGGGGGGAAAGTACCAGCAATGTATCATTCAAATGTGCTTTTCTACAACTAACATTATGGGTCTAAGTATGAGTCTTTTCAAACCCACCGGTAATTGCGTGGTTCTTCATGATCCTTAAATAAGAAGGTTAAGTCTGTCTTCTCCTCAGGCAGAATGAATACCTTTTATTCAGTCTCTGCTTATTTCCTTTCTTTTCTTATCTCTATTCTTTCTTCTTAAAGGACCTTGTATTAATCAGAACGTTTACAGTTGCAAGTGAGGGAAACACATCAATTTAGGCAAAAAGGGGGAACCATTGGCTCATGTACCTGGGCATTCCTGCCCTACCGAATCCAGAGCTCCAGCCTCTTCCTTTGTCTGGTCTTCTACTTCTCTCTCATTGTCCACCCTCCTTCCCTCTCCTGCACCCACCCCATCCTTCAACTCTGCTTCTCTCTCTTTGTTGGCCTTTCACTCCCCTATTGGCAGGGGCCCTTGGCCACAATGCCCCAGGGAAGGGGGCCACTTAGAGTTCCAGGCTCACACACTCCCAGCTTAATAACCTCTGTGAAAAATGAAATCAGCTTTCTCCAGAGATACACTCTGAATGGATCTCTTTGGTCACCTCCCCTCACAGGCCCTACCTCCCCATGGCAGGGGGCAAGGATCCAGCTCCAGAAGAGGCAGGTGGGAAAGCTTGCTGGACAGTAAAAACAATAGCTACCACAGTCCACCACAAACCTGCTGGATCTATACTGCATGAGTTTAACCATTTTCCTCATATTTTCCATCTCTTGGGGTTTTTCTCCTTGCTCAGGGATATGCCCTTGGCCCTGCAGGTCACTAATTCAGTCTCTGGTGGATACCCTTGTTTTGGCAATCATGCTTTTCAATTTCAAGCTTTTTTTTTTTTTTTTATGAATTGTTCCTTTTCTGTAGTCATCTGTTATTGTCTTATGGATGCAACAGCCTCTCAGATTACCCTGAGGAAACTAATTTTAGTTTCCTCAGATTCTGGTTTGGAATCTTTCTTCACTTTTTGGGTTTCTTTCTACATCTAAGAATCCTTGGCTGCCCATTCCTGTTCTGAAGCAGGAAGTTGATTTGCATAAGGAGCCGGTGGTGTCAGTTTCCTCTGAGTATGTGGGTGTAGGTGTGGATGGAGTCCTCCTCCCAGGACTGAGTGTGTGTGAGTGTGTGTGAGTACCCTCAGAGCAGACAGCTTCCTGAATCCCGTAAAGGGAAGGGGGCTTTGGGGAAAACAGCCCAAGACAAACAGTCAAGGAAACCCACACTGGCCAGCTACACGAATCAGTCCCTTCCTTCCTTCATAAATAGGATCTTTTTGGTCGTTTTCCCTCGGAGACAGTTGAGAAGCCCAGTGTTCCTGCAGGATCTGCTGTGACCTCTCTCCAGGGCCATGCCCACATTCTTCACTGCGGGTGGGGTAAATCCTGCTGCAGGATTTACCAGTCTTCTGTGTGATGCCTGAGCTCTGGGAGCCAGTATAGCTGAACCCGCCACGATAAATCTCCCAGCGGTCCTTCAGTTACATCCCCTGCTCTTTCCCCACAGCCCACCCTGCCTTGTGATGCCTCTCATTCCACTGTTACGGAATCTCTGCTTGGCCTTCTCCAGGGGTCTTAAGTATTAGTTTTGTTCTCCTCTGTTGTATCAGTTAATCTGATTACATCCTTTCTTTTAATTTTTTTCTCATTGGAATAGCATTATATTTACTTTATTCTTTATTTAAAATTTTTCACAAATTATGCATAATGTTAACATAGTGTATCTTATTATAATAATGATATATGGGGCAAATATGATAGTTGCCAGTCGGGACCCACTCTCCATCCTTCTCCACCCTGCTCTCCTATTTCTTCTCTTCCTCAACAACACTTGTTACAATCTATCCTTCAGTGGTACTCATCCTGGTGTGTGTGAAGTGATATTTCACTGAGGATTTGATTTGAGTTTTCCTGATGGCAGATGATGTTTAGCATCTTTCATATGCTTATTGGTTATCTGTAGATCCTCTTTGGAGAACTATCTCTTGAATTCTGTGCCCATTTAAAAAAAATAAGGTTATTTGTCTTTTTATTATTGAGATACAAGTGTTCCTTTTTTTTTGAGATGGAAGTGTTGTTCTTTATATTCTAGATACATGTCTATTATTAGGTATATGATTTTCAAATATTTTCTCCCATTCTGAGAATTGTCCTTTCACTTTCTTGATGGTATGTATACTTTGAAGCACAAAAGTTTTAAATTTTGGTGAATTCCAGTTTATGTATTTTTCTCTTTTGTTGCTTGTGCTTTTGGTGTGATATCTAAGAAACCATTGCCTAATGTCACAAATATTTACTCACATGTTTTCTTCTGAGAGTTTTATAGTTTTAGTTCTTATTCTTAGGTCTCTGATCCATTTTGAGTTAGTTTTTGTGTATGGTGTGAGAAAAGAATCCAAGTTCATTCTTTTCCAACAAGATAATCAGTTGTCTCAGTACGTTTCTTAAAAAGACTTTACTTCATCCATTGAATTGTCTTGGCACCCTTTGTCAAAAATCAGTTGACTGTAAACATGAGGGTTTACTTATGGACTGTCAGTTCTGTTCCATTGATCTATAGGTCTGTTCTTATGCCATATCAACCTTGTTTTGATTAATGTGGCTTTATAGTAAGTTTTGAAATCAGGAAGTATGAATTCTCCAACTTTGTTTTTCTTTCTCAAGATTGTTTTGGCTATTCTGGGTTCTTTGAATTTCTGTATGAATTTTAGGACCAGTTTATCAATTTCTGCAAAGAAGCAGCTGGGATTTTAATAGGGAGTGTGTTGAATCTGCCAATCAGTTTGGGGAGTACTGCCATCCTGACAATATTAAGTCTTCCCACTCTTGAACATGAAATGTCTTTCCATTTATTTAGGTCTTTTCATTTCTTTCAGTGAGGTTTTCAGTGTACAAGTCTTGTACTTTTTTTGTTAAAGTTATTCCTAAGTATTTTATCATTTTTGATGCTTTTGGAAATGGACTTTTCTTAATCACATTTTATTATTATTCATTGTGGGTGTGTAGAAATACAAATAGTTTTTTGTATATTGACCTTGTATCCTACAACCTCGCTGAACACATTACTTCTAATAGTTTTCTAAATAGAAGATCATGTCGTCTACATTTAGAGATAATTTTACATCTTCCTTTCCTTTTTTTTTCTTTTAAATTTTTATTTATTTATTTATTTTTGGCTGTGTTGGGTCTTCGTTGCTGTGCACGGGCTTTCTCTAGTTGTGGCGAGCGGGGGCTACTCTTCCTGTGGTGCATGGGCTTCTCATTGAGGTGGCTTCTCTTGTTGTGGAGCGTGGGCTCTAGGGCGCATGGGCTTCAGTAGTTGTGGTGTGCAGGCTCAGCAGTTGTGGCTCGCGGACTCTAGAGTGCAGGCTCAGTAGTTGTGGCGCATGGGCTTAGTTGCTGTGTGGCATGTGGGATCTTCCCGGACCAGGGCTCGAACCCGTGTCCCCTGCATTAGCAGGCAGATTCTTAACCACTGAGCCACGAGAGAAGTCCCTACATCTTCCTTTCCAATCTGGATGCCTTTCCTTTCTATTTCCTGCCTAATGGACCTAATAATACTCCAGTACAGTGTTGAATGAAAGTGGCAAGGGTGGATGTCCTTGCCTTGTTCCCGATCTTAAAAGGAAAACATTGTCTTTCACCTTTAAGTATGATATTAGCTGTAGGCTTTTTGTAGATGTCCTTTATCAGGTTGTGGAAGTTCCCTTCTGTTCCTAGTTTGCTGATTGTTTTTCTCATGAAAGAACGTTAGATTTCATTGAATGTTTTTTCTGCGTCTTTTGAAATAATCATGCCATTTTTGTCCTTTTTAAAATTAATGTGGTGTTTTTCACTAATTTTTGCATATTCAACCAAAAATTTTTATTTCTTATTTGACCTATTGTTTATTTAGGAGTGTGTTGTTTAATTTACACATATTTTTGTTTCCCAAATTATTTTCTGTTGTTGATTTTTAATTTGATTCTCTTGTTGTTGGAGAACATACTTTGTATAATTTCAGCCTTTTAAATCTGAGGCTTGTTGTATGAGCTATCTTAGGGTCTGTTCTAGAGAATATTCCATGTACACATAGGAAGCATTTTGCTGTTGTTGGATAGAGTGTTGTATAGAGGTCTGGTTGGTTTATAGTGTTAAGTCTTCTGTTTCCTGTTCATCTTCTGCTTAGTTCTTCTGTCCACTATTTAAAATGAGGTATTGAAATCTCTAATCATTATTTTGGAATTGTCAGTTTCTCCCTTCAATCCTGTCATTTTTTGCTTCATGTATTTTGGAACACTGTTGTTAGACATGTGTATTTATAATTGTAATGTCTTCCTGATGGGTTGACCTTTTTATAATTATAAAATACCCTTCTTTGTCTCTAGTAACGATTTTTATCCTAAAGTCTATTTCATCCCACATTAAAATAGCTACTATAGCTCTCTTTTGGGTACTGTTTGCAGTATATTTTTCCATCCTTTTACTATTGGCATATTTGTGTCTTTGAATCTAAGGTGTCTCTTGCAGACAGTATACAGTGGGATCATTTTTTAAAATACATTTTGCCAATCTCTATCTTTTGTTTGGCTTTTGAATCTATGACCTATCTCAGTCTCGTTCTGTGGCATAAAAAGATAGCTTGATAACTGCAATTAAACCTCATTTTCAAATATATTTTACAGCTCTTTATGGGGACAAGTCTTTTCTTCCTTGATATTCTTGAGGATTGCCAAGCTGGCCAAGATTGTAAAGGTTTTTTTTGTCTTTTGGAAGAATCCTTAATTATTGAACAAAGTGAACAGCACTCAGAAATTTATGGCCAAAAAAAAAAAATGGGGGTGGGGAGGAGGTTAAAAAAAAAGAAGATAGCATGAGACATCCTTGTAATGGAACCGTTCTGTGTCTTGACTGTGGTGGTGTCATGCGTATCTACATGTGAGAAAATTGCGTAGAAGTAACGAGTCCATGTAAACCTGATGGGGTCTGAATAAGATTGCTGGATTGTATCCATCTTGGTCTCCTGCTTGTGACATTGTGCTATAGTTAGGCAAGATGTTACTATTGGGAAATTGGGTGAAGAGTATATTGGATCCCTTTGTATTTGTTTTTGTTACAGCTGCATGTGAATCTACAGTATTTCAAAATAAAAAGTTAAAAGCAAAATGCATGTTATCTCCATTCCTTATACAAGAAAAAAAATACCCTCAGACATATTTGTGTGGGTCTATTTCTAGGTTATCTACATTGTTCCATTGATCTGTTGTATACAACCCTCCACCAGTAACACACTATCTTGATTGCTGTAGCTGTATAGTAAGTCTTAACATCCAGTAATTTCCCACTTTATTCTTTTTAAAAATTGTTTTAGTCTGTGTCCTTTATCTTTCTATATAAATGTTATGATAAGCTTGTCTATATCTACAAAAATCCTGGCTAGGAGTTTGATAAGAATTTTGTTAAACTTAATAGATCAATTTGGGGAGAATTGACATCTGTGTTGAGTTTTTTAATCCATGAACATGATTTATACCTCTCTATTTATAGTCATCTTCAATTTCTTTCATTGGTGTTTTTGTAGTTTTCAGCACACAAATTCTATACGTGTTTTATTAGATATTTACCAAAGTATTTCAATTTTTTGAGCAATTATAAATGGTATTATATTTTTAACTTCTGTTTCTACACGTTCTTTGTTAGCCTGTAAAAATGTGATTGATTTTGGAGTTCCCTGGCGGTCCAGTGGTTAGGACTCCGTGCGTTACTGCCGAGGGCCCGGGTTTGATCCCTGGTCAGGGAACTAAAAATCCCACAAGACTCCTGGCACAGCCAAAAAAAAAAAAAAAAAAGTGATTGATTTTTATGTGTTGATTTTTACCCTGTCACTTTGCTGACTCACTCATTAGTTCTAAGATTTTTTTTAAAAAATCGATTCCTTGGGATTTTCTACATAGACCATCATGTCATCTGCACACAGGGAGGAGTTTTAATTCTTCCTTTCTGTTGAGTATGACTTTTATTTCCTTGTGTTCCAGCCACCTGCCTGTGTATGCCGAGGTGCAGGAGCCCTACGTGTACCTGCAGAGCAGCCAGGTGGAGGTCACCAACCTCTACCTGGGCGTGCCCACCAAGACGCCTGTCACACTCATCAATGGCACGCTCCTGCCCACCCAGTTCCACTGGGGCAAGGTGGGTGAGCCCACACTGTCGGGCCCTAGGCCTGCAACCCTCAGCCCCAGAGGCCTGTGTGGAGGGGGACATTGTCCCCCAGACACCTCCCAGAACAGATTACTGCCCCTGGGGCTGGCTCTGCCGCCTGCCCCATGTGCCATGGCAGATGGGGCCACGTCCCTGAGCATCGGAGCCAGCTGTCCCGGTTCCCCATCACCCTGGGCCTCCCAGGGTGGCGTATTTAGTCCAGAGAACCCCTGACAGGGATTAGGTCCATCTGTGGTGGGAGAGGAGAGGAGAGGGACCTGAGGTTTATCCCCACTCAGGAGCACCCCACCCTGCTGGGGGCCCCCAGTCCGCCAGCCTCCCCAGAGTATGCGGCGGTGCTGAGCCCTCTGTCTGGACCCCGGGTCCATCATGGAAGCCCAGCACGTGACCCACCCATGTGTCTTCCAGCTCCTGGGGCTCCAAGCAAGCTTCTGCACAGCAAAAGTCTCCCCCACACGTGGCACGCTGGGCCCCAGTGAGGAGTGCCAGTTCAGCCTCGAGTTGACTGCTCATACCCAGGCGAGTTAGGGCTCAGGGGCCTACGTGCCCAGGAAGCTCCCCCTGGCTGCCTGCATCTGTGCCGGCCAGGAGGTCCACCCCAGACCCCTCTCCTGGGCTGTATCAGTGGGGAAGAGACTTCTTGCATTTGGGTCTGGGGTCCCCACTCCCACTGGGCCTGCTCTCTAGGGACACAGGGCCTAGATGTGCCCTGACACCCTTGGGCACCACCTTTAGCCCTTGCCAGGCCATTCTCTTTGGAACAGGTGGGCCCAGCTTTCCAGCTGCCTGGAGATGCTGAGCAGAGCTTCTGCCCACGGCCGGCCCTCTGCTGGGTGCTGCAGGGGAGTCTGAGCGGCACCCAGGTTCCTCCCAAGAAGGACACAGCTTCTCCTGGGTGCAGCCCACAGGAAGGCCATTGGGCCGAATGTGCTCAGTACTTGGGTGGTTGCCGGCTATCCGTTTGTGGGGAAAGAAACTTCTTCCTCGCAGGGGCTAGCAGCCCCAGGTCCCAGTCCTCTCTGGCGAACATGTGGACGGTGGGCTTTCTTACACAGCTGAGCCTGAGCTCGAGGGTGACGGCCGGGCCCAGGCCTGGCACAGAGCAGACCTCACGCAGGAAGGGTTTGATTTCTATGGTAGCAGCTTCATCAGGATAAATGTGTGGCTTCTCCAGAGGTCTGCTTGGAGAGGTCTCCTTCACGTGGGGCTGCCCAGGTATTTGGGGCCGACTCACAGCCAGGAGCCCTGAGGAAGGGGCCAGGCCTCCGGGGGGGCAGGGGTGGGCTGACAGGCCGGGTCTGGGCATAGTGGCCCACTGGAGGGTCTGGGAGCCCTTCCACAGAGATGAGCCTGGACAAGACCTTTGGGTTGAGCGCCCCCCCAAGCAGCCTCCTGTGCTGCGGGAGCCCATCTGAGGCCCCTCTGCTGAGGCCAAGCCCTGGGCTTTACCTGAGTGATGCACTCCCGGTGGGCTTCCTTATAGGACGAGTTGATGGACCTGACCCTCCCTTGTAACGTGTCAGGCATGAAGGAGCCACTGGTTCTGGGCATTTCCGGGAAACCCCGGGGACTGCAGGTGGCCATCGCCATCTCTGCAGGGGACAGCGACAGCAGGTGAGCCCAGGGCAGGCCCGGGGCCTGGGGGCTGAGGCAGCCGTTCAAAGGACCGACCTTGAGGTGGTACCAGCCTCCTCCCCGTGATTCCTGTGGCCGGGAAAAGGCCCCTCCCAGACTCTCTGGGGACAGCCCCGCCTACCCCATCACCGCCTTCTCTGTGGTCTTTCCCCACACACCGGAGGCGTGGTGTTCAGGCGGGGAGACGGCAGGGGATGGGGCTGTGGGTACCTTGGGCTTTCCCACACGAGGCCTGGCGACCAGGAGACAGGCCGGTCTGCCCCGGCCAGGGGGAGCCTGGGGGGTTTGAGGCCTCTCTTGGCATCACGGGTGGGCAAGGCGGGAGTCTCTGTGGGGTGGCAGCTTAACGAGGGCTTGGAGGATGCAGCCTGGTTTCCGGGCAGCTCTGGCACCCCCACCCCAGGTGGCTCGCTGGGCAGGGCCGAGGGTGGCGTGTAACCGGGTGCTCACGGGCTCGGGGCAGTGTTGCCAGCACAGAGCTGTGGCCAGGCCACCCAGAGAGACTCCACCTGGACTTCGGCTCAGCAGTGCCGCTGCGGACCCGCGTGAATCGCCAGCTCATCCTGACCAACTGTTCCCCGATACAGACCCCTTTTACCCTCAAGTTTGAGTACTTTGGGAGCCCTGCAAACAGCCTGCACCAAAAACCCAGCCTGTAAGTCTGGTTTCTTTCAGAGGCTGCTTCTGGGGAGGATGTGGCCTGCTGAGGTGGAGGGCTTCAGACAGGCCAGGTGGTACTGGGGCCCGTGGATGAGAGAGAAGTTATTGTAGGTGGAGGGAACTGTGCGCAGAGATACAGTGAGGCACGCTGCAAAGCTGTAGCTCGGAATCAACTGCAGTGAAAGTATTTACACCGAGAGGTTGGCTGTTTACCAGCACCCCGCTGCAGATGCCTCGCCACCAAAGCTCCTAAGGCAGGGGTGGGAGTGGGGGAGTGGTGGCGGGAGCTTCAAAACCACCGACTGCTGGTGCTGCAGGGCACCAGGAACGGCTCCTGAGCCATTAACTGGCCCATTGCAGAAAGTTAGCGTGTGTTTAGTGCGGGACAGATGTCAGCAGGAAAGAGTGGAAACGGCCTGTTGCAGAAGACTGGACAAGGGTTGGGGAGTCTGGGCTGGGTTTGCATCCAGGGGTCACCAAGGTGCAGAGCCTGGGGATCAGGGTCCCTGCCCTGGAGCCCTCCTGAGTTTGTTGGGAGGCAATCCCTGGGGCTGGCAGGCGGCCTGCAGCTGGGATGCTTTGGGTGGTAGGGATGCAGTAGGAGCAAAGACCACAGATAGAGGTGAAGAGGAGGCCTGACCAGCTCTCCCCTAGGAGGAGCAGGCAGGGCCACCTTCCTCCACTGGGCACCTGGGGGGATGCTGGTTGCCAGGGGAGGTGGCTCAGGTCTGGGGAAGGGCCCGGATGGCTTGATGTGATTTCCATGTCCCATCTTGTCAAGCCCCGACATGCCTCCTGCCCTGCTGAAGATGGCTCGGATGCGGGAGCTCTTGGCCAAGCGAGAGGAGCTGGGTAAGAGCCCCAGGGCAGGCGCTGGGCCTAGGCCTGGCCAGAGCGGCGTTTCGCGTGGCCTTCCAAGAAGGTGGGCCAGTTGCTGCAGGAGGGGACCCTGACCAGAGACCACTTCTCAGCGTCTTTTCTAGCAAGGTCCCCGAGATGGCCGTGGCCCTCCACCTGACAGCGCCCCCTCTTTTAAACGAGGCCATCCCCTTGCCAGGGCGTACGGCTTGTGCACAGGGCCTGGCTTTGATTTGGGAGGGGTTGTGGCTCAGAAGGGAGGGCTGAGGCTCAGCCCTTGTGGGAGGTGAGAGAAGCTGGACCCTGGGCCCCAGGCTCCCAGGAGGAGGGTCTGTTTAGCCAGACCAAGGAGAGGCTGTAGGTTGGCTTGTCTGGTTCAATGCTTTGCTGACGCTTGAGGGTTTGGACCTCTTTCCTGCCCTGGGGCCTGAATCCCCATTCCTGGTTCTCCTGCAGAGTTTATGGAAAGAATGCTGTCCCACGGGAAAGGAGCTGCCTTCTTTCCCCACCTCTCCCAGGGCATGCTGGGGGCCCACCAGCAGCTTGGCATTGACCTCACAGCCTGTGCGAACATGTGGGGCGAGTACTGGGACAGCCTCATCTGCACAGTAAGTAAACAAAGTAAACGTGTCCCAAATCCTAGGCTACTGAGTTATTGCACAGATTTTCTTGAACTATTTAGTAAATCGGATGGGTTAGTTATGGTAGATATTTGCTTTAAATTGTGCTGTGCCCAATGACAAAGAGTTGATCACCTTAATATACAAAGCGTTTCTTAACTAACAATAAGGGGGGCAAAAGCATCCCAAATAGGCAAAGGGTTTGAATAGGCAATTCAAGAATGACAAATAGAGATGGCCAGTGAACATGAAACATGTCACCAACACTGGTCACTAAAGGAGTGAGAGTTAAACCACTGAAATACTAGTCTTTGTGAGATTAGCAAGGTTCAGAAGTTGTCAGTGAAGGTGCGGGGGAAAGGTGCTCACATGCACAGCGAGGCCGGCTGGGCAATGTGTGCCGCCCTTCGGAGGCGCTTCTGCAGGGCGCTGGGGACACACAATTAAGGTTGTCCAAGGAAAGAAGTGGACACAGGGAGCAAATAAATTCACACCAGGCTTCCTTTTCTTCTCAGCGTTGTTTGTAATAGAGGGGGGAGAAAAAAGGAAAGAGTGTAAACACCCATGTCCATCAGGAGAAGATCGGATGAAAACATTAGGCTACATCCATGCAGTGGGATTCCGGACAGCCCGTTAAATGATGCTGTAAACCTTCATTAGTGAAATTATATGTTGTAAAGAGAAAAGAGATTACCAAAACAAAGCATGCCCAGAATGCTCATTTATATCTGTGTTTTATGCACACAAGTCTGTCTAGACAGTGGTACACTAAAATGTTAACAGTGAGTCATGCTGGGGGGTGGGGTAGGATCATGGGTGAAATACATTCTATTTTAAATTTTAAAAAGACATTTATCACCTTTTATTAGCAGAGAAAAATAATAAAGTTATTTCCATTTAAAAGATAAAGAAATGTAATCAAAGGGGCCATAAGAGGCCAAAGACCCTCAGGCTGGGAGATCCGTGCAGTCGCACGCAGGGCTGGGCGGGAGAGCAGAGACGAGAGGCCAGGCCTTTGGGGGGGTCTGGGGTGAGCGTCAGACACGGGGGAGTGAGTCCTCGCCCAGTTGCGACCAAGCTTTGGGGACCCTGGGCTGGCTGGAAGAGGAAGGGCCTCACACGGAGGGGATGGGGAGCCAGGGGATGCAGTAGCAGCCGGTGACGAGAGCAACGCTTGACTGGTGTGTGTTTGCAGGTGGGAGACCTGCCTCCAGCGGTCATCCCGGTGCACATGGCGGTGGTGGGCTGCCCCATCAGCTCCCACAGGACCGCCCACTACACCACTGACCAGATCCAGAAGGAGCCTGTTGTCAGGTATCCCTGCCTCACCCCCGCCCGCCTCCTGCTCTAACCCTTTGGCCTCCACCCCGGGCTGCCCACGCCAACTCGTTGCTGTCCCGCCGGCCCAGGGCCACTTGGTGCCACCCAGCTTGAAAGCCCCAAGCCAGGGCTACCCCAGAGGAGAGAGGCCTCAGGGGGCACGGCCGTGATCTGCACATCTCCGAGGGCTTTGCGGTGACAGAAGTAGCGAGTAGTCACTGTGGTCCGAGGTCAGGGCTGGACTCGGGACCCCTCACTCCAACTGCATTGGGGTCCGTGCGGTTGGTCAGTGCGGTTGCAGAGTGGGTGGGGTTTACTGGTGAGCAGCCCTGGGTCATGGTTCACCGGGCACCGCATGGGGAGGGCCTCCAGCCCTGGGGCTCGGTGACTCTGGGCTGAAGACAGACCACTGTGGGGCCTCCTGCCTGCCTGAGCCCCGGCCCTCCTCTCTCAGGAGAGCTGGCCTGTGGGGTGTGCGCTGGCTGTGGCCCTGCTGACCCTCATCTCCTGTCTCTAGGTTCGGCACCCGGGTCTCTGGAGGAGACACAGTCACCCGGATCCTTCGCCTGAGTAATTCCAGCCCCTGTGGTGAGATGCTCGCGAGAGAGATCGGGGCTCTTGCTGCAGGCTCTGCCGTGTGGTGGGCCAGGCTGGGAGGGAAGATTGGGGTGGGGGAAGCTGATGGCCCGCGACCTGGAGCCAAGTGGGCTGGGGTACGGAGGGAGGCCCCCAAGGGCCAAAGTCAGGAGTGGCCAAGCCAGTCGTGGGTTGTCAGAGCCACTTCCATCCGAGAAGACAGGACTTGCCCTTGCCTGTAGGACCTGGGGTTTCCCAGTGTCCATGGGCCACAGATGCCCTCCCCTGGTTGGGTTCACTTTGCATAGGGACAGGCACTTGTAGGGGACACCTTTTCTCTTCCCTTCCACCAGCAGCCCCTGAGCTATTTGCCAGGTGCTGTACAAGGAGCTGGGGATACAGAGGCAACAGGACAGCAGGGGCTGTGCCTGATGGACAGGACGGACGTGACCATGGGTTGCCAGCGTAGAGTGCACTGAATGCAACTATGGGGGCGGCCAGAGTGCTGGGGGTCTGTGTCGAGGGCCATCAGGCTGAGGCCAGGAGGAGAGCAACCCAGCTGGGCCTGAGGGAGCGTATGGGCCACAGGAAGAGCCGGGGCCAGCTGAGAACCAGAGTCTCCTGGGGATTATTTAAAGCACCTTGAGGCTGGGCCACCCCAGACCAAGTGAACCACAGTCTCTAGGGGCAGGGCCTGGGCACTGTAGTTTTTAAGCTCCTCGGGGACTCAAGGGAACATCCTGTTGGTGGAAGAGAATGGCCACTCTGTGACCTTGCTTATTTTTGTCCACTGGATCTGTGCATTTGGGGTGTATTGGACCACTCTAATCATATCTTTATCAAGTTCTTCTGGCGTTTGTAGTTTTGCTGTATGTTTTTAGCTTCTGTATTGTTAGATGCACTTGACAGCTAACGATGCCTCTTATCACCCTGTAACCTTCCTCTTTGGCCCCTTCAGTGCTTAAATCCCACCTCGCCAAATAGCAACATTGCTCCCCTGGTTGTGTACTGGCATTTGCCTGGTATGTCTTTGCCCATCCCTCTGTTTTCACTCTTTATGACTTTGATGTGTGTTTCTTTGTAAACAGCTGAGAGCTGAGCTTAGAAAACCTAATCTATGTATTTCTTCTTATTTGATGATTTATTTCACTGTTATTTTTCTACTTTCTTCATTTTGCTTTTTGTGACTTGTTTCCCCTTTGTTTAATTTGGGATTTCTCTTCTACTTTCCTGGTTACCGTTGCTTCCTTGGGGCTCATCATCACATGCACATTTCTCCTTACCTGAAAGTGAGATTGTCCTCTGAACTTGAGAGTATGGAGGCCATTGGTGGCCTTGGCGAGAGTGATTCCGTGCGTGAAAGAGGCAGATACCAGGTAGTAACCCTGGGGACTACAAGTTCGGGGACCTTGCGTGGGCATGTTTTCACCAGGCATTCATTCCCCAGGGGCGAGCCATGAATGCGAGGTGAGCTGGGAGTGGGGGGGAGTCGCTCATGGATTGTTCGTCCTCCAAGCTTGCTGTGGAGAGGAGAGGTGGTACTGGAAAGGTCTGGCAGGGGGAAGCTTGTTTAAGTGCTGTGGGGAAGCAGCCAGGAGAGAGGGGAGATGGGACACATCTGGCCCCTGAGAAGAGGGGTGTAGGGATGGGGTAGATGCAGACAGATGGGGGACTCCGGGCGGGACTTTCTTCTGGGAGGTGAGGTGGGACCATCCACTGAGTGCCAGAGGAGATCAGGGAAGACAGTGTCGTGGTGCAGGTAGGCAGGGACGGCTGAGCAGGAAACAGTGATGGGCAGAGTGGGGGCACAGTTTAGGTTGGGGACATATTTATGGGAGTGGCACGTTGTTTAGAATGCGGGGGACTTGCTCACTGGGGCCTAGATGGTCGGTTCCGTTCCCCCAGGGTTAGGTTTTTGCCCAGTGTGTACAAGGATGGGGGCAAAGAGAGAGATGAGAATCCTGGCCAGACAGTTGCCAGTGGCAGACCCCAGAGACTCGCCTGGCTGGGGAAGGAAGTGAAAGCAGGCGGGCGCTAAAGGATGGAGGGGAGGAGGCAGGGGACACGGCGGGTGAAGGGGCCAGGGGTCAGCAAATAGGCCAGAAGGAAAGGAGGGTGTGGGGAGAGCACACAGGGAGTCGGATTTCTGCATCTGGACATGAAACCTGGTCTTG
The DNA here is from genome assembly GCF_964341445.2 of Mesoplodon mirus. Lineage (NCBI taxonomy): Eukaryota > Metazoa > Chordata > Mammalia > Artiodactyla > Ziphiidae > Mesoplodon > Mesoplodon mirus. The sequence goes on along the minus strand of NC_138988.1, from coordinate 48,296,903 downwards.
TGATCCAGAGGGCAAGGGCTGATGGAGCCGATGGCATAAGCCTGTAGACTCTCCTAAAACAAGAATTGCCTGCAAGTGACATTGGGGAGCCAGGCCCCCTCCACCCTGAGCGTGGGAGACCCGACAGCCTCCGGGGGCTGCAGGGAGGGGGGCGGCCCAGGGAAGAGTCTGCTCCTTCCTTATCCCTCGCCTCTCTCCCCCATGTCTGCCCCAGACATCCGCCTGGACTGGGAGACCTACGCTCCAGAGGCCAGGGAGGACCGGCTGCTGGAGCTGCTGGTGTCCTACGGGCCACCCTTCCCGCTGCGGGACGAAGCTGGGAACGGCCTCCTGTGCCCTGAGACCCCTGAGAGCAGCAGCTCCTTCTGGCCCCCAAGTCCCTCTGACGTGTCCAAGTCCAGCCGTGAAGCTGCCCAGTCTGTGAGCAGGGGTGGCGGGAGGGATGCCGGGCTGTGGCCAGTGGGCCTCGAGCCTGCGTGAGCCTCAGCGACTCCTGGACCACAGGCTGAGGGCGGCTCCAGTGCCAGCGCCTCCCAGGAAATCATCTCGGTCACCCTGCAGGGGCGCGAGGGGCTGCCCTCTGACCAGCCGTTCTCCATCAGCCCCAAGCAGGTGGTGAGTTGGGGCGGGGCTGGGAGCTCTGGGCGGGGCGGGAGGGGGGCGTCCCCCTGGCCGGGAGGGACAGGCGGTGCTGAGGCTGCTGTGTGCGTCTGCCAGGTGGTCCCTGCAGGGGGCAGCAGCACCACCCACATCTCCTTCACACCCGTGGTCCTGGGGCCCGACGTCCTGCACAGGGTGGAGTGTACTGGCTCCGCCCTGGGCTCCATGAGCTTGGATGACGAGGTGAGCGCTCCTGGCCTGGGGAGGGCCCCCACCACTGCCTCTCCCTGGGGCAGCTCGCCCGCTGCCTGCTCAGCTCGGGCGACCACCCATGATCGGGCTTGGGCTCGGCAGGTGGAGAGGGAGCTTCCGGGGAGGAGGCGCCGCCTGCAGGGCTCGGCTGTGGGACCTGTGAGGCTGCACCTGCACGGCTACGTGAGGCCCGCGCAGTGAGTCGGCTGGGCTGCCTGGCCTCCCTGCGGCCCGCTGTGGGGGTCAGCCTTCCCCGGCACTGCCGGGGACCAGACAGGGTCCTGGGAGCAAGAAGATGGGGACGGGAGGGAGAAGTTGGCGGGTGAGCCCAGGGAAAGGCCGGCCAGGGTCAGTTGGGCCCAGGAGCCCAGCCATGCCTGTCGCTGGCAGGCTGAGCGTGGAGCTGGACTCCGGCGGCAGCATGGTGTTCTGGCACCAGGCCAGCGACCTCATCCCCGAGCAGCGCTGTGCTGGGGTGAGTGTGCTGCACCCCCGGCCCTCCTGCGCTACATGGTCCTCAGACGTCTCTCGCGACCCCCTGTGGGGCATAGGCCTGACAGTCTGGGTCCCCTCCCCCGGAGCCCGCCACCCCCCACCCGAGTCAGGGGCTCCGGAGGGCAGAACTGAGTCCCCTCCCCGACGTCTGTGGCCGCCCAGGTGCTGAGTGAGCTGGTGACCACCCACCACCTGAAGCTGACCAACACCACGGAAATCCCACACTACTTCCGGCTCCTGGTCTCCAGGCCCTTCTCTGTTTCTCAAGATGGGGTGAGCCGCAGCCACAAGACTCCCGGCCCCAGCTGGAAGCAGGAGTGCAAGGAGGGGACAGCAGCAGCCGGCAAGCAGCTGGTACTCTACCCACAGGAGAACATGCTGGTCAGTGGGAGCTTCTGTGGTCCCTGCCTACAGTGGGCACACTCACCTGGGCTGGGGCTCACCTTCCTCTCACGTTCGCGCATGCAGCACCCTCCAGGTCTGGACGTAGACACAGACAGTGGTGTCCACACACAAACCACACGCTTGGCCCCGCCGTGCGCTGCGCGCTCAGGGGCGGACCCCCATCACACGCACCACGTCCAGCAAATCCCTCCACACAGGGGCCCTCCACGCGCAGGAACGCCCAGACCTATCAGTGTGGACACTCGCGAGTCCCAGACACACCAGACCCCGCTCTTCGTCCCCTCCGCCAGTGTCCTGGTCCTGCGAGCCACCTCCACGCGGCACAGACCCCCCTTCTCGTGTGCCCTCACGCAGGGTTTCATCACCATCTTTCCATAAACATAAGGCACACCAGAAACACAGTTCCCCAGGCCCCACTGCGAGAGATGAGAAGATCTGGGCTGAGGCCCAGGAACCCGTTTTCCTAACAGGTGCCTTGCATGAATCTGTGGAGCTGGGTCCACAGACCTGGGTTGGGGAGCCGCGTGTCCAAGCCCCATCCTCTTGGGCCCAAGTTACACCCTGGCCCCAGATACCCACTCATGCTCCCCCAGCCCCCTCCCCACAGCCTCCAGGGTGACCCCTGAGGAAGGCAAAGCTGACTGCACGTCCCCTGCTTAAAACCCGGCAGGGGCTCCTCACTGCCCTCACGACAAAGACACAGGCCTGACTTGGGCCTACGGGCCTGCCCGCAGCCCTGGTCACGCGAGTGGAGCCGCCCACTCCTCTGGCCTCTCAGCTCCCGAGGGCTGCTCAGCCCTGTCCCCGGTACTAACGGGTGCTGGGCAGGGAGCAGGGCACAGTGTGAGGAGTGAATGCACCAGGAAGGGTCTGTGTGAGGGAAGGATGGAGCTCTGGACGGGGAGGCTGCCGCCCACTAGCAGTCTGAGGTGACGGCTTGTCCACATCTGCTCAGGTGAACGTGTCCTTTTCCCTCTCCCTGGAGCTGCTCTCCTATCAGAAGCTCCCGGCTGACCAGATGTCACCTGGAGTGGACATTCAGCAGAGCGCGAGTGGAGAGAAACAGATGGTCTTCACTCAGAATCTGCTTCTAGAATATAGCAACCAGACCACTCAGGTGAGTCCCAGGCCTGCCTCACGTGTTCAGGTGGGGTCAGAGGGACAAACCCCAGTAGTCTGCCCTGGAAGAGGCCTGGCACGTGGAGAGATGAGGGTCATCCATCCTTACCTGTCTTAGGAGCTCAGAGCGAGGTGGGGTGCTGTAGGGTGCAAAATCAGGGAAGGCTTCCTGGAGGAGGAGGTGGCGTGCGAAGCCTGCACGCTGTTTAACGGAGAGAGAAGGGAAACCAGGCCAAGGGCATGGCCTGATGGGTGGGGACTGAGCAGCTGAGGGACGCCTCTTGGGCTCGTGTGGGACTGCGAGCATCGGGTGAGAATACCACGGGCCTCTTTCTTGTTCTGTGGACTGTGACAGCTCCACACCACAGCCCCGTGAGCTTCTGAGTTGGAGAGGCCAAGGGAAAAGGTGAGCTGGCCCGGAGCCCACGGGGAGCAGCGGACTAGATGAGAGGGGAGAGGAAAGCAGCAGGGCGGCCCGGCCAGGGAGCAGAAACCACAGAGCTGGATCCAGGGCAGGGGGGGCAGGGGAGGCAGAAGGGAGCAGATGGCACCTTCCTGGCCCTTTTCCTGCCCAGAATCCCACCAGCATCCCCCGGCTTTAGAGGACAGCGCTGGCCCCCTTCCACCAGTTGTGGTACTGCCTGTACGTCCCTCAGAAGCTGCAGTACTCGGGGTCGGCAGGGCCCCTGTGTCCCTGGCTCAGAGCCCAGTGGGAGTGGGTAAGGTCACCTAGTCCCCACCAAGTTAAAGGCTCTGTCCCCCCCAAGGTGGTGCCCTTGCGGGCCGTCGTGGCTGTGCCCGAGCTGCAGCTCTCCACCAGCTGGGTGGACTTCGGGACCTGCTTCGTGAACCAGAGCCGCGTCCGGGAGGTCTGCCTCATGAACCTGAGCGGCTCCCGGAGCTCCTGGGCCGTGTTGACAGGTGTGCCATGCCCTCCTCCCTGCTCCCCCATGCGGCTGGGCTGAGACCCCCAGGAAGGGGCCTGCGTGCCCTGTCCCTGCAGCCTGGCTCCCCAGGGCTGGGCCCACCTGAGAATTCCTGCAGAGGTGGGCAAGAGCAGAGGTGCACCCCCGAGATGCGGGCAGGGGGCCGAGCGCGGAGCTGGCTTCACTCCTGCGTGTCCCCTTCCCCTCACGCAGGCCAGCAGGAGCCAGACAAGGACCCTGTTGCCTTCAGGGTCTCCCCAAGCAGCGGGCTGCTGGAGGCACGACCGGTCAACGCACCCCCCACCTCCGTCCCCCTCCAGGTTTCCTTCACTGCCAGGTACGGCCCTCCCAGCCTCGCTGGCACTGCCTCTGGAGCCCTGGCCCAGGGCCCCCTCCTCATCTCAGCCCCTGCTCCCCACAGGAGCTGTGAGGTGTACGAGTCCACGCTGGTGGTGGAAGGCGTGCTCGGTGAGAAATCCTGCACCCTGCGGCTCCGGGGCCGAGGCTCGTACGACGAGAGATATGCGTCACCCTACTAGCTCTGAGCTTCTGCCCTCAACCCCCAATACTGGAAATAAACACGGCCCAGAGCTATGGAGCAGGTTTACTGGGCAAGGGCACCTACTGGAGGACCTCTGAACAGCTCCTGGGATGGAGGGACCCTCCCCCCACCACCCCACCACTTCCAGGCCCTGTGCCCTGTGTCCTCAGAGCTAATACAAAGGGTCGGCCATGCCCCTGTGGAGACCAGGGCAGTTAGTTAGTTAAAAGAGTCACTATTCAGATTCAGCAGAGGCAGGACCAGCATAGCAAGAACTGGCTCTTTCTTGGGGGAAAAAACCACAGCCACTAAGGGAAGGTAATGCATTTAAGATGTTTACTGCACTCCGCATCCACAGGCCCCTTCCCCCAGGAATCACATGGTGGCCTTGCAGGCTGGGTGACCCAGGCCAACTTTGCCTGTCTCGGCTAGAGGGGCCCGACAGACGGCAGCCCGACACCTCACCCACTCCCATACTGTCTCATCAGTGTTCACATTTGCCAACTTAGCTGAAGTGCCTTGATTTGCCACTCCCACCAGTGCTGGAACTCCCCAGGTGTCACGTCTGTAGCGCTACTGCCAGAGCACTGGGCTGGGCCTCCTTCAGTTTCCAGGGTATTCGAAGACGGCGGCGGCTCCCATGCCAGTCCCGATGCACATGGACACCACCCCATACGCCCTGTGGAAGCAAAATGTGCTGGTTGGGTGAAGGCACAAAGGGCAGAAGCCCAACCACCAAGCTCTCCCCGGACCAGGCTGAGCTGGGTGGACCAAGGCCTTCACGGGCACAGGATGCCAGACCTCGGGGCACGTGGTCCCGGCCCGCCAAGGCGTGCGCACATGGAGGCCGATGCCTGCCGCAGGCCAGGGCCCCATCTCCTCGGCTCGGAGTGTGTGGGGGGCGGGTGGGTGGGGGCGCGTACACCTCCCCCATCAGGCGCGCCAGCTGGGCCCCCCGCCCCTGCCCCCCGACGGGGGCCAGCCTTACCGCCTCCCGCGGCGCTTCAGCTCATTGAGCAGTGTGATGACCTGTCGTGCCCCAGTGCAGCCCAGCGGGTGGCCCAAGGCCACTGCACCCCCCAGAGGGTTCACCTTCTCAGGGGGCAGTTGCAGCTTCTCCACACAGTAGACGACCTGGAAGGAGGCTGAGCATCAGCTGTAGCTCCCTCCCCAGTCCCCCGCACCACCCTCCCCGCTGCCTCCAACTGGGCGGCCCAGGCAACAATGCAAAACAGGGGCTCACCTGACTTGCGAAGGCCTCATTGATCTCAAAGATGTCCACGTCCTCCACCGTCAACCCTGCAGGCAAGCGGAAAAGACCTGAGCTGACCCAGCGGCCCCTTAGCAGGCTTCTCAGACTCCCTGGGGCCCTGCGCCATACATGGCCTGGAGGCTGAGCTGCCCAGTGTGTCTGCCTCTGTTCCAGATGGGTGAGCGGGTCCCAGCTGTGGGGTCAGGAAGGGGTCGGGGTGCCCCACCTTCACTCTGCGGCACCCGCAGGCCCACCCTGGGCACCCGCCTCTGGCAACAGCATGAGAGGCAGGGGCTGGATCCAAACCTAGGGTGTGAAGGAGCCATCTTACCTGCTTTTTGCAAAGCTACAGGGATGGCATAGGCAGGTCCAATGCCCATGATGTCAGGCGGGACCCCAACCACTGCGTAGGACCTCAGGACCCCAAGGATGGGAAGGCCCAACTCTTCTGCCTTGGACCTCCTGGCCAGCAGGATGGCAGCTGCCCCGTCACTCACCTGGCTAGAGTTTCCTAGAGGCAAACCACAGGGTTAAGGAGGCCTCGGGGCAGCTCCGAGGAGGTCCAGACCTTCCACGTCCACCCTGCCTGGTGGCTCCAGGCTCCCAGAGGAGAACACCCAGCATGGAAGCAGCCCCCTCCTCACCCCACCCCCAGCCCAGTCTCACCAGCTGTGGTAGAGCCCCCCTTCTTGAAGGCAGGCTTCAGTTTGGCCAGGCCCTCCAGGGTGGTGTCGGGGCGGATGCCCTCATCGTGGGCCACGGTGACACTTCTCTCAGTGCCCTTGTCATCACGGACCGTGGTGGTCACAGGCACAATCTCGGCTTGGAAACAGCCCTTGCTCTGGGCTCTGGCTGCCCTGCCAGCACCGTGGACAGCCAGGCTCAGGTTTCCATGGGGTTACCTTCCTTCCTGGGGTCCCTCCCTGAGGCCTCCTGCCCTGCCCTGCCCTCTGGGACAGACATGCAAGCTCAGGCTGCTAAATGCGGGGTTACACTCACCTCGGGGGGAGTGCAGAGGGTCCCCTACTACCCCACCTGCCCTGGGAGTGGGAAGCCCAGGGCTTTACAGGGACTTCTTGGCCATCAGCCTTAGATCTTCAGATCCTGGCTTATCCCAACCTCAAAGGGGAGGGGGAAGTTTGGAAGTGGCGGCTCCCCTTTGAGACCTTCACCCAAGAGGGACTAAGCCAAACTGAGGCTGGAGCCCCAGGAATATTTGTGCTGGGTTCTGCCAGCTTTTCTGTTCCCTCCCGTCGCTCAATTCCATCCATTCCCCATGTTTCCACGTGATTAAAATGACATATACTACCCTGAATATATCTATGTAAAATTTGCATGAGTGACACTTACGATTAACACAAACTTGTTAGTGAAATAAAAATTTTTAAATGTCAAAATAAAATGCCATATAACAAACTACTGGATGAATCTTTGTATTTAAACAGTGTAGAAGCACAGGGCATTTTAGGGTGATCCTTGCAATCATATGCAAAATGTAAGGGCCCATGGGCATTCCCATGGGGAGGAAGCCACAGCTTTCACCAAATTCTCAAATGGTTACTTGCGCCCAAGTGGCTAAGAACCACTGACTCAGTGTCCCCAGTCTCTGCCTCAGGATGCTACCCCAGACTCAGGGATGCCAGGGTCCCCGGCAGCACCGGCTCCACCCTCCAGGCTATCCAGAGAAGCCTGTGGTTACCATGTCTAATCACCAAACCACAGCCAACTAGAGAAGAGCCCTGGCCCTCCTTACACTCTCAATAAATGGATGGGGAAACCGAGGCCAAGCTAGGGAAAGACACTCAAAGTAAACAGACCGTAATGGGACACGGTGCTAACTGCACAGTGGCCCCCGGCCCTTGCCCACCTCCCCCTTCTGGGAGGTAGAGGCTTGGAAACCAGTGGTAGCCTAAGGGCAGCTCCACCTGAGATCACTTAGGACAGCCTCCAAACCTCACTCTCCAGCCCTTTAAACATCTCACCCCAAATAGCACTCACTTTTGCTGGGAAGCCAGTGCAAAGGTATCCTGCTTCTCCCGTGAAATGCCAAACCGCTCGGCTACGTTCTCTGAGGTTATCCTAGAACACAGACAACGAACAGTGAGTGTGGAGCCAGGCAGCCTGGGGACGGGCCCCAGGGCTGCAGGCAGGAGAGAACCGTGGGGCCCGTCTGTGCCACAGTGACAGTAGTGACGACTCAGGGCGGAGCACAGGTAGGGAGTCAGCGACGCTGGCCTCTAAGAAGCCTGTTCACCAGAGACCAGCACACAGGAGGGCGTGGGTGGGGCACTAACTGGCTTGGCCAGCTTCACTTGTGCCTCAAGGAAAGTGCTTTACCGTGGGAGACGAGTCCCCCTCTGGGAAGGCCACACCCAGCTTTCTGCTCCCTGTAGCTGGAGCCTCCCCTCATCCTGGGAGCCCAGAGCCACAGAGCGGCCTTCGGCCGGGGCTTCTGGCTTTACAGGCTTTCCTCGGAGATGGTCCCTGGATGTGGAGGCAGCCGCACATCCCCTCACACGTCCAGAGGAGCCACGACTCCCTGCCCACGGACCCCGGGGGTGGCCCTGGATGCAGAGCTTAGCTGCTCTGCGAATGCAGCACCTTTGATGCTGCACTGACAGGGCCCAAGGGCCCTCACCAGCATGGCCGGTGAGCAACAGCCTCCCGCCTCCTCAACTTTCTAGGCCTCCAAGGCTTTAGGGTGCAGCTGCCATCATGCCTTGTGTGACTGAGCCCCTCAGGGAGGGAGTGACAGGCTGGGCCATGCTTGGAAACCCAGAGGCACAGAGCGGACTGGGGGCCTCAGGACACGGAAGTCAGGGCCAGCACTAAGTCCCATGCCCAGAGTCCCTGCAGAGCAGACCAGGGCCGAAGGCGGGAGGCCACAAGATAATCCAAGTTCCTGCACCCCTGCTCCGGGCCAGGCAGGGAGCTGAGCGGGGACAGGCACACGGAGCCACGGTGGGCGCTCACCCCATAGGAATCAGGCAATCTCTGGCCTTCTCCTTCTCCACCAAGCGAGAGGTAACATTTCCAGGGTTCTGTCTGTCTGCCAGGGACATGGACTCCACCCTGAAGAGGAGGCGATCATCAGCGGGACTCCCCACGGAGAGCTCTGCGTCTGGCAAGCGCTGGGAACCGTGGCCAGCAGCACAGAGCTGGGGGTGCACGGCTGCTGAGCCCCAGCTGCACCCTCGCCCCCACCGCTGCACAATCCACATGCCTGGGCAGGGCCTCGCTTCCCAGCACAACTGGTCCTGCAGCCAGTCCCACGGAAAGCAGCCTAGTGTTGGCCACCATGGGAGAAACACGAGAAACACGTCTAACAAGCCCGGGCCCTGCCCTCAGGGGCCACAAATTCAGTGGAGAGAAGAGACAAATGTTTTAAAAGCTGCACATCAAAGAGCAAGCCGACCTGCGTAGACCAGGAGGTGCTAGGAGACCAGGGAAACGCATGCGATCTCAGTTTAGTGTGATCAAAAGGGCTTCCAGGAGGTGGCAGAATATAAGGCCTCAAAGGATGATAACACATAACCTTGACTGCACGCTTTTCATGTGCCCAGCGCTATTATAAAAATCTTTTCTGGGAATTCCCTGGCTGTCCAGCAGTTAAGACCGCGCTTCCACTGCAGCAGGCACAAGTTCGATCCCTGGTCAGGGAACTAAGATCCTGCATGCCCTGCAGTGTGGCCACCCCGCCCCCACACACACACAAAAAAAGTCTTTTCAGGTATAAGAGCACTTTGAACAGTGTCAGGCTCAGAGAAGCTGAGTTAACTTGTCCATGGTCACTCAGCCAGGATCCAAATTTAGGTAGTCTGGCTTCAGAGCCCACTGCCACCTAGGATATCCTGGGCTACTCATCATGATCACAGTCTATGGGGAACAGTCAGCCTGTGACATGAGGGAATGTCCTGGCCCCAAATCCTTAATACCCTAGTAACATGGTCTTTAATTTGCTTGGGGACTCAGATACCCTCTAAGAAACGCATGAAGGCTCCAACCTTCTCCTCAGGTCACCCACACCCCCGTCCCTCCTCCAGTAAGATAGAAACCAGAGGGCAGCCTGGGCAGTGGCCTTTGCCCAGCCAAAGTCCCTGCAGTTTGGTCTTTGGGTTTATCTACAACTGCAGACACAGGGCAGTACAGCAAGTGCCAACTGGCACAGCTCTGAGACGGCCCAGCAGGGCTCCAATCGAGAAATGCTATGGAGAGAAATGAGAGGCAGAGGGAGCACGTCAGGATCCTGGGGCTGCTGGCCTCCCCGAGGCTGCCAGCACCTGACGCCCACCCCAGCCTTCCCCTCGCTGGGCTCCACATGCTGCAGCTAAAGACGGAGTCACAGCTGACGGGGACGAAACCACCACAGATCTGACCGTGTCCCTCAGAACCCAGGAGGCAGCTGGAAGTTTCCATCTTGGCCAGGGTGGGGGACAGCCAGCCTGTGAAATGAACAAACTAGTTCTACAGCAGGCAGCTGTCCCTGGCTCTAGGGAAGCAAAACTGCTCTTCCTCTCAGCAGCCATCATGAATCAACAAGGGCCACAGACAGAAACCCAGTGCCGTATTTCCTCACAATGCTTGCCCACATTTCCCACCCGACAGATTTCCAAGAAAGAAAGCTCTTCACAGCCCACTTCCTCTGATGCTGAGAGATGTGAGCGGTTCCCGAGCAGCCAAAGCTGGGGACCACTTCTAAGTGCCTGCAAGAGCCAAGGGAGAATTCTAAAATCATGGCCTCTGAGAACTCAGATGAACATTAGTTTCACTGTTACAAGTTGGTTAATAAGCTCCAGCAGGAAAAAATTCTTACCCACAAGCCATGCCAATGTCATAAGACCCATTTCTGATGCCACCTGCAACAAAAGCATTTCATAAACATCCTTCCCCAGAGTCCATCTGTCCTGGGAATAGGAGAGCCTCTTCCCCACCTGGTCTCTAAGTGGGACTCAGCCCCAGCCTCAGAGATGGAAGACCCAGGAGTGTCCAGAAAAGGCTAGGGGTGCGGTGAGGGGCTCTCCTCCAGGCTTTCTGTGGTTATGGTCCTGTCAGAAATCCTTACTGCTTGCCCAGCAGACAGTGACTCTGACGACCCAAACCCGAGGAGCCAGGACCAAGGCCAGGCCGCGGCACTGGGTGCCCACCCAGTCAGAACTTACCAGCTATGCTGGCCACCGCCTGGAGCCCTGACGAACACTGTCTATTGACAGCTGACAAAGGCACGGTCTCTGGGATGTCACTGAAACAGAAAGTGAGACCAGAGAGTCAGCCCCCTCTCCCCTGCCAGGCACTCAGGGAAAGCAGGCCTGTGCTCCTGGCCAACACGACTGCCCCTTCAGGGGACAGAAAGCCCAAGGGAACAAACCCAGCAGCCCTGCCCCTACTCCAGGCCTGACCTACACTGGGCAAACCTCATCTCTGCAGGTGCTTGCTCCCCAGTGCCCCACAATCACATGCCCTTCCACCCTGTGATTCTCCTCATCCAAGGCCATGCACAGCCCAAAGGCAAGAGAAGGCTGGTTGGGCCACAGAGGTCCTTCTTTCTCTTCCTTTGAAGATTCAAAAATTAAAATTGTATATCCCTGTTTCCCATGAAGAATAGAGAAGAGGGCCTGTGGCTGAGACAGAGAACCAGTGCAAAATAAATGTCTGAAGTATGACAGACGGCCAACAGGCACATGAAAAGATGTTCAACGTCGCTAATTGTTAAGAGAAATGCAAGTCAAAACTACAATGAGGTATCACCTCACCCCAGTCAGAATGGCCATCATCAAAAAATCTACAAACAATAAATGCTGGAGAGGGTGTGGAGAAAAGGGAACCCTCCTACACTGTTGGGGGAATGTAAATTGGTACAGCCACTATGGAGAACAGTATGGAGGTTCCTTAAAAAACTAAACATAGAACTACCATGTGACCCAGCAATCCCACTCCTGGGCATACATCCAGAGAAAACCATAACCCCAACTATCGCTGCAGCACTATTTACAATAGCCAAGACATGGAAGCAACCTAAATGTCCATCAACAGAGGAATGGATGAAGAAGATGTGGTACATATATACAACGGAATATTATTCAGCCATAAAAAGAACGAAATAATGCCATTTGCAGAAACATGGATGGACCTACAGATTGTCATACTGAGTGAATTAAGTCAGACAGGGAAACACAAATATCGTATGATATTACTTACATGTGGAATCTAAAAATATGACACAAATGAACTTATCTACGAAACAAAAATGGACTCACAGACAGAGAATAGACTTGTTTTTGCCAAGGGGGTTCGGTAGGGGAGAGATGAAGTGGGAGTTTGGGATTAGCAGATGCAAACTATTATATATAGAATGGATAAACAACAAGGTCCTACTGTATAGCTCAGGGAACTATATTTAATATCCTGTGATAATCCATAATGGAAAAAAATATATAAAAAAAGAATGTATATATATGTATAACCCAATCACTTTGCTGTACCGTAGAAATTAACACTGTAAATGAACTATACCTCAATTTAAAAAAAAAAGAAATGTCTCAAGTATGAGGCTAGAAACCATCCCCACTCCTCAGCCTTACTAGTAACCACATGGCCTTTATGTTCCCATTGTCTCTGGAAAGGCTGTTCCCAGCTGGACAAAAATCCCTGATGGGTACTAGGTGTTCTAACATCCCTTCTTCTGACGGGTTCCCCCAGGCTCACGCTGGTTCCAGCCCTGGAAGCTGGTGAGGCTGCCTCTGCCAGTGTAACCTGTGCTGGCCAAGGGTACAAAGCCCTGGGGAAATCCCCAGACCCATGGACTCAGAACCTCAGGGGTGAAAGCACTCTGTTGATTCTGCTGATTCTGGCATGCAGCCAGGGTCGGGAACCTCTGGGCTAGTGCCCAGGCCAGGCTCTGCTGAGACCCTCTTGGGTGGATAGTCTCCTAGGTCCCTGTAGCCCGTTTAACCCTTCCCAGGTCCCCTAACTCTCTACTACCTAGTTACCACCCCTTCACCCAATCCACCAAGTGTTCATTAAACACCTACTTGGTATAAGGCACCACTGGAGGGATGCCGACATGCTTATAATACAGAGCCCTAAAGGACGCCCAACCACACACAGAAAGTGAGTTAACTAGCAGAGCCTACAATAACCGAGCAAGATGGCAAAGCACATCACAAGGAAGCACGTGGCTAGCGACTGAAAAAGAATGGGCCCTCGTTTTAAGCTTGGGAACTCAGAGAAGTCTGGTCAAAATGGTGAAACTGTGTTTGAACAGAGTTTAACTAGGGCAGAGAGGGGAGGTAGGGACAGTACTGCAAGGGGACAGAAAGACCAGCTGAGGGAAGGCAGTGGCAGACAGGCTGGTTGAAAGAGGAAGCAGCAGGTAGATTAGGCTGGAAGTCAAATCTGGAGCCAAATCGCTGGAATCTTTGAAATCCAGGCTAAGCAGTCTGAGCCTCTCCTAGTCTCCACAGGTTTTGTCAGTTTTCCTGTTCCTTCACTAGTTCATGTTCCTGTTATTTCTTCTCCACGAAGCTGGGAGTACACAGCTCAGTGGCTCTTAAATCGACACGTGAAAATAATTTAAACCTCCTCCCTGTCTTAAGACAGCAAGTGGTAAAGGGCAATTCATCAGGGCCCCTTCTGGGCTACCCTTCACCCCAAGATTCTGCCCTGTCCCCAAGCCTCTGCTGATGGGCTAGCGTTTAAAAAGCTCAAAATCACTCTTCAGTGTGCCAACCTGGTTATTTACTTGACAAGAGGACAGAGTTCACAAGCAACAAGCTGATTTTGGCTTAAGAAAAATCAGACCACAAAGAACTTTTTGCTCCAGTCCCAAAGGCCCTCTGTCCTGGCTCAGCACTGGTAAACACACCCTCCCTTCAAAGTAGGGGAAAGGCAGCATCCAGAAAAGCAGGGTGCTGAGGACCCTGGCTGTGTCCAGGTCTGGTGTCCAATCCTGATCTTCTCCCCCCAACAGGCTGAGTTCTCTGGGACCTGAGCCCAAGGAAGAGCGTGAATAGCCAACCCAGAGCAAGAACTGGAAAAGTTTACCTCAGAAACTGGGCAATTCGGGCCATTAATGCTCCGGCCCCAGGCTGAAGCACATTTCCTGTGGACAACAAACCTTTATTCAGTGCCAGGCACTAAGGTACAGCTGTGATTACCAAGAGGGGGGCATTCCAGATCTTCCTTCAGAAACAGTGGAATTTCAAGGTCTGGAGCAGGGGCAGCCAGCTATACAGCAGCTTGTCCTGGCCATACACTAGATCCAGTCCCTGAGAGGCCCAAGCTCCCTTGCCCATGCAACCTGCTTTTCCAAATCAGCACACACTGGGGAGGTCGCCTGCCTTTAAAAGGTAACATGGAAAGAAGAATGTAGTGCAAAGCTTGAAGTCTGAAAAAGTAGTTCTGTCAGTTAGGAAAGTGTTTTTGAAATGCACACCTTCCCCTGAGTGTCCTCCACCAAGCCCTGCTGGCACTCCAGGGGTGGAACAGTGATCCCCCATCTAGGGCTGACCCTTGTGTGACGTGACTCTTACCATATAATGTTATGTTTCCAGGCTAGAGGAGCAGAGTTGGGGAAAAGGGGTTGGACTGAAGGTCAAGAGGTCCTGGATTCAGGTCCAAGCTCTCCTGCAAATTCCCCAGGCCTCAGTTTCTCCATCTGCCTCAGTTTCTCCATCTGTAAGTGCGGGGCTGGACTAGGTGGGTTTTGATGCTCCAAACTCCCTCTGTTCTACCCTGGCATAGATAGTACGTCAGGATGGGTAGAGAACCCTAGCCTCCTGTCTCTTAGGGTGTTCTCAAACTCCTGCGCCAAGACCCTGGCGTTGAAATGTCTGTCACTTGAGATCCCTGCTTTCTATCATACTTAATATGCAGAATGTGCTTGGAGCAGGCACAGAAAATGCCTGGAGGCGGGGGTGGGGCGGTGGAGTCTATAGCCCGAAAGGGACGATTACAGTCAGCTGCGTGAAGTCCATCGACATTCCCATTAGGGAAAACACCTGGAAAGTGCCTGGTGTTTGAGGAGGGCTTCGGCGTAATGGGAAGGCGAAAACCGAGCGCAGGGCCCGGGTAGTGCACTCACCCACGCAGATATCTCCCAGCTGGGCCGGGCTCAGCTTGACGTCCTGGAGAACCGCGGTCATGACGGCGGAGAGAAGCTCGTCGGGGGTGGTGTCCTGCAGCGGGAAGCGCGCGGCTGGCGGCGGTGCTCGGGGTTCCCAAGATCCCAGCTCCCCCAGCCCCACCCCCAGAGGGACAGAGCGGTCCAACTCGGGCGCGGAGCCACCACCGACGCCGAGCGTTACCGAACAGAGGAGCCAGACGCCAGCCCGCCCCGGGCCGCCATCTCACACCCGGCGCCCGAGCCCAGGGGTCTCACCTTGAAGCCGCCGCGGCCCGATCGGCCAATGGCCGTGCGCCGCCCATGCACCACCACTACATCCTCCGCTGACTTCCGCGGAGCGCCGCTCCAACACGGCGCGGCCCGCGGCTCCGGCTCCGGGCCCGAAGCGGGCTGGCGGTTCAGATGACCCAGCACCACCTGCAGCCTCCGCATCGCGTAGCTCGGCAGGGTAAAGCCCCAACCAGCCAGAAGCAGAGAGCAGCAACCAACAGACCAACGCCCGCGCAGGCGCTGAACCGTACCTCTGACCACCCGCTTCCTCTATCCTAAGCCCCGCCCACAACCCTGCGGGTCTGACTGGCCCTTCCCTCTAAGGTCCCGCCCACCTCCCCGCCTCAGACAACCAGAAGGCGAGTCTGCCTGAGGTCCCGCCCCTAGCCGCAAACGGAACCTCCTAAAGTTGAACCCAAGAGGGTCTTTCCACTCAAAGCCCCGCCTACAGTAGCCTCAGGCGGCGGCCAACCAGGAGGTGGGTTTTTCTGAAGCCCCGCCTAGAAATACAGACAGGAAACCTTTCCACTTGCAGCCCCGCCTACTGCCAAACCCGAGGCGGGTCTTCAAGAGCCCCGTTGGTATCTTGAAGCAAATTTCACCATTGCCAGGGGTCCCTTTCCCTACAACTCTGCCCGCTGCCCGCCACCAAACAGAAGGCAGGTTTGTCAGGAGCTCCACTTACAGCTTCTTGCCGGGAAAGAGGGGCCAGCGACTATAATTCCTCTTCCCCCTGCCTAGTCTTCTCTGCTGTCTCCCCCAAGCTGGGGGACCTAAATAATTCCGAGATGCCCCAGAGCCTACCCCGACGCGCTTGGGCTCTCCTGGGAAGTCTTTCGAGAAGACTGAGGGAATTTGGGATACTGGGGTGGCAGGAGAACGGATTGTACAAACGTGCCGGAGATATGACAAGCCCCCTATCTGGAGAAAGAGTATCATACTTTTTTTTTTTTAACCAATTTTACAGTCATTTGGGATGATTTGATTAGTGCCCACCTCCCCCGCTAGGCTGGGGTTTCCGCCAAGTCAGAGAAGGATTCTGTATCCAGGATGCCTGCAACATACTTGACACTTAATAGGTGATCAATAAATACCTACTGAATGAGTGAATGAACCAAAGCTCCCCAGGTCAGGACGATGTCCCCTGCCCACTAAAAAGCAAGGCCGGGTGCCCGCTTGACTCCCAATGGCAATGTTTTCCCTAGACCCCAGAGGGTAGTACTGGGTTTCTCTCAGACAGGAAGGCCAAGGTGTCCTGTTACCCTCAAACACGGAGGGTGGGGTCGTGCCCCTCACTTTTCAAGGGCAGGGCCGTGGCATGCCTCTGGCTTCAGAAGGCAATATGCCCTTTTCCACCTCCAACTCTGGGTGTACAGCCAGGGATTCCCCATACTCCTAAGGGCAGGATTGGGTGCTCTACCAGAATTAGGGGGAGGGGGTGTGGAGGGAGGCAGAGCCGATGCCTGTCCCCTTGCCCCTTCCCCGCCATCCTCGACGGCAGGACCGTATGAACCCCTCAGATCCCTAATGGAAAGGATGTAAGTCCACCAGATGCCAAAGAGCAAGTCACCTCTTTCCTATAACCCCGGAAGGAAGGTCATCGTCCCACTGCCGCACCAGACCCTCCTGGACAGATAGGTGGAGCTCCGTAGACCTTAAAAGGTAGGTTGCCGGTCCCCACACCCCCAGTCCCCTGAGATCCCGAGGGCAGGGGTGGGGCGCCCCCAACTTCCGCACATCTACTGGGGCTCCAGACTGTAGGGCGGGGCGTCGCTTCGAAAGAGAAACCGGTGGGGCGGGGCGGGGCGGGGCCGGGTGGGAGGGGTGGCGGTAGGCTAAGGAGGAAGCACAGACCCACGACGCGCCTTTGCATGACGGCCCGCCATGGCTGAAGGAGGCCTGGACGCGGGCTCCGCGCCCCCCACCCTTTCTATGTCCTCCCTGCCCCTGGCAGCGCTCAACGTGCGAGTGCGGCGCCGCCTGTCGCTCTTCCTAAACTTGAGGGCGCATGTGGCGGCCGACTGGACCGCGCTGGCGGAGGAGATGGGCTTCGAGTACTTGGAGATCCGGCGGCTGGAGACGCATGCCGACCCCACGGGCAGCCTGCTGGACGACTGGCAGGGACGACCCGGCGCCTCGGTGGGCCGCCTGCTCGAGCTGCTCGGCAAGCTGGGCCGCGACGACTTGCTGATGGAACTGGGACCCAGCATCGGTGAGGACGCCCCCTTCCGGGCCTCATATCCGAGGTTGGGGTGGGGATGAAGGGGCTGACCATAACTGGCCTCAGCATCCGTCCCACCTTTCCTGTCTTGGAGGCGGGGAGAGCGGGGTGGGGGGACGGGAGTAGTTTTGGGGTGGCAAGGGGGACACTGGAGGCAGCCTGCAGAGGGGGAACCGTGCAAGACCAGTTCCCTCTTTCAATACGTGGGATGATAGGTAGGGACTAGAGAAAGAAGGCGAAGGCCGGGAAAGGCACAAGGAAACAACTTAGACAAAGGCTTTCACATAGGACCAGGAGTCAGAATAGGGGTCCTCTGTGGGGGACTTGGGACTGCTTCAAGTATGTAGAGCAACAGGCAGGTAAGGGACTGAAAGCTGACAGTCTTTGGAAACTTCAGGTCCCTGGAAAATGCACCCTTTCCTGCTACTTGCTGACACATACCTGCACAGGCATGGGGACAGTGGCCCACTTGGTTGGGGCTGCTGCCCTTGCTGCACATAATCACCAGGTCTCCTGAGCTCTTCTTACATGCCCTGCTCACATCAGCCATGGATCCTAGAAGAAGCATACCTTGGGTTCTATTCTCAGGAGCCCGGAGCGGGGAGGTGGGGGGTGGGGGAGTGGAGGGCAACGGGATAGAGACACAAGCCTGACCTTGATGGCTTCCCTCATGGCCAGAACACCACTGACATCCCTTTAGGATGGCCAGAGCCAGGTGGAAGCTCATCTTTTCAGAGCTGTTGAACTGTGGATGGCACCACTGGGCTAGAGAAGCCCTGGAGGACAACACAGCCAGGGAGGTGGGACAGGGGCTGGATCCTGACCGTGGGTAGAGGCGTGGGGTACCTGCGGGGAGCTGGCCACACCTTGTCTCTTCCCCACAGAGGAGGATTGCCAAAAGTATATTCTGAAGCAGCAGCAGGAGGCATCTGAGAAGCCTTTACAGGTGGACTCTGTAGACAGCAGCATCCCTCGGACGAGAGATCCGGCGGGCATCACCATTTGCGATGACCCCCTGGGTAAGGGCCCAGTACTGCCCCCTTGGGCCGTAGGACATTGTGGTGTTAAAAGCATGGATGTTGAAAGCAGATGGACTGTGGCACCTTGGGCAAGTCACTTAATCTCTCTGAGCTTCAGTTTCCTAAGAAATGGGAATAATAAAGTCCTACCTCTGGTTTTGGTATGAGATTTTCATGAAATGAGGTGTCTATCTCATGGTCGACCTAGGGTTTGGCCTGGGGTGGTAAGGAGGTGTTCATCTTTCCGCTTCTGGGAAAGGCACTTGCTCTGAATAGTGTCATCTCAGGATTCTGTAGGGTCCAGGGTCACGGTCGCTTAGGCTGGGGGCACCTGGCTGGGCTCCGCAGCCTTCCTGCAGGGCTCTGACCGTCACCCTTGTGCTCTGCACCCAGGGCAAATGCCTGAGCGTTTTGATGCCTTCATCTGCTACTGCCCCAGCGATATCCAGTTTGTACAGGAGATGATCCGGGAGCTGGAACAGACAAACCATCGGCTGAAGTTGTGTGTGTCTGACCGCGACGTCCTGCCTGGCACCTGCGTCTGGTCCATTGCCAGTGAACTCATTGAAAAGAGGTTGGCTAGGTGGCCAGGGGGCAAGTGGGTGGGTGTACAAAGCCCTGCTAGGGATCCTCCCAGTTGGACCTTGTCTAGCCTGGGCACAGTGGGCTCCTCCCAAGGCTGTCCTCTGGGGGTATGCTGAACTAGGTCACCACAGTGCCTATAGCCTGCCCACTCTCCCTTAGGTGCCGTCGGATGGTGGTGGTTGTCTCTGATGATTACTTGCAAAGCAAGGAATGTGACTTCCAGACTAAGTTTGCACTCAGCCTCTCTCCAGGTAAGCTCAGCCCTGCCCTTGCCACAGAGAAGTGGGCGGGGCCTCAAGATGCCAGCCTTCCCTCACCAAGGGCCACAGATAGAGCATCAAGGAACTTGGGTAGGTCTCTACACATAAGTGTGCATGCACATGAGTGCCCTTTGTGTGGGTGAATATATACCAGGGGTGCTTAGTTGGGAGAGGGATGTTGTTAACCCCTGGACTGAGGATTGGTCCCATCCCACTGTGAGAGCCTGGTGCCAGCTCTGTACCCTTTGGCTTGCAGGTGCCCATCAGAAGCGACTGATCCCCATCAAGTACAAGTCAATGAAGAAAGAGTTCCCCAGCATCCTGCGGTTCATCACTGTCTGCGACTACACCAACCCCTGCACCAAGTCCTGGTTCTGGACTCGCCTCGCCAAGGCCCTGTCCCTGCCCTGAATGGCCCTGAGCCCCTGGGTGTGTGTGCATCTGTCTGCCTGTACGTGTACTTCCACCCCTGCCTTCACCTGCAGTTGTATGGGGAATCTGTGCTCCTCTGGCCTCTTGATTCCTGGACATGCCAACTCCACAGAAACAGCTGCAGCCATTGTACATATCTGGACATCACATCTCATGTCCTGCATAGAACATGTGGCTGCAAGTGGCACGCCCACTTGCTGTTATCAGCCAGGACAGTAAAAACCAGAGCCAGCTGGGACTAAGAGGAAGACCAGAAGAGCCATCTCTGACCCATCCACACATCTTAGGCCTCAGTTTCTCCACCTGAGAACTAAGTAGGGTGAGGAGAACAGGCAGTAGCTGTGTTCAAATGATTGTGGGAAACGGTGAAGCACTGTTCTGAGTCTCCTGGGGACAGGAGACAAATCTTGCCTGAGAGAGAGCTAGCTGCCTGGTCAACGTGCTGGCCACTGCTGGGACCATGGCACTGCTCGGGCAGCTGCTTCCACAATGGCGCCTACGGATGCTTTGGGGCCCTGTTGCCCCACCTCACATCCTACTTCCTCCTGCCCCAGGGGACAGATGGGGAAGCAGCCTGGCCTAGCATAGGGAGGTCCTACATTGAGCCTGATTCCCCAAGGGTCCACCTCTCATCTGCCTCTTTGACTCCTCCCAGCCTCTGTGCACCTTCCCTGTGATAAGTCCCCAAGAGACTGCCCTGAGCGTCTGGGGCTGCTTTTCACTTCCACCTATCGAGTGCCTGTGGTCCTGCTCTCAGCTCTGCCCTGCATGAGATGGGATCCCGTCTTCTGGCACCTCCATCAAGTTTGGGTTCTGGAGCTAGGTCACCGTGGTGGTGTGAGCAGGAAGCCTTCCTCCCTGGGCCACCACAGAGAACTTTCCCACCAATCTTCTGTACTTAATTGCCTTACAAAGTTATTTGCTGGGACTAGTTTACAAACAGTGACCACACAAAAGCCTCTTGCCCCAAAGCTTGTAGGCACATGGACACATACAAGCTTACACACAGAGACATATATATGTGCACAGGCACCCTCATGCACACACATACAGGCATCTTCATGCACACATTTCCCTGGATACAGCTGCCAGGAACAGCTGGGTGGGACAGTCCCACCACAGAGGGGGCCTAACCCTGGACTAAGATGGGACAATCTTGTATTCTTTTTCTCTTTCCCTCTTCATTGGAACCAGACTCTGGAAAGGACCCATTATGCCAGCATTTACGCCTTCAGTGAAGCACAGAGCAAGGAAAGAGCTGCTTGAACTCACAGAGCAAGTTAGCTGTGACAGCTGTTTTTCCCTCCTTGGGGGATGTGTACGTTGGTTTCCCTTAAGCTCTCCTTCAAGGAGAAAATGTCTTGGTCTCAGGTCTCTGTGCCAGGATAGGACCCAGGACCCTAAATCTAATAGCAAATGTATGCCTTCTCTGCTCCACTTCCAGCAAGGGCTGGGGCAAACCAAGTACCTTCCCTCAGGGTCTCAAGAGGGACTGGAGGCCCCTCTCTGCATGATCTTGATGAAGTACTTAGCTACTAGGTACCTATCCCCACTTTGATACTGCGAAGTATTTTAAAACTCTTTCAAGAAAGTATCTTTCAGGGACTTCCCTGACAGTCAGTGGTTAAGACTTTGCCTTCCAGTGCAGGGGGTGTGGGTTCGATCCCTGGCTGGGGAGCTAAGATCCCACGTGCCTCAGGGCCAAAAAACCAAAACATGAAACAGAAGCAATATTGTAACAAACTCAATAAAGACAAAAAAAAAAATTCACAACTTAAAAAAAAATATATCTTTCACACCTGTTTGTATTCATTGTGAGAATTTCAAAGAGAGCTAAGGAATGCCTCAGTTTGTAATTTCCCCTTCTGTATCCTAGGTTTATAATAAAGAGTTCTCTACTTTGGGAGTAACAGGTTTCATTTGTGTCTGGAAGGAGTTTGGAAGCAGTAACTTGGGATAACACTCTCCTGGGTACATGAAACTGGGCCCTTGGGTAGGTTCCAGTGGGTTTGCCAGGAACTTCCTTAAGGCTGGGCCTCCTCCTCACAGGGTCCAAGCCTCACCAGGGCTGCAGGCAGAACTGTAAACAACAGCTCAGCTACCGACGGGGGACACTGCTTGCCTCTGCCAAGCTTGGTCTGAGGATTGTGTCACACTCCGGGGTCCTGGCCCGGCCAGCGGGAGGGGCTTCTCTCCTAGGCTCCAAGGAGAGTCTGGAGAGTCCCCACTCCAGATCACAGATCTCCGGAGAACGCAGGTGTTACCAGTAATGGCCATCCTTGGGCATATCTGTGTTAATCCTGAAAGGATTGATCTATTTTTAAATAGAATGCCCTACTTTTTTACTGTTCACTTGAGAAAAATTAGAAAATATGAAGAAAAAAATACCCATAATCCTAATCCCAGAGATAACTTGGTGACCTTTTAGAGTGCCCAGATATTTTCAGCCACCACAGCTTTTCTCTCACTGGTCTCTCTGTTACCAAGTCCTGGCTCCGGAGCCTCCTGGATGCTGGAGGCTTCCCAGCCTTGCCTCTGTACACTCAGGACTCCTAGAAAGTCCCCCTGAGGCCAGACATTCCTCTCCAGTGTCCCCTTGGGAACAAAGCCTCAGTGTGGTCCCAGCAGGGCCCCTGGGATCTGCCTTGTGCCCCCATGGCTGGGGGGACAGTCTTTGGGTCCACTCCTGGTCATGGAGAGGGCTCTCTGGGCAACACCAGTCACGTCATGGGGAAAGCCCCTGTTCTCTCAGGTCAAGATGGTGACCTGAATGCCCTCAGCTCAACCTCATCTAACCCTCACACCCCTCTCACCTTCCTCCAGTGCCCACCTCCCCAAAGGGAGGTTCCCAGATACCGAGAAAGCTTCCTCTTCTCATTTTCGTTTCAGTCCCCTAGGAACTTTTCATAGAGAAATCCTTTTTCCTAAAGGGAAAATTCACTGATGAAATTATCCAAGGCAAAAGCAGGAAATTTTGGAGGGCAGCAGCAAAGGTAAAATACAAAATTACAAATCTACATGACAATGGACTTGGATTCTGCCACAAGTCAAGGGCAAGGGAAAAAAACAGGAACAGGGATTTCCTCCAGATTAGACAATAAAATATACTAATATAGTGTGACTTTGTTGGATCCTGGTTCAAACACATCAATTATAAAAAGATATTTTGGGGTCATATATCCAGTAGAGGTCAATATACAAAATATGTGAGAGCAACAAAAAAATTAACAGCCCAATTAAAAAATGGGCAAGGGGGACTTCCCTGGTGGTCCAGTGGCTAAGACTCCATGCTCCCAATGCAGGGGCCCAGGTTCAATCCCTGGTCAGGGAACTAGATCCCACATGCCGCAACTAAGAGTTCGCATGCTGCAACTAAAAAAAAAAAAAAAAAAGATTTCGCATGCCGTAACTAAAAAAAAGAAAAAAAGATCCCGCGTGCTGCAACTAAGACCCCATGCAGCCAAATAAATAAATACTAAAAAAAAAAAAAAAAAAAAAAAGAGCAAGGGACTTTAATAGACATCTCTCCAAAGAAGATATACAGATGACTAAAAAAGTACATGAAAAGATGCTCAATATCACTAATCATTAGGGAAATGCAAATCAAACCCACAATGAGATACCATCTCATACCCATTAGGACGGCTACTACCAAAAAACCCAGAAAACTGGGACTTCCTTGGCGGTCCAGTCAGTGGTTAAAACTGTGCTCCCAAAGTAGGGGCACGGGTTCAATCCCTGGTCGGGGAACTAAGATCCCGCATGCCACACTGTGTAGCCAAACAAAACAAAACAAAACAAAGCAAAAAACCCAAATGGTACATTTGCTGTGGTATGGCAATTTCCCAAAAAATTAAAAATAGAAATACCATATGATCCAGCAATTCCACTTCTGTGTGGAAACCCAAAAGAACTGAAAGCAGGGTGCAAATATCAAAGAGATATTTGTACACCCATATTCATAGCAGCATTATTCACAATAGCCAAAATGGGTAAGCAACCCAAGTATGCCTTGACAGATGAATGAACAAAATGTGGTATACACGTATAATAGAATAGTATTCATCCTTAAAAGGAATGAAATTCTGACACATGCTACAATATGGATGAACCTTGAGGACATTATGCTAAGTGAAATAAGCCAGTTGCAAAAAGACAAATGCTATATAATTCCACCTACATAAGGTATGTAGAACAGCCAAATTCTTAGAGATAGAAAATAGAATGGTGGTTTCCAGGGCCTGAGCGAAGGAGAGAATGAAGAGTTGTTTAAAGAATATGAAAAAGAATATATGCATACGTACACATAAAACTGAATCACTCCGCTATACTTGAAACTAACACAACATTGTAAATTAACTATACTTCAATTTTTTAAAAAGGCAATTTCAAATATTATTCGGAAAAAATAGTTGTTTAATGAGTACAGAGTTTCAGTTTTGCACAATGAAGTGTTCTGGAGATGGCTGTACAAAATTGTGACCAAAAACACAAAAAACAAAAAACAATATACTGGCCGGCGGCGCGGAGGCCGATGAGGTCGGCGCCAACGGCCGGCGTTGCGGGTGGGAAGCCGCGCGGGAGCGCGGCATGGAGGGGCCGGCCTAGCTGGGGCCCGTGGCCCTGCGTCTTCTGGCTGCGACGCTGGTCCTGCGCAGGCTGGGGGGCCACAGCAGCCGGGTGATGGGCACCCGAGGGGCCGGGAGGCGAGCCGTGGCCCCCAGGAGGGTGTGGGCATCGTATCTGCAGCCAGCGTCCCCGAGGCCGCGTTCAGGCCGTGATCACTCGGTGAAGCTGCGCCGGGACAGCGCGGCCGACTCCTTCTCGCGCTGTGAGGACCTGTGCGCGCTGCAGGACTCGCTGCCTCTGCCCGCCGTGCGTGCCTCCCTGCGGGAGGGCCTGCTGGACTTCAACGCCGACCGCCTCCGCGGGGTGGACTGGACGCCGCTCCTGAGGACTCTCTGCCCCTGATCTGTATCCAGAGATTCTTCCAGCCATGGCTTGGCGAGCCAGGTTCTGACAGAAATAAAGTTTACAGAAGTTGTGCTCCTGCGATAAGAAATAAAGATGTGACCTTCCAGTTGTGTAAATCTCTTAAATGCTGTGTAAGTGCATCAGGTGCGCTAAGGAACCTGGAGCTAAATGGGCTAGTTCTGAGAGAGAGACTTAACTATGTTAACAAAGGTGCCTGGGTTTTTGGCAGCAGCTAAGCACAGAAGCTTAGGAGGAGGGGGCCATTCACCTCGATCACTTGTCAGCGGCAGGGGCGACTTCAGTCCCGGCAGTGGCAGAAAAAGCGGCAGGGGAATCTTCCGCTTGCAGGGCCTACTGCTGGTAGATACCAGGGAAGAGGAGCTTCTTGGTGGGATGTCTGAAGATTTTTCACGCTGCAACTCCTTTCCAGACATCAGTGAGCCTGGTGATTTGGGCCAGTGGTCTTCACCCAGCACTTCTTTTTTTGGCCTCTCCAGCAGCAGGGAGCAGCATGCGGTTGGGGCAGACACCACCATGGCATGGGACTCAGGCTTCCAAGGAGGCAGGACATCTCCAGGATCTCCATGTGAGTAGATGACATGGCTTTCTGAGGAGGAGCTCATTGGAGACATCTGGGCGTTCTCACTCAAGTTGTCTTCTGGGTGCTCGGGAAGGAGGTCCACTGGCTCAGAACCGCACTTGAGGGAAGTGAGGACTCCACTGGTCTCCTGGGGCCTAGATGTCAATGGTATATCCCGATTGCTACGGTGGCCCCTCTTCCGATCGTCCTCCCCTTTGGTCTCTGTGTGATCCTCCATCTTTGCCATGCCTCTTTGGGGCTCTTCTTGGACCTTCACCTCCCTCTCCTTTGGGGAAGGAAGTGGGAGGTGACTGGATGGTACCAGCTTCCTAACCTTGAGCCCTGCGTATGTATCGGCCGGCCCTTCCCCTGCAAGAGGCCCAGAGGCCAGAGCCTGCTCAGAGCTGAGTGCAGGAGGCACCCAGAGCTTGCCAGGGTGTGGCCAGCCTCCTCCGGGGACCTCCCCAGCTTCTCTGCGAGGCCTGGAGACTGAAGCACCTTCTCCAGGGCTGCTCAGCTGCCAGCATCACCATGAGTCAGGCGGCGAAGGTTTCTGAGCAGGGGATGCAGATCCTGACCCGACTGGATGCTGCACCCCACGACGTCCCTCTTCCTGGCAGATAGGTTCTTTCTTCACTTCTTTTTCGAAATTTGATAAAACAACATTTAAACTTTCCACTGTTCTTCAGGGTATACAGATGGTAGTGGCTTAGCTAGGATTCAAACCAAGCCTGTGTGATTCCAGAGCTCGTGCTCTGGACTCTGGTGCCTCCTTATCATATATACTTCATGTGTTACTTTTTTTTTTTTTTTTTGGTACGCGGGCCTCTCACTGTTGTGGCCTCTCCCGTTGCAGAGCACAGGCTCCGGACGCGCAGGCTCAGTGGCCATGGCTCACGGGCCCAGCCGCTCCGCGGCATGTGGGATCTTCCCGGACCGGGGCACGAACCCGTGTCCCCTGCATCGGCAGGTGGACTCTCAACCACTGCACCACCAGGGAAGTCCCATGTGTTACTTTTGTTTGTTTGTTTTCTTGTAGTCCTTATGGTACTTAGCCCTAAGTGCCATACCTGTAATGAACACATACACTGCCCTGTAGGAGGTCTTCTTTTGTTCAACTCATGAATTGGTCATCCACCACACTGCATTCTGGTCTCAGAAGATACAGGTCAGGGAGCGCCAGTTGTCAGCATAGCAGCATACCACACTTCTAACTGAGGCTTGCAGCCCAGGTTTTCCCTTTGGTCTAATTTGAAGGATCCAGATATGTAAAGATTATATTCTAGATAAATCATGGGCTATCCTGAAAGAAATTCACCAGTAAATTATTCCAGTTTCTCTGGCCTTCCTGGAGTATATCCAGTAAGGTATCTCATTCATGTCTAGAAAGCAAATATATCATTTATTGCAACTTCATCGTGGAGCGATGTATTGGTTTAAAGTACGATCAACACAATTTGGTCATTGTGAGTATGCCAGCTGGGTCCACTCTTTTTCCCGTTGCGGAGCACAGGCTCCAGACGCGCAGGCTCAGCGGCCATGGCTCACGGGCCTAGCCGCTCTGCAGCATGTGGGATCTTCCCAGACTGGGGCACGAACCCGTGTCCCCTGCATCGGCAGGCAGACTCTCAACCACTGTGCCACCAGGGAAGCCCTGGGTCCACTCTTTACTACACATATGTAACTCTAGAGATTCTTATGCCCAAGAGAGGAGACATACTCTTGGGTGTCTAGGGCCAGGGAAAGATGTGTTGTTATTCAGGAGCGGGAAGCTTCGGCATGACAGGAAAGAATTGAAAAGTCCTGGTCTACACATCACTTTACCTTGTTTGAAACTTGTTTCTTTGGCTTGCTTCGTTGGAGTGTTTTTGCTCTCCTGTGGCTGACATTGTGTGTTATGTATCACGCATGTGACATGTAGAAGTTTCAGAACCCAGAATCATATAGATCAGTCAAAAATGTATGTATTTTAGTTTAACATCTATTTTCGGTGGGGTGGGGATGGTGGTGTGCTGAATTGGGCAATTGGGATTGACATGTATACACTGATGTGTATAAAACTGATGACTAATAAGAACCTGCAGTATAAAAAAACAAACAAACAAACAAAAAAACAACTAATACTAAATTTCTTTGGGTTATTTGTATGGAAATATGTTAACATAAATGTTTCAGACATTACATGAAATTTCTAAAAATCTTATATGTCTAGTATACTGTTATAAGTCATAATTCTAGTTATTACTTTAAAATGTATATCTCAGAAAAAAATTCTATTTAAAGTAACACTGGGCATAATTCATATATTCCAAAATTAGTTTGACCCTCTGCTCATGAGATTCTTTTTATGGCATGTGACAGCAAATTTGGACTTCCATCCCCAATAAACTTTGAGGTTGGAGGACACAAAAGGTTTTGCTCAGACCTAAATTCTGTCTGAAAAAAAAGGGTAAATATTATAAGCCCTTTCTAACCTCTCCAGGAGCAGAAATGATTTACAGCTGAGGCATTTAACCATAATTCCTTGATCTAATTTGAGAAGAGTTCAGTAAGGAACAATGTCTTGAGTTTTGTTTGTTTTGTTTGTTCCCTGTTTTCTTGTCTTGCTTACCAACAATCCATTGTAATTCATGAGTTAGTATGGCAGCAGGCTGAGTGTTCCCTGGAGCTCATTAAATGAACTTTTTTTCCCCATAAAAAACAAAAAAAAAAATCACAATATACTGAACTGTATACTTAAAAACTGGTTACTATGGTAAATTTCATGTTACATGTATTTTACCACTAAAAAAAAGACATTCTTGAGACAATTGTGGAAATTTGGGTATTAGGTGATGTGAAAGAATTATCACTATTTTTTTAGATGTGATAATAGCATTGTGGTTACATAAAGAAAATGTTCAAGTTGTTAGAAACTAATTCTGAAGTACATGGTATGAAATGAATGATGTCTGGGATTTCCTTTAAATAATTAAGAGAGACAAAAATAACAAAGACTATGTGAAGCAAATGTGACCATATATTAGTTACTAAATTGAAGGTACATTTCTCCTCTCTCTTCTTGTGTATCTAAAAATTTTCAAAATATAAAAAAATGTTTTAAGTTAAAAAGTGCAAGCATCGTTGTTACTCTACTTGGACAAATGTCTCTCTTGCTGCATCTCCCTAAGGTAGGTATCTTAAAATCATTCATTAGGAATGACTGAAACGAAAATAATTGTTTCCTATCTCATGGGGAAGTGGGAGAAAATTTTGATAATATATTCCCAGACATCTGAAAATCTCACTTTGGATCACTGGGTTTTTTCTAAATCATTCATTAATTTTGAGTCTTAATAAAAGTATTCCAAAAATATGTTCTTCAACTCAAAATATTTTCCTTTAACTTAAACTTAAAAGGGACTCTCACAAACTGCAGGGCATTTGAGTCAGAAGGACCAGACCACTGACCCTGGAAAAACGGGGAAGCGCCATGGCTCCTTGGCAGCTGCATTGCAAGCCTCGCTCTGTAGCAAAGGGGACCATGCGCCCCAGCCTGAGAGACACGAATAGAGTTCTGGCCTGCAACAGTGCAGGAGCAACCTCTGTGGGCCTCTGGTTGATGGGAGAATTCTGAATGGTGGGGCTGGGAACTAGCAAGTGGTAGAAAACTGGAAAATGCCTGCTCAAACCAGGCTGGAATGATTTTAAATTCCAGAAGGCAAACTCAGAATCACAGAAAAACAGGCAGGGCCACTGGGCTGGTAGGGAGGTGGGTGAGGAAGGAGCTCACCATCAATTCAGGTGAACACTGTCCCCACTGGCTGCTGTTCACCAGGTGAGGCAGAAGAAATGGTCTAAAAGTCCCTGGGGACTTGTGGTTCTAGGACAATATGGAATAAACACGTCTCCTCAGTCCCTCTGTTAAGTACAGCTAAAAAAAACCCTGGGCCATATATATCCATGTAGATATATGTTATATCTATATTATATATATATAATATAGATAATATATATATAATATATATATATATAAAAGAAGACTCTGAAGGGTGGAGAGGGAGATAGTCTGACTAGCAGCCTTGGGACCCATAGAAAGACATGGCAATGATTCCGATGGTTTTCTTTTTGCCTCAGATATCTCAGACTGAGTACTGGAGAAGCTAGCAACCCAGAAACAAATGGGTACAGATGAAAAAAAAACAGTACTCCTGCTCTTTCTAGCCAAAGGACTAGGAAAGGAAACTTTTAGACTACTCCAGTCTACTCCACTCCAGTCAAACCACAGAAAAAAAAACCTGTAATACTCCCTATACTCTGCCAGCCAAGATAAACGGGGACCTCAGGCTTCTACTCCTACTTGCAGGGTGCTGTCAGAAGGCTTAGTGGAGAGTCAGGGCTGTCGCCATTGCCAGAAGCAACGTGCTCCTCCATCCTGTCAGTAGAAGCCACGAGTGTGGCAAAAACAAGGCATCCTTCCCCTCCCAGCCAGGGTGGTCTCAGCAGAGGATCAGTGGGCAGCCTGAACTCCCACCCTGGCCCAGCAGTAATTAGGCACCCGCTCTACACCCCCTTCCCAGGATGTCAACAGCGGCTGAGTGGGGAACCTGAACTTTGACCCCTATCTGACAGCATCAGTGAAAGCCTGCTAAAACAGAAGATTTAAATAGGATCCAGAGTCTCATAACATAATACTCAAAGTGTCCAGGACTGAAAATCACTCTTTATACTGAGAACCAGGAAAATCTCAACTTGAGCAAGAAAAGATAACCAATAGATGCTAACGCCAAAATGACAGTGATGTTGAAATTATCTGACAAGGATTTTAAAGCAGCCAGTATAAAAATGCTTCAATGAGCAATTACAGACATACTTCAAACAAATGACGAGTTTCAGCAAAGAAACAAAACAGATGAAGAACTAAACTGAAATTTTAAAACTGAAAAAAAAAACCACTGAAAAATGTCACTAGATGAGTTCTATAGTAAAATGAACTTGAAGAAAGAATAATAGAAATCACCCAATCTGAACAATAGAGAGAGAATAGACTGAAAAAAAATTAACAGAGTCTCAGGAATTTGTGGGACTATAAGAAAAGATCTAATATTTATGTCATTGGAGTCTCAAAAGTAGAGGAGGAAGAAGGTGGAGCTTAAAAAATATTCAAATAAATATGGCTAAAAATTTTCCAAATACGGCAAAGACATAAATCTATAGATTCAAGAAGCTGATAAAATCCCAAACAGGATAACCCAAAGAAATCCATGTCAATATTCATCATAGTCAAACTTCTGAAAACTAAAGGCAAAGAAAAATCTTGAAAGTAGCCAGAAAGAAATGACAACTTCCCTATGATGGAAAAATAATTTTGAATGATATCAAGTTTCTCATCAGAAACCATGGAAGTCAGAAGGAAGTGGCACAACATTTTCCAAGTGCTGAAAGAAAAGAACTGTCAACTAAAAATCCTATATGCAGAGAAAATCGGGAATGAAGAGGAAATCAAGACATTGTCAGACGAAGAAAAACTGAGAGAATTTGTCAACAGCAACCCCCACCGCTTAAAAGACAGCTAGTAGAAGTTTTTGAAGCAAAAAATAAATGATTGGAAAAGCAATCTTGGAATATCAAGAAGGAAGAACAAAAGAGTGAAAATAATTTAATAATACGTTTTCCTTCTCTTGAGTTTTCTAAATTATACCTGAAGGTTTAAGCAAAAGGTTAGTGGTTGTATGCAGGATAGATTAGAAAAGTTGATGAGCACTGTGGTAATTTCTACTTCAAGCAACTGCACAA
The DNA here is from genome assembly GCF_964341445.2 of Mesoplodon mirus. Classification (NCBI taxonomy): domain Eukaryota; kingdom Metazoa; phylum Chordata; class Mammalia; order Artiodactyla; family Ziphiidae; genus Mesoplodon; species Mesoplodon mirus. The sequence goes on along the minus strand of NC_138988.1, from coordinate 48,266,076 downwards.
ACAAAAGGGAGAAATGAAGTGACTGCTGGCTGGGAGGAGGGACCCTGTGGTCCCTTCTATTTCCTCTTTCCTAAAAAGATCAAAGCCTACCAGGTCCAGTCCATCGTCCCCTGTCCTGATGCATGCATCATCTGATGCAGTTCTCAATTTATATAGAGAAAATATTTAAGACAGTTATAAACAGGGGAGAGTAAAGGGACTTAAAGAGAAGAAAGGTTTCTACCCCTCACTGAAACTGGTAATGTCAACACAAGTAGAACTGAGATGTTATGTATACACAATGTTGTACCTAAATATCTGCACAAAGAGACACTCTCCAAAAACTAGAAATAAATCAAAATAAAATTCTACTCGAAATGGATGAGATGGAGAATAAATTAGTGGTTGTCAGGGAAAGGGGATGGATGTTCTATAAAGAGGTAGCTGAGGGAGCTCTTTAAGGTGTGGTAGTAGCTCTGTATCTTGCTTGTAGTGGTGGTTACACAGGACCTGCACGTAATAAACTGGCAAAGAACTGTACATACACATTGTACCAATGTCAAGTTCCTGTTTTGTTTTTTTTTTGCGGTACGCGGGCCTCTCACTGTTGTGGCCTCTCCCGTTGCGGAGCACAGGCTCCAGACGCGCAGGCTCAGCGGCCATGGCTCACGGGCCCAGCCACTCCGCGGCATGCGGGATCTTCCCGGACCGGGGCATGAACCCGAGTCCCCTGCATCGGCAGGCGGACTCTCTACCACTGCACCACCAGGGAAGCCCAAGTTCCTGGTTTTGATACTGTACTATAGTTACATAAGATGTATCCACCGGGGGAAATTGTGTGAAAGGTTCAGGAACTTCTCTGTACTGTTCTTGCAACTTTCTGTGAATCTATAATTATCTCAAGATAAAAAGTTTTTTTTTTAATTTAACATAAAAAAGAAGTAAAAACAAAAGCCCCTGGGTGCTTATGCAATGGCTAAAACTTAATTTTCCATCTTGTTTTTACCCCAGTTTTATTGAGATATAACTGACATACAGCACTATGTAAGTTCAAGGTGTACAACCTGACCTACATATATTGTGAAATGATTACCACAGTTTAGTTAACATTCATCATCTCATATAGGTTAAAAGAGAGAGAAATGGGACTTCCCTGGTGCCACAGTGGTTAAGAATCTGCCTGCCAATGCAAGGGACACGGGTTCGATCCTGGTCCGGGAAGATCCCACATGCGGGTGGAGCAACTAAGCCTGTGAGCCACAACTACTGAGCCTGCGCTCTAGAGCCCGCGAGCCACAACTACTGAGCCAGTGTGCCACAACTACTGAAGCCTGCGTGCCTAGAGCCCATGCTCCGCATCAAGAGAAGGTACCGAGGTGAGAAGCCCACGCACTGAAACGAAGAGTAGCCCCCCTCACCGCAACTAGAGAAAGCCCACGAGCAGCAACAAAGACCCAATGCAGCCAAAAATAAAAATAAATAAAAAAGATTTATTTAAAAAAAAGAGATTTTTTTTCCTTGTGATGAGAACTCTTAGGATACACTCTCACCAACTTTTCTGTATATCACACACCATTGTTAACTATAGTCATCAGGTTGCACATTACATCTCCAATACCTCTTTATCTTATAACTGGAAGTTTGTACATTTTAACCACCTTACTTCAATTCCCCCTCCCCACATTTGCCTCTGGTAACCACAATCTGATCTCTTTTTCTATGAGTTTGGTTTTTTGTTTATTTAGATTCCACATATAAGTGAGATCATACATTATTTGTCTTTCTCTGTCTGACTTATTTCACTTACCATAATGCCCTCAAGCATTATCCCCTGTCCTAAGTACTTATGCATCAATTCAACCCGCAATTACCTAACCCGAGGTCATGAGGTCCTGAGGGTGCACCAAGTCTAAGGACCCATGAGGTTAATTCTCATGAGGTCTCTGCTTTATTCGCTCTTCTGATTGAGTATCATAAGTGAAAATGGTTTAAGAACACCAGCTTCATCTACTTCCAGAGTTACTTCCTTCAAGAGTTAGATAACGCAGTATTATCCAACAGAACTATGTGAGCCACGTATGTATTTTTACATTTTCTAGTAGCCATGTTAAAAAAATAAAAACAGGTGACAGTAATTTTAATAGTTTATTTAACCCAATCTATCTAAAATATCATTTCAACATGTAATCTATATAAAAACTATTGATGACGTTTTAGTTTTTCTCATACTAAGTCTTCAAACTGCAGGGTGTACTTTACACGTACAGCACATCTCAGTGTAGACTGACCACATTTCCAGTGCTCAACCGCCACATGGGACCAGTGGCTACCACATTCGACTATGCAGCCACAGAATCTAGCTACTCAAAATGTGGTCCCTGGACTGGGAGCATCAACATCATCTGTTAGAAATGAGAAATCTCAGGCCCCACTGCAGGCCTAATGCATCAAATTCTGCACTTTAATGGGATCCCCAGGTGATTCATAGGTACGAAAGATAGAAAAGCTCTGCCCCATATATCTGGGAAGAGAGACACAGGGTACATGGTATTTTCGCTACCCAGCATCAATGCTGCTCCTCCTCATCCAGGCTCCATGCCCTGATTTTCCTCAGCCTCAGCTCCAGACACAGATCTACACCAAGCAACACCTCTCCTTGATGCTGAGCACCACGACTGGTTCAGGCATGCCAAGTGATCTAACCAGAGTCAACGATAACCAATGAATCCTTTGATAGATCCTACTGTGCTTGAGTGAAAAAGGCTGTAAATTCTGAAGCCTTTTTGGAGCATGATAGGAGATCCTGCCTGTATATGAAGCCTGGGAATGCAGGAAAAACCAGGTAATGATGACCTCATTTGAGCCCCTGCTTTAAGACTTACAGCTTGACTTTTCAGATAGGTGAGCCAGAATATTCTGTTTGTTTAAACTAGTTTGGATTGTATTCTAGATAGATATTATCTGTTTTCTCCTCCACATCTCCTCCCCTTGCCAAAACTGGACTACTGCACATTCCTTTTGGTTTCCCTATGCCCAGCCCATGCCTTTGCAAACAGCTCCTTTATTAAACTCTCCTCAAACTATCTACTTTGAGTGTGCCCTTTATATTTCCCTTTGGGACCTGACTGGTACCATAACTAACTTTTTTTTTTTTTTTTCGGTATGCGGGCCTCTCACTGTTGTGGCCTTTCCCGTTGCGGAGCACAGGCTCCGGACGCGCAGGCCCAGCCGCTCCGCGGCATGTGGGATCTTCCTGGACCAGGGCACAAACCCGTGTCCCCTGCATCGGCAGGCAGACTGTCAACCACTGCGCCACCAGGAGTGGCCTTAAAATGGGATTCCAGAATTGAGTTGCTCATGTATATGAGGAAGGCACAGATAACCTCCTTGGTGGGGGGAAATGGGACCCTGGCCATCCACAGCATGCAGTGTCATCACAAATAAGCAAATTATCACTGGCGGAGGTACAGGATAAAGCACAGGTGGAGGGCAAGACATGGGGAGATTCAGTCAACTCAAAGTACTTATCATGAACTGGGTATTACCTGGTTCACTGAACCATAAACTTGGAGAAGCATATCAGCCTGCCATTGTGAAATGGAAATGGTATATACTGGGCAGGTCCAAAGGCACAGTGAACTACTGGACTCCTCTTGCATCCAATGCCACTGCCTGATTATATCTCCTTCAACATTCTACCTATGTCCTCAAGGGGAACACATATAAGTTAGTGGAGGAAAAAAACCCACAGGCTTCTTTTACAGATGAATCTACACATGTGCTGGAATCAGCAAGAAGTGGGTAACCGCTGCACCACAGCTGACTCTGGAGTGGCTCCAAACGCCAGCAATGAAGGGATATTCTCCAGTGGGCAGTACTCTGCTGCAGATCTAACTACGGTACAGAGCTAATTTGACTCACTAAATAGGATAGTCAGCTGGTCAGGAATTTAGAAAGAACAAGATTAGAAGATTGGTGACAAGGAGGTCTAGGGGAAAGATGGACTTCTTGCAACACGTAGAGTGTAAATCATTCAAGGGCGTCTGTTGTAGATGAGACTGAATAATCGGGAGGACAACAGGACCCAACCTGTGGACATCAGATGGCCTCTTCTTTAGACTCTCTAGTGCTTGGTCAATAGACCCTTTACAAAGTGGCCATGGTGACAGGGTAAAAGACTGTGTACGGGCTCAACAAGAAGACTTGTCCTCACCAAGCTAATCTGGCTACTGCCACCATTTTCTTTGTGGGATGGATTTTAACTACAAATTCAAAATTTTAATAGATATAACTCTTTGCTGATTATCTACTTTTTTTCCTACTTCTTAAATGAGCTTTGACAGTTTATGTATTTCAATAAATTTATCTAAGTTGTTAAGTTTACTGGCATTAAGTTGTTCACAATATTCCCATATTACGCTTTCAGTATCTGCAAAAACTGTAGTGATATCACCTCTTATTCCTCTTATTGCTATTTGTGTCTTCTCTCCTTTTTTTCTTAAAAATTAATTAATTTATTTATTTTTGGCTGCGGTGGGTCTTTGTTGCTGCACACGGGCTTTCTTTAGTTGCAGCAAGCCGGGGCTACTCTTTGCTGTGGTATGCAGGCTTCTCATTGCGGTGGGCTTCACTAGTTGTGGCATGTGGGCCTCAGTAGTTGTGGCTCGTGGGCTCTAGAGCGCAGGCTCAGTAGTTGTGGTGCACGGGCTTAGTTGCTCAGTGGCATGTGGGATCTTCCTGCACTAGGGCTCGAACCCGTGTCCCCTGCATTGGCAGGTGGATTCTTAACCACTGCACCACCAGGGACGCCCTCTCATTTTTCTTTATCAGTCTGACTAGAGGTTTAAAAATTATATAGATTTTTCTCATAGATTTTTGGTTTCACTGATTTTCTCTACGGTTTTTTGTTTACTATTTTACTGATTTCCACTCTGGTCTTTATTATTTCTTTTCTGCTGTTTGAGTTCAAATTACTTTTTTTTTTTTCTATTTCTTAAGATGAAAGCTGAGGTCATTCTTTTCTTCAATTAATTAATTAATTAATTTAATTTTTTGGCTGCATTGGGTCTTCGTTGCTGCGCACGGGCTTTCTCTAGTTGCGGCGAGCGGGGGCTACTCTTCGTTGCAGGGCACTGGCTTCTCATTGCGGTGGCTTCTCTTGTTGCAGAGCACGGGCTCTAGGCACACGGGCTTAGCTGCTCTGCGGCATGTGGGATCTTCCGGGACCAGGGCTCGAACCCATGTCCCCTGCAATTGGCAGGCAGATTCTTGACCACTGCACCACCAGGGAAGTCTGAAAGCTGAGGTCATTGATTAGTAACTGTTCTTCTGTAACATAGGCATTACTGCTAGGCATTCCCCTAAGCACTGCTATTGAATGCCCAAAATGTTTATTCAGAAGCTGTATTAAACCCAGAAATGGCACTATTTCCAGGGGGACCAGCCAGACACCTGGTTCTTGGACACCTTTCAACATGTTGGGGAAGGGTTATTTGTAGGAATAGACACATATCATGGGTGTGGATTTGCCTCCCCTGCCTGCAGGATTTCTGCCACCACTACTAGTTTATGGACCTGCAAAATACCTTATCCACTGCCGTGATATCTCACATGGCACTGCTCCTATCTTAGGGACACATTCTATGGCAAATAAAGTGTGACAGTGGCACCACACTGAGAATTCCTGGTCTCACCACATGCCCTACCATCCAGAAAGACCCAGTTAGGTAGAACAGTGGATTGGCCTGGTTAAGTCTCAGTTTAAAAGCCGTGAGTCAGCAGCCAGTATACAGTGCCATCTCCCCCATAACCAAAATGCACAGCTTTGGGAAACAAGGGGTAGAGAATGTGGTGACCCTCCTCACTTTTACACCACATGAAACACAGAGGAATTTTTGTGCTTCCCATCTCTGCAACCTTGAACTCAGTGGGTTTGAAAGTCCTAGCACCAAAAGGAAGGCTGCTTCTGTAGGGGAACACAACCATGGTTTCATTAAATTGGAAGTGGAAACTGCCTCCTGACTGATACATGTTGTGGCAGAGACTGTCCCCAGAATCTAGCTTCTCTTTATTTTTTTAGGAACAGAACTCCAGAGTTTTAACTGCGCATATGGCCAACATGCTTTCCCAGAGTTCTGTGTAGTTAAGGTCGGTAGACTATTGTTCGTAAGACATTTGTTCCATCCTTCCTCTCCTCCCTTCATGGGAGGGGTATACTTCCTACCCCACTGTCATTAGGCTTGGGTATAACTTGTGTCGGCCAATGGGATGTTCGCAGACGTGATCTAAGCAAAGGCTTTAAATGTGCTTCTGCAGTTGGGTGGGCTAAGGCCTTCATTTTGCCATTCTGACCCTGGATAGGTAAGTGTAAAAGTGAAAGGGCTCAGATCTGTGCAAGGTCACAACCTTGCTCTAAGGCCACCTTCTTTACATAGCTCCTAATCCATATACATGACTTGCAAAGGCCTATGCATGCTGCCATTACCATGAAACTCATCACCATGAGAAGCACAGGCCCTGGGCAGCTTGCTGTTAGCAAGAGGATGAGAGATACATGGAACAGATTTGAACCCAAGCTGCAGCCTGGAGCCAAGACCAGCTGAGTCCAACATAGACCAGCCAAACATCGGCTGATCTGAAGACATGTGAACAAGAAATAGATGCTTACTGTTGTCTACCACTGATATTCTGTGGTTGTTACACAGCATTTTTGTGGCAACAGCTAAATGAGACCTTAGGTCTGGCCAGGTGATTAAGCTACAGGCAATAGGATGTAAGAGAAAGTGATATATGCCTGGACAAAACAATAATTCAAAAAGACACAAGCACTCCAATGTTCATAGCAGCACTATTCACAATAGCCAAGACATGGAACCAACCTAAATGTCCACTGACAGAGGAATGGATAAACAAGATGTGGTACATACAGACAATAGAATACTACTCAGGCATAAAAAAGAATGAAATAATGCCATTTGCAGCAACATGGATGGACCAACAGACCATAGTAAGTGAAGTAAGTCAGAAAGAGAAAGACAAATATCATACGACATCACTTATATGTGGAATCTAAAATATGACACAAATGAACTTATCTACGAAACAGAAACAGACTCACAAATATAGAGAACAGACTTGTGGTTGCAAAGAAGGGGGAATGGGGGAGGGATGGATTGGAAGTTTGGGGTTAGCAGATGCAAACTACTATATATAGAATGAATAAACAACAAGGACCTACTGTATAGCACAGGGAACTATATTCAATATCCTGTAATAAACCATAATGGAAAAGAACATGTGTGTGTGTGTGTGTGTGTGTGTGTGTGTGTGTGTGTGTGTGTGTGTGTATATATATATATATATATATATATATATATATATTACTGAATCACTTTGCCATACACCAGAAACTAATACAACATTGAAAATCAACTATAGGGACTTCCCTGGCGGTCCAGTGGTTAAGACTGCTCTCTCAATGCAGGGGGCACAGGTTCGATCCCTGGTCGGGGAACTAAAATCCCACATGATGCATTGTGTGGCCAAAAAAAAAAAAAAAAGAAAATCAACTATACTTCAATAAAATAAATTTTTAAAAAAGAGATTTATACAACTTTTTTTTAATATTTATTTTTTATTTACTTTGGCTGTGCCAGGTCTTAGTTGTGGCCTGCGGGATCTTCATTGTGGCATGTGGGGTGAATAGGGGGAAAAAAGGACGCTGGAGCACGCCTGCACTGCTTGCTTTGCCTCTTCTGTTTTTCCTGTTTACACACCTGCAGGTAGTGCTACTTTTATTTCCTCTTACATTTTTCCCCTCATGGTCTGGACATTATGGGTAGATGAGGTCTCATCTCTACAGTATGCAAGGAACATCATGATCTGAGTGAGTAAGTCATGGGTTTTGATAAAAGGGCTGCAGGATAGGGCTTCCCTGGTGGCGCAGTGGTTGGGAGTCCGCCTGCCGACACAGGGTACACGGGTTTGTGCCCTGGTCTGGGAGGATCCCACATGCCGCAGAGTGGCTGGGCCCGTGGGCCGTGGCCGCTGGGCCTGAGCGTCCAGAGCCTGTGCTCCGCGGCGGGAGAGGCCACGGCAGTGAGAAGCCCGCATACCGCAAAAAAAAAAAAAAAAAAAAAGGGGCTGCAGGATAACTGTGAATTGGGGCCCTTCCAAGGACAATTGTATTAATCCATCCCTCAAATTTTATCTCTGTTGAAAAACTAAGACCCTTAGCTAGGGTGCTTTGTGCCAGCATCCCAGTTGTAGGTTCTACTCTGCTGCCCTTGGGTCTGCCCACTTCTCTTAAATTTTCACTATGCAAATTCCTTCTCTACCCTTTCTACATCAAGGGGTTGTGGTCCTAAGATCCATTCCTTTCCCCAGGCAGTTTGTGGGCACACTCATCTCCTGGCCATACATTTTCTACAGCCTGGTTACTTAATATCGAAGTATGCCATGTTTGTAGGTGCCCATGCATACTTACATGCTTCACCAGGGCCTTCCAAGGGGTCCGTGGCACTCCAAATTTGCTTCCTTCCTGGGTCTCCCGACCAGGTGAAATGTTAATAACACACTATACACACCATATGTACATACGTTAACAGGTGAAATTACCCAACTCCATATTGAGAAAGGCTTTTTGCAGACGCAACAGCTTTACTTTCTGATGACAACCTTGGTGCTTGTGCAATATGGAGTTAGTTCCTCTTTGTTTTCCTGCTTTCAGGCTGTGTCCCAAGGCTTGTCAAGTACATAAGAAGACCCATTACACCACCGTCTATTCTATAATAGCTACCACAAAGCCACCAAATCTTTAAAATTAATTACTTTCTCTCTAGGATTTGGGTGAGTTAAAACTAAGTGAGAACAAGTTACCCGTCCCCCACGAGACTGAAGCAGGAGAATCTGATAACAGTAGGATAACACCTTCTGTGTGCTGGATGGGGTGGACGGAGCCTGAGACCCTGCTCTAAGGTCATGGACAGCCCTCCCTCTGTCACAGTCCACTGCCATTCACCAGGGAAGTAACATCAGTTCCAGGGCCCAGGTCTCTTTGGATGATGGAAGACAATCCCATCTTTAGGCAGACTGCTCACAGTTGTGCACCTGGAGAAGAGTTCATAAATGTAGGCACACTGCAATTGATAGGGCACTTCTGTCCACATTTCTCGATGTCCTGATATTTCCAACTCAATGTCCAGTCAGGCAGGGGTGTCTCTAATTTTGGTACACCTGAACCCCAAATTCACTCATTCAGGTTGGGTGCTAAAGGCAAACAAGGCTTCACAATCCACTGAGAATCAAAGAGAAAGCCTTCATTTCCTTCCCCAGACACTGCAATAAGAAATTAGGCAGTGCTGGGACTTCCCTGGTGGTGCAGTCGTTAAGAATCCACCTGCCAATCAGGGAACGTGGGTTCAATCCCTGGTCCAGGAAGATCCCACATGCCACGGAGCAACTAAGCCCATGCGCCACAACTACTGAGCCTGTACTCTAGAGCCTGTGAGCCACAACTCCTGAGCCCGCAAGCCACAACTACTGAAGTCCGCCAGCCTAGAGCCCGTGCTCCACACCAAGAGAAGCCACCACAATGAGAAGCCCGCGCACTGCAACGAAGAATAGCCCCTGCTTGCCGCAACTAGAGAAAGCCTGTGCGCAGCAACAAAGACCCAATGCAGCCAAAAAAAAAGAAAGAAAGAAATTAGGCAGTGCTATGGGTAGCAACGATGCAGCAGTGGTATGGTGTGAATGACATCATGCAGATGGCAGCTGAAACCAGTTTTTCCTGAGCAAGCGGACTTGAGTCAGACACACTGTTGCTCAACCTCCACCTCCCTAATGCTTTCTTACTGTAGTCCCACCAACTAATAAGTAACAGCTATCAGTTACCGAGCGCTTACAAGCCAGGTGCTGTGCTAAGCATTTCCAGGAAATTCTGGAGGAAAGTTTCTTAACCTTTCTGAGTTTGTTTCCTCATCTGTAAAACTGGCATAAAAACCTCACAAGGCTATTTTACTGACTGCATGAGGTACTTATTTATATCCCTTAGCACAGTTAAATCTAATTGTTGCTATGAAGATTTTACTGGGCTTTTTATCTGAATTTATATTAATTTAATGAACCTAGGCATTAAATTCCATGCTGTCTGAATCTATCCAGTTCCTGAGTTCAGAGAGTGAGGTACACCAAGTTATCAGAAGATAAATGTGAGTATTCAGTTCCTGAGTTTAGTTAGTGAGAGATACTTGCATTTTTGAATGTTTTTATAAACTAGTGCTGTGCCTCGGAGATTCTGATACTCCTGCCTAAGGCTGAGAATTGAATGGTATATACATTCTTGCAAATTTTCCTAAAAAGGAGAGAAATGCAGCTCTTTATACATTTCTAGACTGTCATCATGCTGGCATGGCTTAAGGTGGGCAAATAACCAACACCACCAAACCCATAACTCCACGAAAGTCCTTTACTTCCTACTGACTGATAGGATATCTGCCACTCCTCATGAGTGATCGACAACCCAATCTGAAATACAGAATACTCACAAAAAGAGAAGACCATGGTTACCTGGCAGCACAGGTTAAGTGCCTGGAAATGGTCTGTGTGAGGTAGTATGTATACATGACTTCCCTCAGGGCTGGAACAATCTCAGAAAAAGCATTCCAAGTAGGGAGGAGGGGAGGGCTGACCATCAGCTGAACCTGGCAGAGCCAGTAAGACTTGGACAGGTGGAGCAGAAGAAAGGTGGCATTCCTGGAAGGAGGAAAGGCCTGAAAAAAGACAGACACCATGAAACCAGGTTCAAGAGTGTTGGACGTTCCCTCAGCTTGAAAGAAGGGATGGGCAGATTGCGGGGTACCATAAATATTATTACTGCCTGAGCCATGAGAAACCAAACTTAAAATTATGAAATATACCTTAAAAGAACACATAAACATATAGGAATAGTTGAGCACTTGTGTACTCATCACCAGGTTAAGAAATAGCATACTCGGATTTCCCTGGTGGCGCAGTGGTTAAGAATCCGCCTGCCAATTCAGGCAACATGGGTTCGAGCCCTAGTCTGGGAAGATCCCACATGACGCTGAGCAGCTAAGCCCCGTGCGCCACAACTACTGAGCCTGCACTCTAGAGCCCACAAGCCACAACTACTGAAGTCCACATACCACAACTACTGCAGCCCGTGCTCCTAGAGCCCGTACCCTGCAACGAGAAGCCACCACAATGAGAAGCCTGCTCACTGCAACTAGAGAAAGCCCATGTGCAGCAGCAAAGACCCAAGGCAGCCAAAAATAAATAAATAAATTTATTTTTAAAAAAAAGAAAGAAATAGCACACTACCTGAATCTTGGAAGTCTTCTGTGTGCCCTATCCTTGTTGTATCCCTTTCCTTTCCCCTAGAGTTAATCACCAAACTGATTGTTGTTTCCTTGCCCTTCTTATTCAATTGTGCCTATTTCTGACCTTTTTGTGAATTCCCTTTTTGTGAGGGAATGTCCAACATTCTCTTCAACCTGGTTTCACTGTGCCTGCCTCTGTTCAGGCCTTTCCTCCTTCCAGGAATGCCACTTTTCTTCTGCTCCACCTATCTAAGTCTTATTGGCTCTGCCAGGTTCAGCTGATGGTCAGTCCTCCCCTCCTCCCCACTTGGAATGCTTTTTCTGAGATTGTTCCAACCCTGAGGGAAGTCATGTACACTTACAGTCACACTTGTAAGTATTCTTCTGTTACTTTGTTGCTATCATCATTGTTCTGAGATTTAGCTAAGTTATTTTATGTAGCTGCATAAGTACTTTTCCACATAAAGTATCCACTGTATTATTATTTTTACATTCTATTTGGGTGCTTTCCTTTATTTATTTAGCTATTACAAAACATGCTGATACAGATGTTCTTGTGTATATTACTTGGAACACATGTACAAGAGGTTATTAATATACATATACTTAGGAGTGGAATTGCTGGGCTATAGGGGAAGCACAGGTTCTATTTTACTAGGTAATAACAACCTGCTTTTTCCAAAGAGGTCGCAGCAATTGACATTCCAACTAGCAGAGGATGAGAGTTTCTGTTGCTCTTCATCTTAGTATTTTTTGGCTTTAAAATTTTGCCTATCTGGTGAGAGTGAAATGGAATCTCATTTTAGTTTTAATTTACATTATCTTTATTAATGAAGCTGGGGTTTATGTTTATGGGCCTCCAAAATATTTTTGTGAAATTGATCTTAATGAATTTCTTTAGAGAATTTACATTGTTAGTGTTACACAATATTGGAATATTTTCTCCTTATAGTTCAAACAATACACAAAAAGCAAATGTGTATTGCACCTCCATGCATCTCCCAGACCTTATTCCATATATTTATATACATATATGTTATAGGTTGAATGTTTGTGTCTCTCCCAAATTCGTATGTTGAAATCCTAGCCCTCAATGTGATAATATTAGGAGGTGGGGCCTTTGGGAGGTAAATAGGTCATGAGGGTGGCACCCTCAGGAATGGGATTAGTGCCTTTATAAGCAGAGACATGAGAGCTTGCTCCTGCCCTCTGCCATATAAGAATACAATCAGGAGACAGCTGTCTTTAAATCAGGAAGCAGGCCTTCACTAGACATCAGATCTGCCAGCATCCTGATCTTTGACTTCCCAGACCCCAGAACTGTGAGAAAAAATATTTGCCTTAAGCCACCCAGTCTACGGTAATTTGTTACAGTAGTCCAAACTAAGTCAGTGCAGAAATTTATCTATAACTTGCTTGTTTACCTTAATTATAGATCATTCCATTCCAGTATGTACAGATCTACTTCATTCTAACTGCTATGTAATATTTCACAGCATGGATGAACCAGAATCTCACCGGTCTCCCCTTCTTAAATTAATTTTTTTGAACAGGTAATATTTGGATTTATAAAGTCCAAAATGTACAAAAGAGTATATCCCTCCTACTCCTCTTCCTCAATAAGTCAGTAGCTCTGGCCTGGCTGCAACCAAATTTACCAATTGTGGCAGAGATCGCCTAGATGTTGACTAATCCCGTTTCTTCTTCCTGGACACAGAAGAAGCCAGGTCCCAGTTTCCTTGACTTCAGTTCTGACCAACACAACCTGGGAAGAAGTAACAAACACAACTTCCAGTGTTGGCCAGCTTTTGTAGTGTTCTCCCTCTCAGCTAACTAGCTGGCTGAATGCAGAGGGTCCAGCGGAAAGACTCTAAGGAGATCCTAGAAGATGGTGGTGCCACAAGATGGAAGGAGCCAAAATCTAATTCTCTGCTTGGAGGAAAGGGACCAAGGACATATGTATTGGACTATATGTGTGTGAGAAATAAGCTTTTGGGTTAAACCAGCCAGTTTAGTTTAGTTTTGGGTTGTTACTTCAGCTAGCCCTAACACACAAATTTCTTATTTATCCTGAGATGTTCTACATAATATATACAAGCAATTACCAATCCTCTATCAGTGGACACCCTTATCCAAGGTTGTTTCCAGTTTTCCCCTATCACAATAATGTTACAATAAACATCCTAATGAAGGTTTCTAGACATATTAAACCTTTAAGAGACAGCGTTTGAAAAGTAGCAGGCACCTAGACACCTGCTCCACCTCAGTCAGGTATTTCCCATCTTTTACTCAATTCAACTTGAGATCATCAAGTTGGCATGGTGCCAGCCTGAGAGAACCTGAAGCTACTCTCTGGCCCAGAACCCAGCTTGACACTGAGACTCTACTTTCTGTATGGACTGATTTTTTTTTTCCTACAATAACCTCTCATCTACCTATTTCTTACAGGCTCTGAGCCCCTGTCACCTTGGACATTCATTCCCTGGGTTTGCCAAGATGTCAGCTTCTCCCCAGGCTCCAGACTCCTAGCTTGTGCATGTCTTCTCTACTCACAAACTCCACTGATTTTTAATCAACACCATGCCTGAATACGTGCCTGTACAGGGACCATTCTAGGCACATAGGTGGGAAGCACACCTATGTGAGGAATGGGTGTTAACCCTTCTCACAAGAGATGACTTTATACTACATATGACATGTGATACTGGAGAGAAGGGGGTGGTGGTAGCGGGGAGAGACAGATTCCAGCAGTTTATAGTTGGTCCTGGTGCTGATGTGGAACTGCTGAGAAAATCAGCTTAGGACAGAGACATAAACTTGTGCTTTTCTTTATATTCAGGTTTCTCACAAAAGGTACATATTAATTTATAGATTTCAACTCTCTTTCTTTAATGGAGCCTATAAAACTTGAATTAAAGCTGTAATTATCATTTCAACACATCATTAGTCTTGAAATCAGTCCTTTTTCCTCTACCCTGCAGGTGCTAAAAGCAAAACACAATGCAGGTAAGTTGCTTAAAGGCAACAGAGAAAGAAGAGGAAGCATGAATATACTTTCTCTCCCAGCTTTTCAGCCCAGACAATGATTCTCAACTTCTGGGTTTACACACTGTAGTAGATGCTGTCTATACCCGTACATATCCTTTGGGCCTTCTCTGACGTTTGGTTTCAGAGGGTTCTAGTACGTGAGGAGGACTGTCTGTGTCTCTTACTTGAGTGCATTCTCTGACTTTAGGAGCATGCTTTTCCCAGCACTGAGCTGGGCAGAAATGCAGGAGCATTAACACAATAAAGAGGAAAAGGAGTTGGTGGGCAAATACTTCAGCTTCCTTGCCTGTTGGTGGGGCAATTCCAAGGTATGTTCCCATTTCTCAAATAGCCACACAGTCTCCTCTCGTTAATATACCCCTGAATGACTTTCCTGTCTCACCTCACCACTCCTTCAGAATGCCTCTTGAGGTCACCTCCTAAATAAACTATTTGCATCCAAATCTTCTTTTCTGAGCCTGATTTTGGGAGGAACCCAAAAGAAGACAAGGACTCCTTTGAAAATGTGAGGAAAAACAAGGTCCCACTCTTCAGGAAAATATGTCATACTTCCAAGAAACCTAGGTAAGATTTGGTGAAATTTTGGTATTAGGGCCAGGGTTCAGAATCACCTTAACTCCCTTTTCCCCTCATCCCCCAAAAGATTACTGAGGGAGCCATATACAAGGACCAGCGGCCTAAGAGGAAGGAAATTATTACTTCAATAGCTTCAAAAGTGCCTAAAACCCCATTGTAACCTGTTTAGAACACACTTTGCATGGCTGGCTCCCTCCCAGTTTTCTCATAGAGGTTTTCTCCAAACTCCCTAACTATTCTCTGTCACAGTATACTCGCCTTTTCCTGCTTGATGCTTTGTAACATAATTCCTCATCTATGTGTTTGCTGAGTTGTTTACTCTTCCTCTATTAGACTATAGCTCCATGAACAGGAACTAAGTTACTTTGTTTACTACTGTACACCCAGTGTTTATGACAGTGCTATCACATGGAAGATACTCCATAAGCTGAGAAAGAAATTGAGGTTTTGGCTTCTGGTCTCAAACAGCCACCAATTCCTTGCTCATTAAAAACATGGGACCTTAATGACTATCAGCCACATGGAGAAAGCCCAGGAGACAGGGGAAATAAAATGACCAGATCTGCAGAACAGGTTCTGGCTCAACTAAACCATCAAGCTTTGTGCATTGGAGGAAGTAGAAAAGAACCCATCAACAAATGTATAGTGGCCCTGACCACCAAGAATGTGGGTCAGTTAACATCGTGAATTTTCATTATTAGGTCAGTAGCTCCTTTTCACTGAGGAAGAAGAAGAGAGAGGGGAGGAAGGTGGCCAGATTTCTCCCTGAAGTACATACTATTCTGCACACAATTTCAAAGGAGTAAAAAAACCACAAAAAACCCACCAACTTTCTGAAGGTTGTTCATGGTCCACACAGGCCAATAAACCCAGGTTAAGAATTTCTGGTTTATGGATCTTTCTGTTGGTACAAACCTTGACATCTCTAATCCTTACCACCAGATTTAGCTCCTCTCTGATAGATTTGATCCCCATCCCTCTTCTCCCTGCAAAAAGAAAAAGGCAACATGTGGCAGTAAAGAAGGTGTCAGTAGTTAACAGCTGCAACCAATCTCTATAGCAAGGCCTATGCTATGCTTCCAAACTTGGGACCTCTGGCACCTTTGCTGGGACTGGAATAGTCTAGTCTCTCAATTTCCACCTGTTGATATCATGTTAACTATGTAGGGTCTCCTCCTCCATGAAACATTCTCCAATCCCACCAAGCAGGTGGAAACGTGCTAACAGCTTCATTGCTGCAGCTCCTAGTTGACTGCTTTTGTTTTTTTCATAAATCTATTTTATTTATCTTTGGCTGTGTTGGGTCTTTGTTGCTGTGCACAGGCTCTCTCTAGTTGTGGCGAGCAGGGGCTACTCTTCATTACAGTGCACGGGCTTCTCATTGCGGTGGCTTCTCTTGTTGCAGAGCACGGGCTCTAGGCGTGTGGGCTTCAATAGTTGTGGCATGCGGGCTCAGGAGTTGTGGCTCGCGGGCTCTAGAGTGCAGGCTCAGCAGTTATGGTGCATGGGCTTAGTTGCTCCACGGCATGTGGGATCTTCCCGGACCAGGGATTGAACCCATGTCCCCTGCATTGGTAGGCAGATTCTTAACCACCGCGCCAGCAGGGAAGTCCCACTGCTTTGGTTTTGTAGTCAGTGGATTTCCTGCACAGGGCTTCCAGTGCCTGGCATGGCCTGGGTGAAGGTCTCTTTCCTAAGTACTACTACTGGTCTAAAAGACATCCAACTGAGAAGAGCTTCACACCTAGCCCAATCCACGTCAGTACTCTTTATTCCATTTTACCAAGTGCGTTCAATTTCACCTCGTTAATTTCTCCAAAGGCCCTAAGTGGTCAACCTGTGAAAACTCAAGTTCAATGAGGTCACACAAAAAAAGTCAAGGCCTCTGAAACGACCTCAAATCTCCGGGGCCAAACCTCACTTGTTTAATGGCCCCAACCGCCTCAGGGGAAAAACTCCAACCTTCCGAGGCCCCAAGACAGGTGCTCATTTGAGCTCCAGACCCAAAGTTGAGTATGGACAGCAACACCCTCGCTGCCCAGTAAGGTTACTGAGAAGGCCGCGACTGGCGCTGCAGAAAGAACTTCCGCCTAGAGAAAGTGTCGTCACGGGGCGAGCTTCCGGTTCCCCTCTGTCTCGTGGCCCAAGGCCTTTTATCCCACTTGGCAGTTGTCCACACCCCAAAGCTACCCCACCCAGCTGCTCCCTCGGGTTTCTCCACACCCTGCGGAGCCGTTTGCACGTCTCGAGGGTGTGACGGTTACACCGCGACGTCCCTTGGGAGAACTGTGCAAAGCAAGAGGCGTAACCGCCAACCTGAAGGACCGGAGCCCTGTCGGGGAACAGCGGTCAGAGAGCCTGCTGGCGGGACTAATTTATGACTGACGTCCACACTCACCTATTGCCTTTCTGAGTCCTTCTCAAATAAGCCAATGAATGCGACAGCGGAGACGGCAACGTGCCCCTGCCGCCAGAAGTGGCTCCGCCCCCTCCACTAAGCCGGCGTTTGGTTGCCATGCTCAGTGTGGCTACCGCTTCTGCTACTTTAGGCTCTTCTCCGGCTTTCCGATGCCCTTGTTGAACTCCTTTAAAAGCATTTCTTCCCTTCCATTGTCAATTTCCTCCTCCTCGGGGTTCTTACCTGCTCGCTGCTTATCCAGCCACACTTGAAATGGCGGCTGGAGGCGGGGCCGAGGCGGGGCGTGCCCGGCGCGATGACGTCAGCGCGCTGCGTGTCGGCAGGTGGAGGGAGAAGGGAAAGTTTGGCCCGTGCGTGGGGCTGGGGTGGAGGGCGGGACAGAGGGGCTGGGCCGAGGCGAAGCTCCTGTAGCTGCTGCCACGGAGGCCGAGGCCGGGACCTGGGCCGGGCAGGGGAGTGCCGGCCGCGGAGGAGCAGGAGGCGAGGTCCGCGGGTGCTTCGAGCCCCCCGCTGCTCTGCCGCGCGGCCACCCGGCGCCAGGCGCCGTCGACCCGTGGCTGTTCCAGAGGCGGTTGGTGGGGGCGCGGCGGCAGCGGTTGGGGGTGGGGAGAGGCGCGGCGAGGAGAAGAGGGAGGTCAGCGAGTTTGAGGGAGGGCTGAGTGCCGTGCCGCCGTCATGTCCGAGGACTCCAGCGCCCTTCCTTGGTCCATCAACAGGGACGATTACGAGCTGCAGGAGGTGATAGGTGAGAGCTGGCGCCGCGGAGGGGGGAGGCGCCGCGCTGGATGGCGGGTGACACGCGGGAACTAGGGGACCCGCGGGAGCTCGGAGAGCGCAGGGCTCCCAGATATTCGTGGGCGCTCGAGTGGCCCGGGGGTTGGTAGGGAGCGTGGGTGAGGCTCCGGGTTTGTGCAGCGCGTGCAAGGCAAGGAGGGGATTTTGAGTGGCGCGCCTGTGCGGCGCGGTGGGGTGGGGTTTGAGAGGCTCGCCAGAGATTTGTGTAGTGACAGATGTTTGAACCTGAGCGACAGATGTATCTGAGAGAGAAAGAAAAGTGCAGGTGTGGGACAGGCCTTTACGAGGCGGTGCGAGAAATGGGGTATTGCAGTTGGGGGCACGGACACCTATTCGGGGGTTGATGGGTTAGGGTGCTTTTGTTCACTCCCGCATCCGTGCGAGAACCCACACGAAGTGCCAGGCGTTGCTGGGGTAGAGCTGAGGATCCTCTCCAGATGAAGCTGCAGGTACCGCACTGAGCGATGTAGACACAACTTACGACTGCTTGGAATTGACTTTCTAGTCAGGAAGGTAGACAGTAAATAAGTAGGTAAATAAAAAGAATTATAGGTTTTGGCAAGTGCTAGGAAGGGAATAAGCAAGATGTTCTGATAGAGGATAACGTGGAGACCTAGTTGGGGCGATTTCAAGGAAGATGCTTTTTCTGAGGCGTTTACATGTAAGTTGAGCCCTGAAGGATGAGAGAGTCTTAAGAGCCTAGGGAAATTTTTTCCCGACTGAGGGATGAGGAAATGCAAAGGCTCCTGAGGAGGGAAAGAGCTTGGTGTGTTTTAGGACCTGAAAGAAGACTGGTAAGGTTAGAAAGGTAAGGGAGAAGCCAGATTTTAGGGATCTTCTCAGCCAAGGTAAGGATTTTGGAATTTTATTTTAAGTGTTATTGGAGGGCTTCAAGCAAAGACATGATACAGTCCGATGGACCTGGCTATTGTGTGTAGAATGGATTTGAAGGGGGTCTGGGAATACCAGTTGGCAGAGACCAAAACTTGCACAAACATGGATTGTAATTCTCACAGAGGCACAGTGATTGGGGGAGGGTGGGGACTGGGGATGAGGGGAGTATTTGTTAGACAACAATAATCTAGTGATTTAAGAAATCAAAAGGGGGTGGGTTTAGCTAAACAGAAGCTCAATCCAACAGACACGAGCAGACCCTTGTGTGTTGGAGGAAGGAGATTGTCTGCTTTGCTAGATCAGTATCCAGTCCTAAATTAGTTTTATAACAAAGAGTGGCTGAAAACTCCTTAGCTATCTTGGGGGGGGGGTAGTGTTTATTGCACTGGGTAGGTGTTTAGAGAAACTTGGTCACATTTCTTTTTTTCACTTTACTTCTTGTTTCAAAACAAATCTGGGCTAAGCTTTATCTGAAACACATTACATCTTTTTCCTTAAGCCACTTCATGGATCTGGTCTACATGCTGGGTCTTTGATGTGAACTGGTTGGTTCTAAAGACAGCTAGCTAGGTCTCTGTCTTGATTGACTGCTTCTGAGTCCCTCAATCAGAGTTTCTTATTGAAAAAAGGGATTAGGGCTTCCCTGGTGGCGCAGTGGTTGGGAGTCTGCCTGCCGATGCAGGGGACACCGGTTCGTGCCCCGGTCCGGGAGGATCCCGCATGCCGCGGAGCGGCTGGGCCCGTGGGCCGTGGCCGCTGGGCCTGCGCGTCCGGAACCTGTGCTCCGCAACGGGAGAGGCCACAGCAGTGAGAGGCCTGCGTACCGCCAAAAAAAAAAAAAAAAAAAAGAAAAAGAAAAAAGGGATTAAGTGGGAGATTCCAAAATGATGTCTAAAAAGTAAGGAAAGGGGGTCCTTATCATTTTAGAAAAGGAATTTTGATTTTCTTTCTGGTAAGGTGTACATCTTTCTAGGGTGAAGAGGAGGGTTGTAGTTGTTCCTAATGCCCTTGCTATTAAGATTGTACAAGGCTCTAGAGCTTTAGAAGCTTGTTAATTTGGTGTCCTCAGACCAATAAGGTGTCTGTGAGCGAGCAAAAGGGAGGCTCAGGCCTCTGGGATAGGGTTAGTCTTCATCTTATTCTCAAAGTGGTCCGTGGGTAAAAAGTTAACTCCAATGTGACTTGATCACCTTATTTTTAAAAACAATTTTACTCTGAGGTATAATTTCACCCATTTTTTAGTATAAAATTCACCCATTTTAAAATATAAAATTAAATGATTTTTAGTAAATTTATTGTGTTGTGCACCAATCAGCATAATACAGTTTTAGAATATGTTCATCACCCCAGTGAGATCCCTTGTGCCTGT
Organism: Mesoplodon mirus; assembly: GCF_964341445.2. Classification (NCBI taxonomy): domain Eukaryota; kingdom Metazoa; phylum Chordata; class Mammalia; order Artiodactyla; family Ziphiidae; genus Mesoplodon; species Mesoplodon mirus. The sequence continues at coordinate 48,245,657 of NC_138988.1, read as the reverse complement.
TTACAGTTAATCCCTGTTCCTACCCCCAGTTTCAGGCAACTGCAAATCTACTTTCTGTATCCATAGATTTGCCTTTTCTGGACATTTCATATAAATGGGATCTTGTAATATGCAGTCTTTTTTGTTTGGCTTCATTCACGTAGCATAATATTCTTTCATTTTTAAAAGCAATTTATATACCATAAAATCCACCTGTTTTAAGTGTACAGTACTATAGTTTTTTAGTAAATTTACAGAGTTGTTCAGTCATCACCACAATCCAATTTTAGAACATTTCCATCATTCCAGAAAGATGCCTCATGTACATTTGCAGTCACTCCCTGTTCCCACCCCCTGCCTAAGGCAACCACAGATCTACTTTCTGTCTCTATAGATTTGTCTTTTCTGGACATTTCATATAAATATGATCATATAATATGTGATCTTTTGTGTTTGGTTTCGTTTACTTTGTGTAATGTTTTTTTGAGGTTCATCCATGTTGTAGCCTGTATTAGTATATTACTCCTTTTTATTGGACACTACTTGATGGACATTGGGTTTCTTCTGTTTTTTGCCTATTTGGAATAATGTTGTTATAAGCATTTACATCACATCTTCATGTGACCATGTTTCATTTTTCTTGAGTGGAATTGCTGGGTCATATGGTAGATTTATGTTTAACTTTTTAAGAAGTGGACAAACTTTCAAAGTGACTGTACCATTTTACATTCCCATCAGCCATGTATGAGGGTCCCTATTTCTTTACATTTTTGCCAGCACTTGTTGTCTGTCTTTTTTTTTTTTTTTTTTTTTTTTTGCGGTACGCGGGCCTCTCACTGTTGTGGTCTCTCCCGTTGCGGAGCACAGGCTCCGGACGCGCAGGCTCAGCGGCCATGGCTCACGGGCCCAGCTGCTCCGCGGCATGTGGGATCTTCCCAGACCGAGGCACGAACCCGCGTCCCCTGCATCGGCAGGCGGACTCTCAACCACTGCGCCACCAGGGAAGCCCTGTTGTCTTGTCTTTTTGATTATAGCCATCCTAGTGGATGTGAAGTGGTATTTGATCATGGTTTTGTTTTGCATTTCTGTAATAACTAATAATAGAGAGTATCTTTTCATGTGCTTATTTATTAGCTTTTCATATCTATTCTTTGGTAAAATGTCTATTCAAATCTTTTTCCCATTTGGGTTGCCCATTGGGTTGTTTTCTTCTCACTGAGTTATAGAGATGTGTGTGAGGGTGTGTATTCATTCTGGATATGAGTCCTTCACCTGATATATGATTTCAAATATTTACTCTCAGTCTTTTTGGGGGGGGCGGGGGGGCGTGCCACGGCTTGCGGGATCTTAGTTCCCCGACCAGGGATCTAACCTGCGCCCCCTGTAGTGGAAGCGCGGAGTCTTAACCACTGGACCACCAGGGAAGTCCTGAGAAATCTTTAGTAACCCAACAGCACAAAGATTTTTTTCGTATGTTTTTCTTCTGTTATAGTTTAGCTCTTCAGTTTAGTCCTCTGATATATTTTGAGTTAAGTTTTCTGTAAGGTGTGAGGTAAGGTGAATATCTTGTTTTACAGATGAAGACACTGAGACATAGGAAGGTAAAATGACCTGTCTAAAGTCAGAGCTAGTTATGGGCAGAGCCAGTACTGGCGTCCAACTGTTGCCTAATCCAGGATCCTTATTTCTGCATCTGCATTTGATTGGTTTTTGGAAGTATCTGAAGATGGTGGTCATAATCTCACCTTTTAAAGGAAATATCCTTACAATGAAAAAAAACTGATCGGAGCAGATATTTTGTAGATAACCCTTTTAGATATAGTTAGATTTATTCTCTTTTGTGTATCCTATTTTGTCATTTTTTTTAATGTTCCCTCTCTCATTAATAAGTTCCTGAAAGTTCTTAATGTACTTCCACTCCACTCCTCACACACTCTCTCTCACCCCATCTTCCCAAGAGGGAGGAAGAAAAGTTTTTCCTTGAACTACAGCCTAGTACAAGTAGCAAGGCTCAGTAAAGCAGTGCATGCTTATTCTAACTTTGCTTCCATGCCAAAATGTTTGGAATACAGTATTTTGTAATAAGCTGTAAGTAGTTTTCAAAATGAATCTTTGTAATTTCTTCAGATTATATTCATTTTTTTTCAGGAAACAAATGGTTGAAGTCTGGGCAAAAAAGGCTTGGGGGAATCTTTTTGAATTTTCTGTTTCTAAAGGATTGTATTTTAAGGAAATGGTATAATGCTGTCTCCTTTCTCGTCAAAGCACATACAGTTATTTGAACTATATATTTTTTTCACATGTGCTACTTAGGACTGTATTTGGGGTTCGTTTCTCGCATGGTTTTATTCTCTCTTTTTCTGGCAAAATCCTATAGAGAAGAGAAAGTTCCCTTCCTAGAACATAATAAAAGCATACAAGTTGGGAATTCAAAGGACTGCCTTTTAGGGCTTCCCTGGTGGCGCAGTGGTTGAGAGTCCGCCTGCCGATGCAGGGGACACGGGTTCGTGCCCTGGCCCGGGAAGATCCCACGTGCCACGGAGTGGCTAGGCCCGTGAGCCATGGCCGCTGAGCCTGCGCGTCCGGAGCCTGTGCTCTGCAATGGGAGAGGCCACAACAGTGAGAGGCCCGCGTACCGCGAAAAAAAAAAAAAAAAAAAAAGGACTTGCTTTTAAAGAATTGTATCATCTTAAGCATGCTTTGGCAAAGGTTTGAACTTTAAGTACGATTACTTGTAAAAGGTGTAGTATTGGTCTCACTATTAATCATTTATCTTTTCAATGTTTTTGAGCTCCTTCCTAACCCCTACTATTGCATTAGCACTTCTGACCAGGTGTTGTACTGTATTTGATGTGTGTTGAAGCAACTGTAATAGTATGGGCTTTGGGGTTAGACTGACCTGGATTCAAATCCTGGCGTTAGCTCTTACTACCTCTCTGATCTGGGGCAATTTATATAACTGTTTTAGTGTCAGTTTTTTGTCTGTAAAATGGGAATAATGGTACCTATGTCCTTGGGGCTGTTGTGCAGATTAAGTGTAATTATTTGCAGGAAGCTTTTAGCTCGTATTCATTACTCCATACAATCTCTTTGTTATCTCTTTCTTTTTTTCTTCTTTTTCTGTTTCCTAATTTTTGGTAGTACCATAAAATGTGAAATACTACGTGATTTGAAATCTTGCAACACTTGTAATCTTGTAATATTTTGAATCTGTTGTAATGTTTATTGGACCATCACTGCATCTTTTTTTTTTCCTTACTTCCAGATCTTATTCAGGTTTAGATGGATTTAAGGATTTATGCTGGACATGGTAGTATAGCAGTGTAAGGCCCTGCCACCTGTTTTATTGCCCATGATAAAATATAGTGGCAAAGTGGGAAACCAGTCTGTCAAGGGCTGTGCCATGTGGCTTTTGTTATCATGCATTTTGTTTTTTGTTTTTTTGGTTTTTGGGGTTTTTTTTTTGCGGTACATGGGCCTCTCACTGTTGTGGCCTCTCCCATTGCGGAGCACAGGCTCCGGACGCGCAGGCTCAGCGGCCATGGCTCACGGGCCTAGCCACTCCGCGGCATGTGGCATCCTCCCGGACCGGGGCACGAACCCGTGTCCCCTGCATCGGCAGGCGGACTCTCAACCACTGCGTCACCAGGGAAGCCCCATTTTGGTTTTTGTTTGTTTGTTTGTTTTGTTTTTTGTTTTAATTTTTATTTATTTTTTGGTTGCGTTGGGTCTTCATTGCTGCATGCGGGTTTTCTCTAGTTGCGGCAAGCCGGGGCTACTCTTCTTTGTAGTGCACAGGCTTCTCATTGCAGTGGCTTCTTTTGTTGCGGAGCATGGGCTCTAGGTGCACGGGCCCAGTAGTTGTGGCTCACAGGCTCTAGAGTGCAGGCTCAGTAGTTGTGGCGCATGGGCTTAGTTGCACTGCGGCATGTGGGATCTTCCTGGACCAGGGATCGAACCCATGTCCCCTGCATTGGCAGGCAGATCTTTAACCACTGTGCCACCAGGGAAGTCCCGTGTTATCATGCATTTTTAAAAGTCTCAATAAATATTTACTGTTTACCTCAGCCTAGGTTTAGAAAATTGTTCTTTAAGATCCATTTTTAGTAAGGTGTGATTCACCTACCTTTGATACTGCGGTGAAGACAGCCTACTAGCTTTATTCTCTACTTTCTCTCCCCTTTTAAATTTTCATTAGTGTTCACTAGCTACACATTTGATGTCTAAAGTATTGGGTTCCAAATACAGATTCCAGGATCCCACCTCTAGCTCCTCCATAAATGTGAAAGCTGTTATGTTCTATTGATGCTTAATGGTTAGTGTATTTTCTCCCCCTGATTGGAAGACTTAGCTATGATAACATTTTCAATAAGGCCAGCATTGGGCCAACAACCTCATAGGGTTGTATCAAATAGGGATTGCATTTGGCTGCATGTAATGGAAAACAAATAATAGTGGCTTAATAAAATACTTTTTTGCTTCCTTTATATGACACGAAAACTGGAGTGGCAGCCTAGGTGCCATTAAGCACCCAGGCTCCTAGTTTTTCACTCCACTCCACTTAGCACGTGACTTGCATTTTCATAGTTGCAAGATAGTTGGTCCACCCCTAGCCTTGTGCTTGTGTTCCAGGCCAGAAGAGTATGGTAAAAGGACAAAGTCACATGACAACTCAGTTGGCTCCCTTTCAAAGGGCTTTCTTTCCTGGAAGCCTTACTCAGTGATACATTTCTATTTTATTGAACAGAACTGTGTCATTTGGCCATTTGCAAATGAAATGAAGCTTTTTATTCAAGCATGTTATTACTTAAAGCAAAGTAGGTAAAAGTTCTCTTATTAAAGAAGGGAAAATTGTATGTTGGCTAGGCAACTAAAAATGTTGCCCTCGGGTTTTTTTATTTTAATTAAAATAGTTAAATAAGACACTGCAAGTAAATAATTTAACCTGACACATAAGTAATCAGTTAATGTAAGCTTTAAAGAGTCAGTTGCCTACCAATTAAGAGTATGGTGTTGAAACGTCATGTAGTTTTGGTTTCTAGGCCCTACTCTGCATCTTACTAATTTATGACCTAAGTCTTACCTTTGCTTGCATTGCTTTGTAAGATCAATAATACCTAACTCATGGGATTATTGTGAGAATTAGATGAAAAAAAAGAAGTGCAAGTAAGGAGAGTGCTCAGCATAGTACTTGGCGCACAGAGTAAGTGCTCAATAAATGGTAACGCTCACAGTGGTAATAATGAGGTAATGCCCGTGAAGACTGGGCTATTTTTGTGTTTGTTCTGCCCCAAATGGGCAAAATTTTTTTTTCTTGAAAATATATGCCACTACTTGAGTCATTAATCTATTCAACAAATATTTACTGACCTCCTCTTGTGTGTCAGGCACTATTTGGATGCTAGAGATACAGCAGCAAAGCAGACAGACAGAAATCCCTTGTGGTGGTGATGAAGGACAAATATAAAGTAGGGAAAGGGGTTGCGAACTGCTAGGGATAGAGGTGAGTTTTAAAGAGGTCAAGGAAAGCCTCACTGAGAAGGTGACATTTGAGGAAACACCTGAAGGAGGTGGAGAAGTGAACATGGTGGTTATCTGTAGGTAGTTTGGTCTAAGCAGAGGGAACATCGGGAGCGCAAAGGTCCTGAAGAAGGAGCACACTGATGTGACTAAGGAATAATGAGGTAAGGGTGGCTGGAGCAGAGTGATTCAGAGGTTGAAGAGATCAGGAGAGTAAGGTGGTAGGTAGGGATGGATGGTCCTGGCCATCAGATGATATGAAGTGTGATAAGTCATCGTGGTACTTGGCTTTTGCTTTGCGTAAGATTTTATGTTTTAAAAGGATAACCTGGGCTGCTATGTGGAGAATAGTTTTTTAAGGGTATTAGGGTAGGAGAGGTTATCCAGGGGAGAGAGGTAGTAGTGGAGGTGGTGAGAAGCAGTCAGATGCTGGTGTAGCATATTTTGAAGTTAGAGATATGCCACTGGATTGGATGTGAGAAGTATCCAAGATATTTGGCAGGAGCATCCAGAAGGATGGGGTTAATATCCGTTGAGATAGAGATCACCAGAGTGAACAGGAGAGGGAGATGATTCATTGCAAAACCATCAGGCTGCTTGAATAATTACTCAGAGCATATGGCAGTGTCTTTATTTTCATCTTTGTATGGAGAGAGAGCGTGATTTTTATGATAATGACTGTTCTTACAGCTGTTTCTGTAAAGGAGCTTTAATTTTCAGTATGACTCTGACAAGAGGGCTTACTCAGAAAAAGGTTTATGAAATTGTAAAGTCCTGTATTTTCCATGGTTCGGGTGACAGTGCCTTAGTCATCTTTCAGAATGAACAGTCTGGACTAGCTCTTTAGTTGGTGTTAAAGCCTTACTAAAAAATACTTAAAATCTTTAGAATATGTATCTGTAATAGTGACGGTTAGTCAGAATTTGGGGGGGAAATATCTTCAGTTGATTTGGTTCATTTGATTTATTTTTTCCTCACAGGTAGGAATAAAATCCATATTTTTGGTTACTCTTTTAAATTTCAGGATCTAGTAAAGTGGAGAGAGACTGTGAAATTTTTTTTAGTCCCCCTCATGCCTTTGGGCAGCTCCTTCTCTGTCTCAAGGGATAACATTACCCAGTTTGAAGGATTTCAGGAGAAAGTTCAGTCATGGTTTTTCACTTTAATCCATTCTGGTGTGTAATGTACACTAACACAGCAGTTAAAGAACCAGCTAGGAGAGGACAGAAGAGTGGAAGAGGGGACGTGGGGGATGGTGCATGGAGGATGCAAAACATGTAAAATAGTGAACTTCTGAATTAGGATGCTTTATTGGAAATTGTTTTCATTTTCCATTATATTATTCTTCATATTAAGCCAATGCTTATTTGCTGGCATTAGAACAGTAGCTTTCACACTTTGACTAAACCATTCCTAACAGTTACCTTTTACATATTTTCGTGTGTATTTACACTGAAATAAAAGTTTTACAAGATAATATTTACTTTTTTATTTTTTATATATTTTTATTGAAGTATAGTTGATAGATAATGTTTACTTTTACTATGTGCAATACATACTGATGGTTTCTAATTTGATTCTGTTTTCTCTAAGAAAAATGATGGTTGAAACCCAGTAAGTTGACTTGTGGTTTGAAAAATTCCTCATGAAGGAACCTGCTTTAAAGAAGAGAAAGAAAAAATATGTATTGTGGGGCTTCCCTGGTGGCACAGTGGTTGGGAATCCGCCTGCCAATGCACTAAACACGGGTTCGAGCCCTGGTCCGGGAGGATCCCACATGCTGCGGAGCAACTGGGCCCGTGCGCCACGGCTGCTGAGCCTGTGCTCTGCTTCGAGCCACAGCTCCTGAAGCCCATGTGCATGGAGCCCATGCTCCGCAAGGGGAGAGGCCGCCACAATGAGAAGCCCACACACCATGACAAAGAGTAGCCCCCGCTCGCCACAACTAGAGAAAGCCCGCGCACAGCAGTGAAGACCCAGTGCAGCCAAAAATAAATAAATAAATTTATTTTAAAAAATATTATCGCACAGTAATTATATTAAGAAAAAGCAATTTTGAGTAGAATGCTTCATGTAAAATGCAACATGTTTTCAATATTTTTCTTCCCTCATGCCCTCTTTTGTAAACATTTTTGTGAAATTACTTTTTAAAAAAATGATGTATTTATTTATTTATTTATTTTTGGCTGCATTGGGTCTTCGTTGCTGGGCACGGGCTTTCTCTAGTTGCAGCAAGTGGGGGCTACTCTTCGTTGAGGTGCACGGGCTTCTTACTGCGGTGGCTTCTCTTGTTGTGGAGCATGGGCTCTAGGCGCTTGGGCTTCAGTAGTTGTGGTACTCGGGCTCAGTAGTTGTGGCACTTGGGCTCAGTAGTTGTGGCTCACGGGCTCTAGAGCGCAGGCTCAGTAGTTGTGGTGCACGGGCTTAGTTGCTCCGCGGCATGTGGGGTCTTCCGAACCAGGGATCGAACCCGTGTCCCCTGCATTGGCAGGTGGATTCTTAACTACTGCGCCACCAGTGAAGTCTCTGAAATTACTTTTTATTTGGGAAGAAAATGAGAGAATGGAGAGGAAGGAAGAAAGAATTTAGTGATTGCACATTTTTTCTTTTTTGCCGTTTACACTTCATCTCTATCCAAGGCTGTATGTACAGGAGAACCCGTGATTAAAACATTGAAAAAAACTACAATTTAAACTGTTAAAAGACATAGCTGTGTCTCCTTAAGTATTTGGCATAGGGTAGGTTTATTACGCTTCTAAAGTATTTGAATCTTTATCAAAACACATGAGGATAAATTATCCTCACCAACTCCCCATCTCTAGCCATACCACTTAAATGTCTAATAGGAAGATAATAGGTAAATAAATGAACAATAATGGCATTTATTGAGCATTGCCATTTCCAAGCACGTAATCAGGGAACCAAGACTTACCCTGCTAATGGTGGCAGAGTTTGTTTGAATCTAAGTGTGTTTTCCATGGAGCTTCCTGAAGTTAGGTGAGTTTTGACTTGGGCTTTAAAAGGAGGAGGAGGTATGGATTAATATGTAGAAAGCAAAGTGAATGGTTTGCACAGAGGAATGGAGATGGGGGAAACTAAATTGCATCCGGGGTATGGAAAATAAGTTAAAGCATTGAGTTATCAAGAAGTACAGTATTGGGACTTCCCTGGTGGTGCAGTGGTTAGGAATCCACCTGCCAGTGCAGGGGACATGGGTTCGAGCCCTGGTCCGGGAGGATCCCACATGCTGCAGAGCAACTAGGCCTGTGCACCACAACTACTGAGCCTGTGCTCTAGAGCCCACGAGCCACAACTACTGAGCCTGTGAGCCACGACTACTAAAGCCCGCGTGCCTAGAGCCTGTGCTCTGCAACAAGAGAAGCCACCGCAATGAGAAGCCCGCGCACCACAACGAAGAGTAGCCCCCACTTGCTGCAACTAGAGAAAGCCCGTGCACAGCAATGAAGACCCAATGCAGCCAAAAATAAATAAATAAATAAATGACATTTTTAAAAAAGAAAGAAATACAGTATCAAGTAGTGGCTGTGGTTTAGTGATCTGAGGAGTGATATTGTGCAAGTGGACCTTGAAGGTTATTTTATTAAGGGTAATAGATGGATTGAAGCCTAGGCTTTTTTTTTTCTTTTTTTTAAAGCAATTTACGGAACTTAGAGCTTACTATCTGTATGTGTACTGTACTCATTTGTGTGCATGTGTGTATGGTTCTGTGCAGTTTTATTACATGTGTACCTTTGTGTAACTACCACTAACTAAATTCAAGACACAGAACTGTATTCCACCACAAAGTCCCTCTGGCTACCCCTTTGTAGCCCTCCTAACCTGTCTACTCACATCTCTAATCCCTGACAACCACTAATCTGTTCTCTGTTGCTGTTATTTTTGTTATTTCAAGAGTGTTATATATTATATAAATGGAGTCATAAACTATGTAACGTTCTGAGATTGGCTTTTTTCATTCAGCATAGTGCCCTTGAGGTTCATCCAAGTAATTGTGCATATCAATAGTTTGTTCATTTTTATTGCTGAGTAATATTTGTCTGTGTGGACATACCATATGTTTAACCATTCACCTGTTAAAGGATATTTGGGTAGTTTCCAGTTTTTAGCTATTATGAATATAAAGCTGCTGTGAATATTCATATACAAGTTTCTGTGTGAACAGAAACTTGTATATGAATTTTTAATTTCTCTCAGAAAACTTTGAAGTTTTAATTTTAATTTCTCTGAGATAAATACCCAGGCATACAAATGCTGTGTTGTACAAGTTCATTTTTAGTTTTAAGAGAAATGGCCAAACTGTTTTCCAGAGTGGCTATACCATATTTTATATTTCTGCCTACATTGTATGAGTGATCCAGTTTAACCATATCTTCACCAGCATTTGGTGTTATCACTTAAAAAAATTTATTTTAGCCATTCTGGTAGGTATTCCATCTCTGTTGAATTGCTTTTGTACCTTTGTCAAAAATCACCGTGGCACATTTGTGTGAATCTATTTCTGGGTTCTCTGTTCTATTGTGTGTGTGTGTGTGTGTGTGTGTGTGTGTGTGTATGTCTGTCCCTCTGCCTATACCACACTGTCTTGATTACTGTAACTATATAATAAGTCTTTAAATTGGATGGTATGAATCCTTCAGCTTTGTTCTTTTTTTAAAAAATTATTTTTATTTATTTTATTTTTGACTGCATTGGGTCTTCTTTTTGGCCCACAGGCTTCTCATTGTTGTGGCTTCTCTTGTTGTGGAGCAGGGGCTCTAGGTGCACAGGCTTCAGTAGTTGTGGCTTGAGGGCTCTAGAGCGCAGGCTCAGTAGTTGTGGCACACAAGCTTAGTTGCTCTGCGCCGTGTGGGATCTTCCCAGACCAGGGCTCGAACCCGTGTTCTCTGCATTGGCAGGCAGATTCTTAACCACTGCACCACAAGGGAAGCCCTGTTCATCTTCTTTACTATGGTGTTGATTATTCTAGGGCCTTCCCTTTTCATATAAACTTTAGAGTAAGCTTGTCTATGTGTGCAGAATACTTCACCAGGATTTTGATAGGAATTGCCTTTAACCTATATGTAGTCAATTTGGGGAGTATTGACATCTTTACTGTGTTGATTTTTCGAATCCATGAACATGGTAAGTCTCCAGTTATTTAGGTCTTTTTTGTTTTCTTTGTTTTGGTATTTTGTAATTTTTAGCATAGATCCTGTTCATATTTTATTGGATTTATACCTAAATGTTTCATTTTGGGGGAGCAATTGTAAATGATACTGTGTTTTAAGATTTTGGTTTCTGCTTGATTGTTGTTAGTATATAGAAATGCAGTTGGTTTTTGTGTGTTGATCTTTTATCTTGCAACCTTGCTAAACTCTTTTATTAGTTTTAGAAGCTTTTCTTATATAGACGGTCATGACATCTACAAACAGGGACAGTTTTATTTCTTCTTCTCCAATCTGGATGCCTTTTATTTCTTTTTCTTGCTTTATTGTGTTATCTAGGACTTCCAGCGCTATGTTGAATAAAAGTGGTAAGAATGAACATTTTTGCCTTTTTCCCAATCTTAGAGGGAAGGCAGTCTTTCACCAGTATAATGTTAGCTGTAAGTTTTTTTTTGTAGATGTTCTTTATGAGGTTGAAGAAGTTCCCCTCTATTCTAGTTTGCTGAGAGCTTTTTTTATCATGAATGGTGTTGAATTTTTATAAAGTGTTTTTGTGTCAGTGGATGTGCTCATATGATTTTTCTTCTTTAGCCTGTTGATACAGTGTATTACATTGGTTTTTTTATTTTTTAATTGTACCAGTCTTGCATACCTGGAATACATACTGCTTGGTTGTGGTATGTTATCTATTGCTGGATTCAATTGGCTAACATTTTGTTAAGGATTTTGCAGCTAAGTACATGAGAGGTATTGGTCTGTAGTTATTTTGTTTTGTTTTGTTTTTTCTTGTGATGTCTTTGTTTTGTTTTGGTGTTGGTAATATTGGCTTCATGAAATGAGTTGGAAAGTTCTCCTGCTTCTTCCTTTTTTTCTAAATTGTTGAACTATGAGCTAAAGTTGTTTGTAGTATGTATTATTATTCCCTTTTTAAAAAAGATCAAGATATGTCACTTAACATAAAACTAACCATTTTTTTAACATCTTTATTGGAGTATAATTGCTTTACAATGTTGTGTTAAAAACTAACCATTTTTTAAGTGTACAGTTTAGTGGTTTTTTAGTATATTCACAGTGTTTTGCATCCATCATCATTGTCTAATTCCAGAGCATTTTCCTCACCCCAGAAAGAAATTGTACCCATTAAGCAGTAACCTCCCATTCTCCTCTTCTCCCAGCTCCTGGTAACTACTAATCTGTTTTCTGTGTCTATGGATTTGCCTGTTCTATGGACATTTCATATATATGGAGTCATACAATATGTGGTCTTTTGTGATTGGTTTACTTTGCATAGTATGTTTTCAAGGTTCCTCCCTTGGCTCATGGCTTCATTACTCTTACCTCTGCTTTCATTGTCTCATCTTCTCTGACTCTGACCCTCCTTTGTCTCTTTTATAAAGACCCGTGTAATTAAATTGGGCCCACCCAGATAATCCAGGATCATCTTTCCGTCCTTAATTTAATAACATGTGGCAAGTCTTTTTGCCATTTATGGTAACATTCACAGGTCTCAAGGATTAGGATGTGGTCACCTTTGGGGAGCGGGTGTTATTCTACCTACCACACAGATTTTAGAGCTTTTATTATTATTCCACTTCTCCCTGAAGCTCTGTTCTTTTTTTGAGTCTGTTTTCTCTCTGCTGTTTAGATAGAGTAAAATTATTGATCTTCTCCTCAAGTTCACTGAATTTATCCTGTTATCTCTATTTTTCTATTGAGCTTCTCCAGCAGGTTTTATATTTTGGAAATTATATGTTTTAGTTGTATAATTTCCAGTTGGTGCTTTTTTTTTTTTTTTTTTTTAGTAACTTCTGTTTCCTTATTGAGGCTTTTCTATTTTTTTTTATTGTTTTAACATAATTCTTAACTGTTTGTTGAAGCACTTTTATGATGGCTGCTTTAAAATTCTTGTCAGCTAATTCCAACTAGTAATTCATTTTGGTGTTTGTATCAGTGTGATTGTCTTTTCTCATTCAAGTGTGTTTTTCCTGGTTCTTGGTGTGACGATGTGATTTTCTTTTTTTAAATCGTGTGATGGACATTTAGGATATTAATGTTAGGAGACGCCTGATCCTATTTAAAATTTCTATTTTAATAGGCAGTTACTCTACTTAGATTTAATGTGTAAGTCCTGGCCTACCTTTGTGAGCTATGTAATTCTATGATAATTGAGTTTTCAGAGCTCTGGCAGTGTTGTTATCTTCTGCTTTATTCTTCTGGCACAGCAGGACTCCTATTTAATCTCTACAGGTGTTACCTGGGCTGACTGGTGGGTGTGGGTCTGGTTCCCCCCCCCTCCACCCCCCTGCCCCCTCTGCTGCTGCTGTGGGCAGATTGGCTGGATGTTGCCCCAGGTGTGGGGCAGGGACCTAGTTGCCCCTTTGGTGAATCTGGCCTGCTGCTGTCTGGGTGTGGGGTGGAGACCCTGCTGATGCTGATGCTGTGATGAGTTGGGTGTTTGTCCTGGATAAGGATTGGGAAATCTGTCTTCTAGGTTGCTACTGAGCTTCCCCTTTCACAGTCCTTTGGCTAGAAAGGATTTTTCTCATTTGTCTATCCCTGTTGGTTCCAGGAAGCAGGCTGTTCTGGTGCCCACTCATGGATATGTGCGAGATAAAAGAAAAACCCAGGGAGCTCACAGTAGTGCTTTTCCTCACATCCTGAGCGTCCTAGCCAGTCCATCTGCTTCTTTCCACCTTTCAGATCGTCTGTTTCAGATTGTCTTTATGATTGTTGAATTATTTCTAAGGTATTTAGTTGTATTTAGAGGAGAAGAGCAGGGAAATGTGAGCCTACACCATCATATTCTAGAACTTCTGGAACTCTAGCAACTTTTATTTGTGTGTGTGTGTGTGTGTGTGTGTGTGTGTGTGCGCTGGTATTTATTGACAATTCTATGAAATGGTCAAGGCTTTTGCTTTTATTGACACCCTACTTTTTAGAGTGTTTCTCTGCATTTTTTGTTGAGTATAAGGATAAGTTAAGAATTATTCTCTTGTTTAAATTGTGTAGGAATTAAAAATGTCTTGTTTTTATCTAACCCTCTACATATTTACTCATTTATATATTTATCTTTAGGGAGTGGAGCAACGGCTGTGGTCCAAGCAGCATATTGTGCCCCTAAAAAGGAGAAAGTGGCTATCAAACGGATAAACCTTGAGAAATGTCAAACTAGCATGGATGAACTCCTGGTATGCACTTCTCGTATTTCTTGTATATTCATGTTAGAGTAGGAAATAACTTGAAGTTTTTTGTTTTTTAAAAAGGTTTGTGATTTCCTCATTAATAAGTAATGCTTATTGTAAAATCTATAAAATCCAGGTAAGTAGAAAAAAATTATAGTCCTCTCATTCTGAGATTGACACTTGCTATATGTGCACATTTAAACATCTTTGTATTTTCATAATAATGTAACCATATACTTGTTCTTTTCAATTAAAAATTTATCATAGAATTTTTTCTATGTCTATAAATATGAATTAATGTAGCTTTCAATATGTATGTAGTGTTCTGTTGAATACTTTATCTAACCTGTTCTCTAGTATTGGATGATTTTTGTTTCCTCTCTTGTTATAAACAATGCTTGCTTATTTCTCACTTTCCTTAAAATAGTATCATGCAATTGTGATTTCTGGGTCAAATGAAATATCCTTTAAAAGGCTTTAGCCTTCTAGGAACATGGTACCAACCTGCATTCTGACCATTGTTGCAGGATGAGAGGTAGAATGACCCCCCAGCAGCATTGGCTTCTCCAAGGGCTAGGGTCAGGGAGAAGAAAGGGTATCCCAAGGATCCACAGCTGCATGAGATGTTCCGTGGCATTAAAAGCTAGCCACACAGGGATTGTTTTGTACTTTTATGCTCCATGACACCTAGAGTAGTTTTTAAGTATATAGTAAGTACTCAGCAAGGGAAATGAAATAGTTTTTCCAAATCATTTAATTTTTTAAATCCTCAGTTTCTTTGGTTTAAATTGGAAATAATATCTGCTTCTGCTTTGTGTACCTCATGAGGTTTTTCTTTTTTTAAAAAAAATAAATTTATGTATGTATGTATGTATGTATGTATGTATGTATGGCTGCATTGGGTCTTCATTGCCACGCATGGGCTTTCTCTAGTTGCAGTGAGCAGGGGCTACTCTTTGTTGTGGTGTGTGGGCTTCTCACTGCGGTGGCTTCTCTTGTTGCGGAGCACGGGCTCTAGGCAGGCGGGCTCTAGAGTGCAGGCTCAGTAGTTGTGGCGCACGGGCTTAGTTGCTCCGCGGCTTGTGGGGCCTTCCAAACCAGGGATCGAACCCGTGTCCCCTGCATTGGCATGCGGATTCTTAACCACTGCGCCACCAGGGAAGTCCCTTATGAGGTTTTTCTTGAAGATTGAATGATATAGTACTTGAAAACCATAAACTGCCACACAAATATGAACTAATATTGTTATATTGTTAAGTAATTTCTCTAAGATCATGTATAGCTAATAGTAGAAAGGACAGGAACTAAGACTGGTATGATCTATCAGTCCTAGATTGGGTTTAATTTCTGGTGTAGTCTGTAGTGAGTATTTAGGGAATAATTGGAATAAAGTAAAAGATAATAGAATTATATATTGAACTTTCAGCAGATGAGACAAATGTATTTCTTCAGGAGTTGGTAATGCATAAGCAGAAGCTGAAGAGTTGGGTTGCTGGAGTGATTTAGAGACGTCTTTGGTGAGAGAACACACACTTGGAAGGAGATGCTGATTGAAACACTATGTGACGAACTTGGATTTACAGATGCCAGCAATACCTTAGAGCACCATTTGGGCATTTGAACTGCAGTGATCATAAAAGAAGTCTAACTTGTAAACTAATTCTTATTGTTAAAGAAAAACAATATTTAAAAAAAAATTTTTTTCACATCTTTATTGGAGTAAATTGCTTTACAGTGTTGTGTTTCTTTCTGCTGTACAACAAATTGAATCAGCTATACGTATACATATATCCCCATATCCCCTCCGTCTTTAGCATCCCTCCCAGCCTCCCTATCCTGTCCCTCTAAGTCGTCACAAAGCATCGAGTTGATCTCCCTGTGCTATGCAGCAGCTTCCCACTAGCCATCCATTTTACATTTGGTAGTGTATATATGTCAGTGTTGCTCTCTCACTGCATCCCAGCTTCCCCTCCCCACCGTGTCCTCAAGTCCATTCTCTGTGTCTGTTTCTTTATTCCTGCCCTGCCACTAGGTTCATTAGTACCAATTTTTTAGATTCCATATATATGCGTTAGCATACGGTATTTGGAAAAACAATTTTTTTTTTTTTTTTTTTTTTGCGGTACGTGGGCCTCTCACTGTTGTGGCCTCTCCCGTTGCGGAGCACAGGCTCCGGACATGCAGGCTCAGTGGCCATGGCTCAGGGGCCCAGCCACTCCGCGGCATGTGGGATCTTCCCGGACCGGGGCACGAACCCGTGTCCCCTGCATCGGCAGGTGGACTCTCAACCACTGCGCCACCAGGGAAGCCTTGGAAAAACAATATTTTTAACCCATATATTAACACTGGAATTTGAAAAGCCCAATATGAATTCCTGTCATTTGCCAGTTATTTTACATAATCTATTAAGGGTAGTGTAAAGATGAATGAAAGTCTTATTATTTATTACTTTATGACTAAAGAAACTGAGTCTCAAAGTTTAAATAACTTGACTACGAAGCACATATGGTGATAATAACAAACATCTTTTCAGTACTAGGCACTAGTGTACTTTAACCTCATAAACATCTCTGAGATAGGTAGAAGCTCCACTTTATAGATGAGAGAAGTAAATCACGATAAGTAACAGAGTCTGGATTAAACATCAGGTTTTTCTGACCCGTCTATTATTTTCTGCTTCATGTAATACTAACTAAATAATTATAATCTTAGTTCAAAAGTAGAAAGAACATCTCTTCTCAAATATCATTTGACATTCTTGAAAGTAATATTTGTATTATTACACTAGGGCCTTACTTTTAGAGGACTGCAAATTTGATATAGCTTAGTAAGAGGAAGAAAAACTGGTTAGACCTCCATAAAAATTGGCCACATATTTCATTAATCTTTACATTGCAAACGCAATATTTATATATTCAGCAAATAAGTAAAGGTGGGGGAAAGTGATTTAAAGCAAGTTAAAAATAATTGGCTTTCTTGGTGGGTATGCAGGTAAGATTCCACTAACCCTGAAGAAATATCAGAAATATAAAGAATACCTGATTTATTTGTGGTGTTTTGTGGTGGTGTCGGGACTTGAGATCTGAGTGCCAAGGGCTCTGTATTGAGAAGATATGAAGCCCTTTAATTTATCTTAGAAAAACTATTAGCTCGGGCTTCCCTGGTGGCGCAGTGGTTGAGAGTCCGCCTGCCGATGCAGGGGACACAGGTTCGTGCCCCGGTCCGGGAGGATCCCACATGCCGCGGAGCGGCTGGGCCCGTGAGCCATGGCCGCTGAGCCTGCGCGTCCGGAGCCTGTGCTCCGCAACGGGAGAGGCCACAACACTGAGAGGCCCGTGTACCGCAAAAAAAAAACCCAAAAAACCCCCAAAAAACTATTAGCTCAACATACTAAACTTTTGATGTTGTGATTTTAAAACTTATTTTCAAAACTGTCTTTATTATAATGCAGAAAGGATGCTCTGGGTTCTCCAGAGAGTACTGATGTGAACCAAATACAGGTGTGTAATGTGTGTGACAGTTATTAGTGAGGACGTAGTATATTGCTCCTTTCTCTTGTCAAAATGTTTTCTTGTCTCACAGCTTTTGCTAAGTGTGATCACAAAATCAGCTGTCAAATCTTACATTTATTTTCTCCAGAGATTTTACTCACAGACTTTTCTCTGAGAAAGGCAACTACGTAATATATTGAGATTTTTCTCTCCTTGGGTAGATGCTAGGACTAGATCCATTGAACAAACATCTGAGGGGACCATTAAGAGGCTTAAAATGTCTTTTTTCTGCCAAGAGGCTCACAATCTAGTTGGAGAGTTAAGGCTCTTGCCTGCTGTACAAGGCAGAGTGTGACAAATGCCTAGGAAAGGTATAAGTACTGTGTTGAAATAAGAGGAAGAAGGGAGCTACCAGTTATGAAAGCGGAGGCCTTTGTGGAGATGTTTGTGTCCTGGGCCACCTGGGCTGGGAAGACTTTGAAGAGGCAGAGATGGAGACCCTGCTGGGCAGGGGTTTAAGATCAGCAAAGAATAGCATATTATATAGTAACATTATGAATATATATGATATTATATATTAATATAACTGAAACATTTTTATAAAACAATTCTTAATTATATTATGTGGAATGCACTCTGATTTTCTATCCTATTTTTTTTTAATGTGATCCACTAAATTTATTTCATGACCCATATGATTTGCATCCCTATGATTTGCATCCCATAGGTTGAAGAACACAAAGAGATATTGAGACTAAATTCAGGCAGTGACAGTGATAATGGAAAGGAAGACACAAATTCCCTAGACATTTTGTAGATGGAAAAATTGTTAGTACTAGAATGAGCACTCCATGAGGGCAGGGACTGTTCACTCTGAATGAGTGAATGAATAAATTAACATTACTTGGGGACTGACTGAATAGCGTGAAGTGGAGGAAAACCACCTACGTTGGAGTAATCAGAAAACCAGGGAGTAAATAGTAGAAATCAAGATGAGTGAGTTTCAAGAAGGAATGAACAGTCCATCATTAAAACATGACTTCAGGTGGAGAACTGAAAATTCCAGACAAAAGATCTGGTATTAGCAGACAATAAAGGACTTTCAGGAAAGCATTTTCATGAGTAGAGGTGGAATCACTTATGAGTGTTGAGGAAGCTGCTGGGAACTTTGAGTCAGAATGAATATACCCCTCTTGCAGAGCACTTAATATGTATATTTTTTCTTTTTGAAAGGAAAGGGAAAAAGATAACTCCAAGGGGAATTAAGAGGAATAGAAGAGAAGAAGAGGAATATTTAAGGCCCTTTTTATCTTTAAAATTTATGGCTCTCCTGATAGCCTCCTTTTTTTTGTTGTGGTTGTTTTTTGTTTGTTTTTATTAATTTTTTTTAGTTGTAGTTGATTTACAGTGTTTCAGGTGTACAGCAAAGTGATTGAGTTATACATACATATATATATATATATATATATGTATGTATGTATATGTATACTTTTTTAGATTCTTTTCCATTATGGGTTATTACAGGATATTGAATATAGGTCCCTGTGCTATACAGTAGGTCTTTATTGTTTATCTGTTTTAAATATAGTAGCGTGTATTTGTTGATCTCAAATTCCCAATTTATCCCCCCCGCCATAGTCTCCTTTTAGAAAACCCTTTGTAGTACTCTTTTTTCCAGGATTAAGCTCAAAACCTTTTGCTTAACATTTAAGACCTTGGACCATTTGACCCCAGCTCTTTGCATTGTCACTCCCTTTTTTGATTTCTGTCTCTTTCACCTCTCCTGTCCAGTTAGTCACCAAGTCCTGTTGTTTATACCTCTTTAGTATCATCTCTTGACTCTTGCCTTTCTTTTCATTCATATTACCACTTATTTTTGTAAACTTTTTATTTTGTGATAGTCTTAACCTTACAGAAGAGCTGCTAAAGCAGTACAGAAAGTTCCCATATGCTGTTCACCCAACATCTCCTAAGAGCAACATAACCATAGTACAGTAATCTAAACTGAGAAATTAGCTGTTTATCGTTTTTCAGGCCATTATCATCTCACCCAGCTCATGGCAACAACCTTGAACAGAGTTTTTCCCTTTAGTCTTGCCTTCTCTCTTTTATTTTCTACATTACAGCCAGAGTGATTTTTATGAAAAAATAAATATAGTTAAACCTTTAATGCCTTTCCATTGCTGTTAGGATGAAGCCTAAATGATTGAACACAGTTACAAGGTCCTTTATGATACGGTCCCAGGTAATTAAACAATCAAAACCCCTAAAAACATATTTATCTTTCCTATTTCAGTGTCAGTGTAGTAAAACTTCTTATAGGAAGCTTTCCCTGATTGTCACTCCTAATTTTTGGTAATTCACCTCTCCGATGAAATCATGTAGTATTTAGTACTTCTCCTATCAGACTTTATTCATCTATATTATAAATTAGTATTTGTCTAACTTTTTCACCAGACTGTAAGTTTCATGAGGGTTCACCATTGTGGTCAAGCACCTAGGACTGTGCCTGGCACAGAGTAGGCATTTGGTAAATTTCTATTGAAAGCATGAACTGCTTAACCTTAGACAGGTTTACTCCTGTGTCCTAAAATCTGTCTTGCTTATTTCATCCTTTTTTTTGTAATTTTATGTGCTTTGCACCTTGTACTGCTCTAACATCCCACATCCTGCAGAACTAAACGTAGTTCCCACCTTCTCTGTGAAGACTTCTTGCCTGCCTTAACTGTTCTTTCCTCTGGATTCTTGTAACATTTACTATCTTTACTGGTCATTTGGCACGTATATGCTGTTCTTTATATTCCCTCTTATATGTACATATCTTATCCCTTCAAATCCTGTATAACTCTGTCAATAGGCAGGTGTTTACTTTAGTTCTTCTTCTTTATCCTTCATATTTACTTACCTTTTCGTATGGAAGACTGTGCTAGTAACTTAGTGGGTAGCAAAAATGCACACAACGAAGTCCTTGCCGTAAAAGAATTTACATTCAAGTAGAGAAAATGAGAATGGAAAAACTAGTGTTTATTGAACACTTCTTATGAATCAGGGATTATGGGCAACTTTTACACAATTGATCTTACTGAACAAATACCAAGGGCATAGGGCAAGTATTCATACATCAGTAAGTAAAAAGCTATATAAAGTGCTATAGGATTTTATTCATTCAGCAAATATTTATTGAGGGTATACTGTGTGCCAGGCACAATAAGTGCCAGTATACAGAGTCTGACCTCTCATTGAGCTACAGTTTTGTGAGGAATGCAGAAAAATAAATAGGCAATTACAGTATAGTATGATAATTCCCACCATGTGTAGGAGTCCCCTTTTAAGTACATGCCTTCTTGGAGTTGTCAGTCTAGCAGGGAAGGACAGACAAATAAGCATCCAATGTACTATTCAGTACATATGTGCTGTGATGTAAGGAGATATGCACAGAGCTTGGAAGCCAAGAGAAGGGACACCTAACTAACTCAACCTGGGAAGTTGGGAGGAAGTGGTATTTTGGCTGAGATCAGAAGGAAGAATTGGTGTTTTCAGCTAGGTGAAAATGAGGGAAGTGTATTTGAGGCAGAGGGAACAACAGGGTTAAATGTTCATGGTTAGAAGAAGCATGGCTCACTTGAAGTTACTATGGCTGGATCATAGGACTGGGGTATGTTGGGGGTAGGGTCAGTGAAGGCAGTAGGAATGATGGAGAAGTAAGCAGGGCCCTGATCACACAGGGCTTTTATAAGGCATTTTACCACACCAAATCTAATTTAAATTCATTAAATTCGAATGAGGTAGTATATGCTGAGACTTTGGACTCAGGTGTCTACTTTGGATTTAGTTTATGGCCTCTTTAAAGTGGGAAATGTTAATCATTTCACAAAAATGAGATGAAACAATGTTTTGGAGAAAAAAGACAAACAAACAAACCACCCTTTGTTTATTAGTATTGATAATTATCCTCTGTGACTGTAAAACCTGATTTCCCAAGATGGTTCTTTAAGGGCACCTGGAAGTAAAAATATGTGTCCCAGTGGAGGCCTCTGTGGTGCTGTGTCAGGGTGTGATAAATAGTGCATGTTTCTGGTTTCAGAGATCGCTAGTTTAACGAGTGAAAGGAGTAAAAGAATGGATTGAGGGAAACCAAGCGTTTTTTTTGGTTTAACCATTCTTGCAGAGGTCAGGCATGAAAATCCCAGAAAGGTTGTGACATAATCTTTGGAATTCCCAGATCTGGATTCAGTAACTTCTAGTGTTTTAGGCTTGCATATAATGAATTACCATGTTTTCTCTTCTTTGTAGAAAGAAATTCAAGCCATGAGTCAGTGCCATCATCCTAATATTGTGTCTTACTACACGTCTTTTGTGGTAAAAGATGAGCTGTGGCTAGTCATGAAGCTACTAAGTGGAGGTGAGTAGAGTACAATGAAATGTCAACTTCCATGGTTTGGAAAATTTATACAAATGTTTTTCTTGTTTTGGTTTTCATGGACATTTACATTTCAGGAGATACTGAGAATAAAGTATCTAATGATAATAGTGTACAAGCTGAGACAAGTTTCACATGTTGCATTTGTTTGTCATGCCTCTTCAATTACTCTTAATCTAGGATGGTTCCCTCCTACTTCCTCTCTTCCATGAGGCAGACTTACTGAAGGGTCTGGTCTGAAGAGTCTATCTTGTCCCACATTCTGAATTTTTTTTTAACATCTTTATTGGAGTATAATTGCTTTACATTGTTGTATTAGTTGCTGCTGTATAACAAAGTGAAGCAGCTATATGTGTACATAAATCCCCATATCCCCTTCCTCTTGCGTCTCCCTCCCACACTCCTTATCCCACCCCTCTAGGTGGTCACAAAGCACCGAGCTGATCTCCTTGTGCTATGTGGCTGCTTCTCACTAGCTATCTGTTTTACATTTGGTAGTGTATTTATGTGAATGCCACTCTCTCACTTCATCCCAGTTTACCTTTCCCCCTCCCCGTGTCCTTAAGTCCACTCTCTGTGTCTGTGTCTTCATTCCTGTCCTGGCCCTAGGTTCTTCAGAAAGAGTTGTTTTTTCTTAGATTCCATATATATGTGTTAGCATACGGTATTTGTTTTTCTCTTTCTGACTTACTTCACTCTGTTTGACAGATTCTAGGTCCATCCACCTCACTACAAATAACTCAATTTCGTTTCTTTTTATGGCTGGGTAATATGCCATTGTATATATGTGCCACATCTTTATCCATTCATCGGTCGATGGACACTTAGGTTGCTTCCATGTCCTGGCAATTGTAAATAGTGCTGCCATGAACATTGTGGTACATGACTCTTTTTGAGTTATGGTTTTCTCAGGGTATATGCCCAGTAGTGGGATTGCTGGGTCATATGGTAGTTCTGTTTTTAGTTTTTTAAGGAACCTCCATACTGTTCTCCATAGTGGCTGTATCAATTTACATTCCCACCAAAAGTGTAGGAGGATTCCCTTTTCTCCACACCCTCTCCAGCATTTGTTGTTTGTAGATTTTGTGATGATGGCCATATTTTTTTTTTGATGACAGGCATTCTGACTGGTGTGAGGTGATACCTCATTGTAGTTTTGATTTGCTTTTCTCTAATGATTAGTGATGTTGAGCATCCTTTCATGTGTTTATTGGCCATCTGTATATCTTCTTTGGAGAAATGTCTATTTAGGTCTTCCGCCCAATTTTGGATTGGGTTGTTTGTTTTTTTGATATTGAGCTGCATGAGGTGCTTGTATATTTTGAAGATTAATCCTTTGTCAGTTACTTCGTTTGCAAATATTTTCTCCCATTCTGAGGGTTGTCTTTTTGTCTTGTTTATGGTTTCCTTTGCTGTGCAAAAGCTTTTGAGTTTCATTAGGTCCCATTTGTTTAGTTTTGTTTTATTTCCATTTCTCTAGGAGATGGGTCAAAAAGGATCTTGCTGTGATTTATGTCATACAGTGTTCTGCCTATGTTTTCCTCTAAGAGTTTTATAGTGTCTGACCTTACATTTAGGTCTTTAATCCATTTTGAGTTTATTTTTGTGTATGGTGTTAAGGAGCATTATATTTCATTCTTTTACATGAAGCCGTCCAGTTTTCCCAGCACCACTTATTGAAGAGGATGTCTTTTCTCCATTGTATATTCTTGCCTCCTTTATCAAAGATAAGGTGACCGTATGTGCGTGGGTTTACCTCTGGGCTTTCTATCCTGTCCCATTGATCCATATTTCTGTTTTTGTGCCAGTACCATACTGCCTTGATTACTGTAGCTTTGTAGTATAGTCTGAAGTCAGGAAGCCTGATTCCTCCAGCTCTGTTTTTCTTTCTCAAGATTGCTTTAACTATTTGGGGTCTTTTGTGTTTCCATACAAATTGTGAAATTTTTTGTTCTAGTTCTGTGAAAAATGCCAGTGGTAGTTTGATAGGGATTGTATTGAACCTGTAGATTGCTTTGGGTAGTATAGTCATTTTCACAATGTTGATTCTTCCAATCCAAGAACATGGTGTATCTCTCCATCTGTTTGTATCTTCTTTAACTTCTTTCATCAGTGTCTTGTAGTTTTCTGCATACAGGTCTTTTGTCTCCTTAGGTAGGTTTATTCCTAGGTATTTTATTCTTTTTGTTGCAGTGATAAATGGGAGTGTTTCCTTAATTTCCTTCGCAGATTTTTCATCATTAGTGTATAGGAATGCAAGAGATTTCTATGCATTAATTTTGTATCCTGCTACTTTACTAAATTCATTGATTAGCTCTAGTAGTTTTCTGGTAGCAGCTTTAGGATTCTCTGTGTACAGTATCATGTCATCTGCAAACAGTGACAGTTTTACTTCTTCTCTTCCGATTTGGGTTCCTTTTATTTCTTTTTCTTTTCTGACTGCTGTGGCTAAAACTTCAAAACTATGTTGAATAATAGTGGTGAGAGTGGGCAACCTTGTCTTGTTCCTGATCTTAGTGGAAATGCTTTCAGTTTTTCACCATTGAGAACAATGTTCACTGTGGGTTTGTCATATATGGCCTTTATTATGTTGAGGTAAATTCCCTCTATGCCTACTTTCTGGAGGGTTTTTATCATAAATGTGTGTTGAGTTTTGTCGAAAGCTTTTTTCTGCATCTATTGAGATTAGCATATGGTTTTTATCCTTCAGTTTGTTAATATGGTGTATCACATTGATTGATTTGCTATGTTGAAGAATCCTTGCATTCCTGGGATAAACCCCACTTGATCATGGTGTATGATCCTTTTAATGTGCTGTTGGATTCTGTTTGCTAGTATTTTGTTGAGGATTTTTGCAACTATGTTCATCAGTGATATTGGCCTATAGTTTTCTTTTTTTGTGACATCTTTGTCTGGTTTTGGTGTCAGGGTGATGGTAAAATGAGTTTGGGAGTGTTCCTCCCTCTGCTATATTTTGGAAGAGTTTGAGAAGGATAAGTGTTAGCTCTTCTCTAAATGTTTGATAGAATTCGCCTGTGAAGCCATCTGGTCCTGGGCTTTTTGTTTGTTGGAAGACTTTTAATCACAGTTTCAATTTCAGTGCTTATGATTGGTCTGTTTATATTTTCTATTTCTTCCTGGTCCAGTCTCGGAAGGTTGTGCTTTTCTAAGAATTTGTCCATTTCTTCTAGGTTGTCCATTTTATTGGCACATAGTTGCTTGTAGTAGTCTCTCATGATCCTTTGTATTTCCGCAGCATCAGTTGTTACTTCTCCTTTTTCATTTCTAATTCTGTTGATTTGAGTCTTCTCCCTTTTTTTCTTGATGAGTCTGTCTAATGGTTTGTCAATTTTGTTTATTTTCTCAAAGAACCAGCTTTTAGTTTTATTGATCTTTGCTATCGTTTCCTTCATTTCTTTTTCATTTATTTCTGATCTGATCTTTATAATTTCTTTCCTTCTGCTAACTTTGGGGTTTTTTTGTTCTTCTTTCTCTAGTTGCTTTAGATGTAAGGTTAGGTTGTTCATTTGAGATCTTTCTTGTTTCTTGAGGTAGGATTGTATTGCTATAAACTTCCCTCTTAGAACTGCTTTTGCTACATCCCATAGGTTTTGGGTTGTCATGTTTTCATTGTCATTTGTTTTTAGGTATGTTTTGATTTCCTCTTTGATTTCTTCATTGATCTCTTGGTTATTTAGTAGCATATTTTTTTTTTTTTTTTTTTTTTTGCTGTACGCGGGCCTCTCACTGCTGTGGCCTCTCCCGTTGCGGAGCACAGGCTCCGGACACACAGGCTCCGCGGCCATGGCTCGCGGGCCCAGCCGCTCCGCGGCATGTGGGATCTTCCGGGATCGGGGCACGAACCCGTGTCCCCTGCATCGGCAGGCGGACTCTCAACCACTGCGCCACCAGGGAAGCCCAGTAGCATATTTTTTAGCCTCATGTGTTTGTATTTTTTACAGATTTTTTTCCTGTAATTGATATCTAGTCTCATAGCGTTGTGGTCAGAGAAGATACTTGATATGATTTCAATTTTCTTAAATTTACCAAGACTTGATTTGTGACCCAAGATATGATCTATCCTGGAGAATGTTCCATGAGCACTTGAGAAGAAAGTGTATTCTGTTCTTTTTGGATGGAATGTCCTATAAATATCAATTAAATCCATCTTGTTTAATGTGTCATTTAAAGCTTGTGTTTCCTTATTTATTTTCATTTTGGTTGATCTGTCAATTGGTGAAAGTGTGGTGTTAAAGTCCCGTACTATTGTTGTGTTACTGTGGATTTCCCCTTTTATGGCTGTTATCATTTGCCTTAAGTTTTGAGGTGCTCCTATGTTGGGTGCATAAATATTTACAGTTGTTATATCTTCTTCTTGGATCGATCCCTTGATCATTATGTAGTGTCCTTCTTTGTCTCTTGTAATAGTCTTTATTTTAAAGTTTATTTTGTCTGATATGAGAATTGCTACTCTAGCTTTCTTTTGATTTCCATTTGCATGGAATATGTTTTTCCATCAACACACTTTCAGTCTGTATGTGTCCCTAGGTCTGAAGTGGGTCTCTCGTAGACAGCATATATACGGGTCTTGTTTTTGTATCCATTCAGCCAGTCTGTGTCTTCTGGTTGGAGCATTTAATCCATTTACATTTAAGGTAGTTATTGATATGTATGTTCCTATTCCCATTTTCTTAATTGTTTTGGGTTTGTTATTGTAGGTCTTTTCCTTCTCTTGTGTTTCTTGCCTAGAGAAGTTCCTTTAGCATTTGTTGTAAAGCAGGTTTGGTGGTGCTGAATTCTCTTAGCTCTTGCTTGTCTGTAAAGGTTTTAATTTCTCCATTGAATCTGAATGAGATCCTTGCTGGATAGAGTAATCTTGGTTGTAGGTTTTTCCCTTTCATCACTTTAAATATGTCCTGCCACTCCCTTCTGGCTTGCAGAGTTTGTGCTGAAAGATCAGCTGTTAACCTTATGAGGATTCCCTTGTATGTTACTTGTTGCTTTTCCGTTGCTGCTTCAATATTTTTTCTTTGTATTTAATTTTTGATAGTTTGATTAATATGTGTCTTGGTGTGTTTCTCCTTGGATTTATCCTGTATGGGTTTTCTGCACTTCTTGGACTTGATCAACTATTTCCTTTCCCATATTGGGAAGTTTTCAGCTATAATCTCTTCAAATATTTTCTCAGTCCCTTTCTTTTTCTCTTCCTCTAGGACCCCTATAATTTGAATGTTGGTGCATTTAATGTTGTCCCAGAGGTCTCTGTGACTTCCTCAATTCATTCTTTTTTCGTTTTTCTGCTCTGTGGTAGTTATTTCCACTATTTTATCTTCCAGGTCACTTATCCGTTCTTCTTCCTCAGTTATTCTGCTGTTGATTCCTTCTAGAGATTTTTTTATTTCATTTATTATGTTGTTCATCATTGTTTATTTGCTCTTTAATTCTTCTGGGTCCTTATTAAATGTATCTTGTATTTTCTCCATTCTATTTCCAAGATTTTATTTTATTTTTTAAATTTATTTAATTAATTAATTTATTTCTGGCTGTGTTGGGTCTTCGCCGCTGTGTGCGGGGTTTCTCTAGTTGCAGCAAGCAATGGCCACTCTTTGTTGCGGTGCATGGGCCTCTCACTGCGGTGGCCTCTCCTGCTGCAGAGCACGGGCTCCAGGAGCTCGGGCTTCAGTAGTTGTGGCTCACAGGCTCAGTAGCTGTGGTGCACGGGCCCAGCTGCTCCGCAGCATGTGGGATCTTCCTGGACCAGGGCCCGAACCTATGTCCCCCGCACCGGCAGGCGGACTCTCAACCACTGTCCCACCAGGGAAGCCCTATTTCCAAGATTTTAGATCATCTTTACTATCATTACTCTGAATTCTTTTTCAGGTCGACCGCCTATTTCCTCTTCATTTGTTTGGTTTGGTGGGTTTTTGCCTTGTTCCTTCACGTGCTGCATATTTCTCTGTCTTCTCATTTTGCTTAACTTACTGTGTTTGCGGTCTCCTTTTTGCCCCCTACAGGTTTGTAGTTCCCGTTGTTCTTGGTGTCTGCCCCCAGTGGGGAAGGTTGGTTCAGTGGGTTGTGTAGGCTTCCTGATGTAGGGGACTGGTGCCTGTGTTCTGGTGGATGAGGCTGGATCTTGTCTTTCTGGTGGGCAGGTCCACGTCTGATGGTGTGTTTTGGGGTGTCTGTGGCCTTATTATGATTTTAGGCAGCCTCTCTGCTAATGGGTGGTATTGTGTTCCTGTCTTGCTAGTTGTTTGGCATGGGGTGTCCAGCACTGGAGCTTGCTGGTCGTTGAGTGGAGCTGGGTCTTAGCATTGAGGTGGAGATCTCTGGGAGAGCTCTCGCTGATTGATATTATGTGGCGCTGGGTGGTCTCTGGTGGACCAATGTCCTGAACTCGGCTCTCAAACCTCAGAGGCTCAGGCCTGACAGCCAGCCGGACCACCAAGCCCCTGTCAGCCACACGGCTTTTGGGAAGTCTGAGGTCCTCTGCCAGCGTTCAGTAGGTGTTCTGTAGGAGTTGTTCCACACATAGATGTAGTTTTGATGTATTTGTGGGGAGGAAGGTGATCTCCACGTCTTACTCCTCCGCCATTTTGAAGGTTTCTCTCTTCACACTATTTAGTTTTGAAGTGTTCCATACTCACAGATCAATCAAGGGAAAGCTTGAGGGCAGATTTAGGGGAGTCTTCCATTACTCCTGTTGCTAGAGGATCCACATTTCATGTTTTTTCCTTTGTGCTTAGTCTAGTTTCACTTGTTCATAGGGTACTGCGTGCAGTGGCCTTCTTCATGGCAATTCAGACAAGAGTTCCTAGCATCAAATGGCTGCACCTGATACTTGAGCTTGGCGGGCTGCATGCAGAAGCTCTGCACATGACACCTTGGCTCCGCGGGGCTGTGTGCAGAGATGTTGCGCCTAGCCCTGTGAGCTGGAGCCCTGAGCAGCAGTAGCAGCACGCAGCTACTCCACATTCTGGATTTAACTGGTTATTTCTTCCTGGTGATGTTTAACCTGATTTATATTCCTCTGTTTCCTACAAATTAAGACAAGACCTAAAGTGTTGTTTGGACAGAATATTTTGTGGGTGATGCTGTGTACTTCATATTGCATCACATCAGGAAGTAGTATTTGCTATCTGGTGATATTAATTTTGACTGCTTAACATTATGACAGCCAGGACTCTACATGGAAAAGTAAGCTTTATTTCCCTTTGCCGCAAGCAAGTAATCTGTGGGATGATACTTTGGCACTGTGAGTATCCAGTTCCCCCAGTCTTTTGTCTAATGATTTTTAGCATCC
Source organism: Mesoplodon mirus (assembly GCF_964341445.2). Taxonomy (NCBI): domain Eukaryota; kingdom Metazoa; phylum Chordata; class Mammalia; order Artiodactyla; family Ziphiidae; genus Mesoplodon; species Mesoplodon mirus. Next base: position 48,216,597 of record NC_138988.1, on the reverse strand, counting down.
GTTAACAATCCTTGCTTGTCTCAATTAGTTTGTCAGGGGTTGCAGAATGGTAATTTTTCCTATTGAACCCTTTTTTTTTTTTTTTTTTACAGTTATAAACTGGCATTCTTCTCTGTAAAGGAACTTTCCCTTGTTAACTGGGGCTTTCTGATTAACCTATACTGTAGTTCCTACTGAAAAGGCAGGATAAATGTGTTTTTTTAAGGACCAATTTTCAGAGTAGAGAGTTAGTTTAATAATCACTGCCAGTGATTTTTTTTTCCTTTTTCCCATTGAGTAATGCTTTCATTTTTTGGAGTATCACTATATAGACTCAAGGATTTTTATATATTCAGTGTCTTTCAGTCAGCTATACTCTATTCTTTTGATGCTCAGGTTATCCAAAATTTTGTCAGTGGGAGTCCTTTCAAGCTTTCTGTTGTGTCCTTTTGACATGAATCCATCAATCTTTGATAAATTCCTTGATCTTTAGTTCAGGATAAAGGTTCACATTTATATTGCTTTTCTCAGAATCAGCGAATATTCTAAGGAGCCCTGATCCTTTTTATGGGGAGTGGTATTTAGAAAGTATAACTTGGATTCTTGGGATGCTCATTGCCGCTACTTTGTCATTGTTTCTAGTTGAAAGAGCTTGGAAATATATTGTAGTATATTAAAAATAAGTCATGATTTGACAGTTCAAGTTTAACATTACAGACGTTTAAAACTTTAAAATTATATTTGAATCTCTTTACTCTTACACAGAAAATCTTGGTTCCCCCATATTAACATAATTAATTACATACTTTGTCCTACACTATTATATTTACAATTATTTCTGCTTTAGTCCTTAGAATAAAGTGTAAGTATTGCTGATTGCAAACAGTGGACCCTTGGTATGTATAGATTGAAGATTTTGTTACGGTTAGACAACCATAACATGAAAGACCCATGCCATGTAGTAAATTAGACATTTTGTTATGGCATGGATTTGAATGATGTGGCAAGATGGAGAGGACAAGTGAGTGATGGAGCTGCCTGACTTTCCCATCACTGTGTGACTTGTTTGCATATATATTTCATGTGGGAGCATGATCTTCCATTTTGGATTGTAGGGTTACACAAAAGAGAATCCATGTTTATTTGCCATGTCAACACCATTACTCATTGAACACCTTACTTACCCAGAGGGGCTTTAAAGGAAAGTCGTAGGCTTTAGAATTAAATTCCAGGTTTTCCACTTAGCAGTTGTGTCACTGGGCAAACTTTTTCAACTCTTTGAACCTATTTTCTTGTCTGTTAAATGGGGGTGCCTTTCTGCATTTCAGGGTATTGGGGAGGAGTAAATGAGATGACTATGCAAAGCATCCCCCACTATGCTGACATGTAATAGGTGCACAAGAAATTTTAATCATTAATAGTAATAATCCCTTGTTATTTGATGCTTTTCAGTGTAGCCAGAATCACCTTTTTGTTTCAATCCCATTAGTGACACACTGGAGAAACTGGATTACTTTGTTAAAGGCCCTGTTCATATGATGATTGGAAGCCTTGCTAACACCAACCACCTTTCAAGATGGTGGTCAAGCATGGTTCTTTCAGTATGGACAGATATGGGAATATTAGGTAATACTGTATCTTTCGTTTTTGATCACCTACAGCACAATTTTCTTTATATGTAATTTACAAAAATGTGTAATACAAAGTTTTCAATGTTTTGCTAAAAAGTCCTCTGATGAATAGGAATAAGTTGTCTACTTAATTCTGTTATCCATAGCTGTATGCCAGCCCATCCTTTCTGCTACTCCTAAGCAGAATGCCTTAAAAAAAATTTTTTTTTTAAAGAATCCCTGTTGCTCTCTCAGTGAGTATATGTCCTGATCACAGAAAGGGCAGGATATGTAGCTGAGTGGGATGTCTTTTCAATGTACCTCTCTGTTCCTCCTGGTCTTAAGTTTCCTGGGATGGTGCCCAATTTTTCTAGCATAGCACTCAGCAGATTTCCTGGATGATAATTTTCAAATATATTCCAGGCATTAGTTCTTTTTATAATTACTTATAATTTTATGAGTCAACATAATCTTATATCTAAATGTTTACTTTTAAAATATTAAAAAATTTACATCTTTTTAAAGAAAATGTAATCTTGTATAGTTATAAAGTAAATACATATTCAAACTGAAGAGATACATTAAGTAATATTTAGAAAACAAAAGATAGAACTAAGCACAACTTAAAAAAATTTTTTTAAATAGGAGGAAACTGTCAAGATAGCTCAATTAAAAAGCCTTTCATCAAATGCTTATTGATTACCAATACACTGGTGAATCAAACCATCAGTTCCTTGCTATTATGGGCCTTATAGCTAATAAGTAAAAGTTATAATTAATTATAAGGGTGTAGAGTGCCATGAAGAAGTATCAGGTATCATGGGAATAAGTACCAGGAGAACCTAACTTTATTGAGGGAGAATGGCTGTGGCAAGATAGACAGAGACTGCCTTCAGGAGGTGACATTCTTCAGGAGACCTGAAGAATAGGTAATAATTAGCCAGGTGCAATGGGAGGTGGAGTTGGTATCGGGAAGAATGGGAGAAGGAATCTAGAGATAGAGGGAACACTGTACTGAGAGTGACTGGAGGCAGGATGGAGCAGTGTGGTGTGTCCTGGGAACTGATGGGGGATCACAGCTGGAGCAGAGAGAGTGAGAGGAGGGGACCATTGAGAAGCAGGGGCTCCGTTTGAACAATTTTAAAATGTAAATAGCCAGAGTTAATAGAAGTATGTTTAGGCTACATTCTTTTATATTCACTTCCTCAGCCAAAATATTTAAATCAAAAGCATATTTTTGATGTAGCAACATTGTACTGATATAGAATTTAATAAGCTAATTAAATGTAAAATGAATTGCAACTGGCAGTCTTAAGCCCATCGACCAAGTGGACAACATGGTCAAAGTAAGTTTAAGTGTGTCAGTATTATAATTATTTTGTAATGCTCCCTTATGACTATAATAATCTTATCTTTTGTTAATTAAATAATTAGAACTCTGATTTTCAGTGTTGGAATTTATTAGTATAGAAAGTTAATCTTTAGAAATTGGAATCACTTTCTATCTAAATAGCTGTTTCTACCATTTATTAGCACCAAACTGCAATATAAGATTTTTAGAAATCAAAGTAATTAAGAAAGCTTCTGAAGATTTTGCTGGAGCCTGTGACCGAGTGGGAGTGGAGTGGCTGTTGTTGCCGACTCTTTCCTCCTCCCCACGGTCTAGTCAGCTGGTTGATTAGGCCATCGGCCCTCAAGCTGAGACTTGTCTCTTATTTAGTTCTGGGGAGTGCCTGGCCGACATGAGTGATGTGGAAGAGAACAACTTCAAGGGCAGAGAGTCTCACTCTCAGTCAAAACCTCCAGCGGGAACTCCTGCTCATGTAAAATTGGAGAGCAGGTCAGGATCTCGTAGTCCATCAAGAGTTTCCAAACACTTTGAATCCCATTCTCGATCAAGATCAAAATCCAGGTCGAGGTCAAGGAGGCATTCTCATAGACGTTACACTTGATCCAGATCCCATTCTCACTCTCATAGGAGACGACATCGAAGTAGGTCCTATACACCAGAATACCAGCATCGAAGGAGCCGAAGTCATTCTCCAGTGTCTAACCGGAGAAGACATACAGGCAGCAGGGCAAATCCAGATCCCAGCACTTGTCTAGGAGTGTTTGGCCTTAGTTTGTACACTACAGAGAGAGATCTTTGCAAAGTATTTTCTCAATATGGACCATTGAGTGGTGTCAACGTGGTTTATGACCAGCGAACTGGACGATCACGAGGATTTGCTTTTGTTTATTTCAAGAGAATAGATGACTCCAAGGAGGCTATGGAAAGGGCAAATGGAATGGAGCTGTACAGTAGAAGAATTCGTGTAGATTATTCTGTCACCAAGAGAGCGCACACACCTACACCAGACATATACATGGGCAGACCAACTCATAGTGGTGGAGGTGGAGGAGGTGGCAGATGTCGAGATTCTTACCGTGATAGAGGATATGATTGTGGGTACGGCAGATATGAAGACTATGATTACCGGTACAGAAGAAGATCACCTTCTCCTTACTATAGTCGATACAGATCACGATCAAGATCTCGTTCCTACAGCCCAAGACACTATTGATAAACAGAGTAGTTGTAGTTGAGGACATCTTTTTCTCCTTCTCTTTTTTTGTTTAATTCTGGATTTCCCCAAGCTTCTGATCCTTCCTACTCCTTAAAAAGAACCTTTAAAAAAATCTTTGGTTTATTTAGCTTCTACACTTTGTCAGTTGTATTGCTGTTTTCTACCCCTTTTATTATATTCTTAAAGATGTAATTGTTGTCATTTTGGGTAGTTGAACATCTTGAGTAAAAAAGGAAACCCCAGTGTTATGCTTTTGTAAATGATTTTTTGTTTGTTTTTTGCTTTTGCAGAAAATTAACTCCTGCCTAATCAAATGAGGAAAGAAGTGGTCTTTTTAAAGCTCCTTTTGTGTGAGATATTGTATTAGACATTGTATTAGAGAGCTGCATTTACTACAGACTCCTTTTTAAACTTTCTTTTGGGGAAGTTAGTAACGTATAAAGTAGTTCAGTCATGTCAGGTTTGTCTGGTGTGGCATGGAGCAATCAAATAGTTGAGTGTAGAAAGTTTGAAGCTATAGAAGAAAACACATGGTCATTTCTTTTGAAGAATGGAATTTTTGAACCCTAAAAATTATGTCGTTTTTTAGAGATAAAAACCTTGTGGACTCCTACAAAACATGTTGTATTTAAAATACATTTGTTAAAACTTAAAATGTTAAGTGTGATTTTTGTGTTGAAATTATTGAAATTTAATCAGTGTAGGACAAGCTTTATTATTTATTATTTAGAGCAGTTGTATGCTTTGCTGTTAGAAATTTTGGTATTGGAAAAATGGTTTAAGCAGGCTATTGTATAGAGTCCTTAGAAATAGTGAGGGGAAGGGTAGTCTCCTTTCAAATAACAGTTAATTTCTTTGGGAAAAAAAAAAAAAGCTTCTGAAAGGAAAAGATGAAGGGACTTCCCTGGTGCCGCAGTGGTTTAGAACCCGCCTGCCAATGCAGGGGACCCAGGTTCGAGCCCTGGTCCGGGAAGATCCCACATCCTGCAGAGCAACTAAGGCTGTGTGCCACAGCTATGGAGCCTGTGCTCTAGAACCCACGAGCCCCAACTACTGAGCCTGCATGCCACAACTGCTGAAGCCAGTGCACCTAGAGCCCATGTTCTGCAACAAGAGAAGCCACCGCAATGGGAAGCCCGCGCAACCGCAACGAAGAGTAGCCCCCACTCACCACAACTAGAGAAAGCCCACGTGCAGCAATGAAGACCCAACTCAGCCAAAAATAAATAAATTTATATGAAAAAAGTCGTTCCTAACAAATATTTTAAAAAAGGAAGGGGGGCTTCCCTGGTGGCACAGTGGTTAAAAATCTGCCTGCCAACGCAGGGGACACCGGTTCGAGCCCTGGTCGGGGAAGATCCCACATGCCTTGGAGCATCTAAGCCTGTGCACCACAACTACTGAAGCCCGCGCGCCTATAGCCCGTGCTCTGCAACAAGAGAAGCTGCTGCAATGAGAAGCCCGTGCACTGCAACGAAGAGTAGACTCTGCTCGCCATGACTAGAGGAAGCCCATGCACGGCAACAAAGACCCGATGCAGCCAAAAATAAATAAATAAAATAAATTTATGAAAAGAAAAAGTTAAGTCTTAAAAAAAAAAAAAGATGAAGAAGTGACTGAAAGGGACGAACTATAGAAATGCAGAAATCTAATTTAATTCACTGTGTTAGGAAATTATTTTGTGGTTTAAGGATGCTTTGTCATCTTCTAAGAGATAAAAGGTATGGGACTTCCTTGACCCTGAGCAGGACCCAGGTAAAAAATACCTGTTATTAAGAGTGACCAGCTCTGGATGGTCAAGCAACAGTGGAGGGTATTTCTGTTAATCTGAAATGGAATACTCAGACTAAGCAAATTTTGGCCCCTTTGAAAACTTAAATGGCTTAGGAAGACACAAGCAACACCCAGTGGCTAAAGATTGGTTAAAACTTCTTGGTAAAAATACCTAACTAAAATGGGTGAGTTAGTTTTGGACTCAAGAGTGTTTTTTCATAAAAATGAACTGTGCAAATGAACATGTTGACTGAGTAATTAATTTGATTGAGCTACAATGATCAGATTTAACAAGAGTCATTAACCAGCAGCTGCTTCACCACTTTTTCAATTTTTTTTAATATTTAGTAATGATTTTCTTGGACAGTTAAAGTTTTGCATTGCTTTTTTTTTTTTTTTTTTGCGGTACGCGGACCTCTCATGGCTGCGGCCCCTCCCGTTGCGGAGCACAGGCTCTGGATACGCAGGCTCAGCGGCCATGGCTCACGGGCCCAGCCGCTCCGCGGCATGTGGGATCTTCTGGGACCAGGGCATGAACCCCTGTCCCCTGCATCAACAGGCGGACTCTAAACCACTGTGCCACCAGGGAAGCCCTGCATTGCTTTTTAAATGTTCTGTGCCATAGACTATGAAGGCAGACATGAAATGGTTTGGAGGAATAGATAATCTACTTACATTTTAATGTTTTGCTTTGTTATGAAATTTGTACCAAACCCCTCTTGTTTTCCATTATTTAATTTACTTGCTTTTACTCTAAGAAATTCTTGGGTTTCAGTGGACAGTGTTCATCGAGTAGCCTAGGTTGTTAAAATGCAACTTCTTTGGGCCCTACCTCAGATCTCTTGAATGACAGTCTATAAGGTCTGGGAATCTGCATTTTTAACTAGTTTGCCAAGTAATTTCATGCATTAAAGTTCAAGAACAGATTATCCCTGTAGAATATTTCTTCCAGATTGTGCCTAAGGACATAATATTATATATGCTGATATAGCCTTCCCTCATTATTCCTTCTTTTCTTTAGATATTAATTTGAATCATCCAGTGATAAATCTGCAGTTTTCTTTTGCTTAGAATATTTTACTTTCATCTTTCTCTGAGTTGATATAAAGAATTCTGTGTACTTTTGGTGTTTGAGGAGGGAGGATTATAGGCACCATCATCATGTTAGATGCTGCAAGATGCTGAGGAAATCATATGGAAAAGAAGGGGGGACCTTCCAGGACCAATATTTGCCAGTTAAGGGGGAAGGTCTTAGTGGCATGATCATCCCTCCACCTATAAAAATCATATTGTTGGGAGGGAGACTAAAACTGAAAAGACAAGTTATCCCAGGGAAGAGGGGGCTTCTTATCCAGCCTTGTTTGGTATATCTGTTCTGGACATTGTCTGGGGGTGTGCACTGCTTTAATTTCCCTGTTGATCATTGGATGATGTGAAATCAATTAAAATTTTCTAAGACTTTGAAAAGGAGTTCCTGCTTCAAACTCTTTAAAAATACAGATCTAATAACTTTGGTGTGCCCTAGGGTCTTTGTTACTCCATTTCTTTGACCTTCCAAATTAGAAGTTCCCTGAAAGTCAGCAGTCACATGTTTCTTGACATATTCTGTGGCACCTAGTTCTAGATCGCATATAATATGACTTAATTGTTGAATGAATAAATTGTGTTTTTAATTCCTAGTAGCGGTTTCTCCCTTTGCGTTCCTTATTTTAGATATTCTTTATATTACAAACATTTAACTCAGTTGGCATTTATACATATGTCTTCTTACTGAGCAGTTCTTATATGGCCTGGATTTCCCAGAAGAATGAAATACATGCCTGTTAGTATAGTCACTTTGCTTTTTGGAAGTTGATGTGTGTTTGGTTAAACTAAACAGAACAAAACTTCTTCCTTAGGCCCCCTCTTTGTGAATCAGTCTTGTGAATCCCAGCAATAAAGAGGGGAAAGTGTTAGAAAAAGTTACCTAGAATCTGAAGCCTCCCTGGTTCTTGGTCTACAGAGAGTAAACTGCCTGTCTCCTGCTGGAGGTGGGGAGTGGTCATGGCCTGGCTTCCAGGGTGGGGAGGAGGGATCTGGGAATCTTATTCTGCCTTATATGAACTTTCAACCAGTTTTCCTGTGTTCAGCCCTTTGCTTCAGTCCCCCCTCACTTTCCCTTATGTGGTCTTTGGTGTTTGTATTCTGAGCCTTTCTGGAGCTCTAGGGTAGGGAATTTACTTTTTCCTAATTGATATACTTCCTTTGCAGGCACTGAAGTTACAGATTTTTCCACTCTGCATAATCAGTTACTTTTTCTGCTTTCTCCCAGAAAATTAGTGCTATATCTCTTCTGTTATCTTCTTTCTTGCTTTCTTTTTTATTCTGGGTTTATGCCCTTGTGATCAAGCTTATCAAGTTAGTGGATTTCAAATGGGAGCTAAAGTAAACGTGTTCAATTCTCTAATGTTTTCGAGGAATCCATGTAGACCACTTCTTTCCATCTACTTGGAAGTATATTTTTTTCTTTTTAAGTGTGTGCAATAAAAAGCATCCACCAGGGCATGTTTTCAACAGAAGCATTTGCCAAGAAATGGGCATCCAGTCTTTTCAGTGCAGTTTATGTTATGTTTCAGATTTCTTGGCACAGTTTTTAATATTGGAGATTGTTTTGCTTTGGTTCTGTGATCTTTATGGGCCATTGTACTGCCAGAAATCTTACCGATCTCTAGCAGACGTTTTTTTAATAATCATCAGTTGTGGTAGACAGCATTCTGTGACTTTAATTACTATATGGGTGTCTTTTCCCTCCCTCTCTCTGATTTTTAGGAGGAGCATTATTTCCCATCCTGGGAAGAATGGGATTGATAATACATCTGGGCTGTTATTTTAAAAGAACTGCCATTTTTATTCTTTTCATATTTTTCTTTGCCTTACCTGTTTTATTTCTATTACTTATTAACCTGAAACATAATTTTAACCCTTAAATTAGTTTGCATACACATATGATATTTACTTTCCAAGTTTTCTTCTGTAATTTGACCTGCGTTTCAACTGTGTTTTATATCTTTCTTTATACAATGTTGCATACTCTAATCTGATGTTGGAAGCCTAGATTGGATTGTTATATCTTATACTAAAGTGTTATTGATGGGCATGGTTTACCTAGGGATTCTTCAGAGCTGATTAAAAATCCTCTATTACCAGCCAGGAGATGGAAGCAACCTAAGTGTCCATCATTGGATGAATGGATAAAGAAGATGTGGTACATATATACAATGGAATATTACTCAGCCATAAAAAGAAACGAAATTGAGTTATTTGTAGTGAGGTGGATGGACCTAGAGTCTGTCATACAGAGTGAGTGAATGGAATATTACTCAGCCATAAAAAGAAACGAAATTGAGTTATTTGTAGTGAGGTGGATGGACCTAGAGTCTGTCATACAGAGTGAAGTAAGTCAGAAAGAGAAAGACAAATACCGTATGCTAACACATATATATGGAATCTAAGGGAAAAAAAATGTCATGAAGAACCTAGGGGTAAGATGGGAATAAACACAGACCTACTAGAGAATGGACTTGAGGATATGGGGAGGGGGAAGGGTAAGCTGTGACAAAGTGAGAGAGTGGCATGGACATATATACACTACCAAACGTAAAATAGATAGCTAGTGGGAAGCAGCCGCATAGCACAGGGAGATCAGCTCGGTGCTTTGTAACCACCTAGAGGGGTGGGATAGGGAGGGTGGGAGGGAGGGAGACGCAAGAGGGAAGAGATATGGGAACATATGTATATGTATAACTGATTCACTTTGTTATAAAGCGGAAACTAACACACCATTGTAAAGCAATTATACTCCAATAAAGATGTTTAAAAAAATTAAAATAAAAAAAATATACAGAAAAGGAAAAAAAATCCTCTTTTACCTTTTTCAGATTCTCATTAGAAGTCTAAAGAAGATGCCAGTGTAACACTACTATTTGGATATTAGCAGGCTGCTTTCTGTTTTAGAGTGGAATCGAGAATAAATTATTACCTTTAAACATCTGTATTTCCTTACATTTACTATTTTTTCCTTTCTTTCCTACACAGCTAAGTTTATGAAAAGGTTTACATGTGTTTTGATTTAAAAATGGTTCTGAATTATATTGAATGAGTTAGAAAATTATGGAAAACTCTGTCTTCTCTTTTCAGGTTCTGTTCTGGATATTATTAAGCACATTGTGGCAAAGGGGGAACATAAAAGTGGAGTCCTAGATGAAGCTACCATTGCTACAATACTCAGAGAAGTGCTGGAGGGGTTGGAATACTTGCATAAAAATGGACAGATTCACAGGTATGTAGAAGACAACACTCTTCTCTTTTGGATAAGCGCAGTAATAGTTGTGCTGTATCATTTCATTGAGGCTATTCCCCATTCTTTTGCACAGTTAATCATAATCTCTGAGTGTTAGCAGGTTCCTTGTATTACTAGTTCCAGTACATAGTGGTTACACAGGTAGTAAGCATTTAAAAGTAACAAGTACTTTAGTCAAATTGGAAACTCCAGAAACAGGAGAAATTCCTAATTTCCTATGGGAGTCAATCATTGCAATCACTGATAACATTTTGGAATATTCTTTTCCAGTTCCTTTTATATGCTTACAGATATTTAAAACAAAACTGTATGTATAATTTTGTCTGTTTCTTTTTTGTTTCCTTTATGTTATATCTTGACTATTTTCTCAAATTATTAACAACTTCTATAAAATCACTTTTTAAAATTAAAAATTATTATTTTTTAAATAAAATGACATTTGAAAACCTGTGTAACATTTTATGGTTCAAGTATTTCTGGCTAATTGTATCTGTTCAGTCTCTGCGTACAGATAACAAGGATTGTTACCTGTACAAATGATGGTAGATTCTGTGTTAGTACAAATTTGTTTAGTCCCTGGATTTGGTTTTCCTTCATTTGAAGATATATTTATTTCCCCATCATTTCTGAAGGATAGTTTCCCTGGGTATAAGAATTTGTGGTTGACAGTTCTTTTCTTTCAGCACCTGAAAGATGCTGTGGTACTTAATTGGGGCCTTCATGGTTTCAGATGAGAAATCTGTCATGTGAATTGGTGTTCTTAGGCAATATGTTGCTCTACTCTGGCTACTTTCAAGACTGTTTCTTCGTGGGACTTCCCTGGTGGTCCAGTGGTTAAGACTCTGTGCTCTCAATGCAGGGGACACAGGTTCAGTCCCTGGTTGGGGAACTAAGATCCCACATGTCACATGGCATAGCCAAAAAAAAAAAAAAAGATTGTTTCTTTCTTTTAGAAAAACTATCTATCTATTTATTTATTTATTTTGGCTGCACTGGGTCTTAGTTGCCGCATGCAGAATGTTTTTAGTTGCGGCATGCAGACTCTTAGTTGCAGTATGCGGGCTTCTTAGTTCTGGCATGCAAACTCCGAGTTGCAGCATGCATGCGGGATCTAGTTCCCAGACCAGGGATCGAACCCGGGCCCTCTGCATTGGGAGCTCAGGGTCTCAGCCACTGGACCACCAGATAAGTCCCAAAGTTTGGTTTTGACAAGTTTAATTATGATATGTCTTAGTGTGGATTTCTTCACGTCTATCCTGTTTGGGGTTCCTAACCTTCTTGAATCTATAAGTTTTTGTCTTCACCAATTTTGGGAAGTTTTCAGCCATTATTTCTTTGAATACCTTTGTAAGCTATTTTCCCTCATCTTCTTCTGGGACTCTAATGATGGAAATGTTAGATGTTTTGTTACTGTACCATATTGTACCATAATCCCTGAGGCTCAGTTTTCAGCCTACTTTTACTCTGTTCAGATTGAGTAAATTTTCTTGATTTGTTTTCAGGTTTGCTGATTCTATCCTCTGTCCTCTCCATTCTACTCTGGAACCCATTCCTTGAGCTTTTTATTTCAGTTAGTGTAGGTTTTCAGTTATATAATTTTTATTTGGTTCTTTTTCATAGCTTTTTTTTTTTTTTGGCTGAGATTTTCTGTTTTTCATTTGTTTTGAGAATTCCAAATTGCATGTTAGAAGCATTTTCATGATGGCTGCTTTAAAATTCTTGTCAAATAATTCCAAAACCTGATTCATCTTTCTGTTGACATCATTTAGTTGTCTTTTCTTTTTGAAGTTTTTCCTGGTTCTTGGTATGTTGAATGATTTTTTTTTAAATTTCATCATGGATGTTTTGGATGTTATGTTAGGAGACTCTTGATCCTATTAAAATAATAATATAGTGAAATAATATATTTTAGCAGTCAATTGCCCTGATTTTTTAGAGCCCTTGCAGTGTTGTTCTGGTTTGTTTTGTTCCTGTGGCACTGCTGGGGCTCTCTTCTCAGTCCCTGCTGATGCCACCCATTGGAGCAGAGTGCCCTTCCCCAGGCCTGGTGCTGCGAGGTGGAAGGTGGGAGATAGTGGCTGTGCCTGTGGGTCTGTGAGCACTTCTTGGGCTCACCTTGTGGACCAGGCCACCTGGCCGCAATTGGGCTCCCACTCATTCTGTGGTATTGCCTGTGGACATGAAAGGCACTTTTCTGGGCTACCTTTTGCTACTGAGTGGGGAGTTGGGACACACTGGGTCTGGGTCATCCTTTGCCACTGTGTAGAGCAGCGGTCCCCAAACTTTTTGGCACCAGGGACTGGTTTCATGGAAGACAGTTTTTCCACACACTGGGGTGGGGGTGGGGGAATGGTTTAGAACAGGCCACGGCCCAGTAACGGTCTGTGACCCTGGGGAATGGGGACCCCTGGTGTAGAGGACCAAGAGGTGCCAGACCTGGGTCACTTTCTGCTGCTGGGTGGAAGAATGGGAGATATTGGCTGGGCCTATCGATGGTGCTGGTGTAGGCAACATGGGCCTACCTGCTGCACTGGATGTGGATTGGGCAATGGAGTTTCCTGTCTGGTCTTCATTGGCACCTCTGGTTCTGGCCTAGTGGGTCAACTTTCCACTCCAGCTATGTAGTCAGGGATGGGGTCCCTGCTAGGTCTGAGCTGTGCTGCCCCTTTCCTGATCCTTTGGCCACAGAGAGCAGGCTTAGAGCTGCTTCTTTTTTTTTTTTTTTTTTTGGTCTATGCCTATTGACAGTCCTGGGTTGCAAGACTGTAATACCCAGTCCAGGATATATGAGATTGAAAGAAAACTCAGGGAAGTGGTATAGTGCTATGTGAAAGTGGACTTGGATTAGTTGTAAATGTGTAGAGCAAACGCTAGGACAACCACTAAAAAAGGAAAAAAAGAAGAATTAATATGCTAAGAGAGGAGAGAAAAATAGAATCATATAAAATGCTCAATTAAAATCAAAGAAAGCAGAAAAAGAGTAGAAGAACACAAGATATAACATTTAAAATCACCTACTTTGGGCTTCCCTGGTGGCGCAGTGGTTGAGAGTCCGCCTGCTGATGCAGGCGATATGGGTTCGTGTCCTGGTCTGGGAGGATCCCACATGCCGCGGAGCGGCTGGGCCCGTGAGCCATGGCCGCTGAGCCTGCGCGTCCGGAGCCTGTGCTCCGCAACGGGAGAGGCCACAACAGTGAGAGGCCCGCATACCGAAAAATAAATAAATAAATAAATAAAATCACCTACTTTTAAGGAACTACAAAAATAAGAACAGACTGAGCCCAGAGTTAGCAGAAGGAAGTTAAATAAAAACATTACAGTGGAAATATATGAAATACAGACTAAAAAGACAGTTGAAAAGATCAATGAAACCAGTTTTTAAGAACTGGTTTCTTAAAAAGATAAATAGACAAATAGTTAGTTAGACACACCAAGAGAAAAAGAGAGAGGACTCAAATAAATTAAATTCAGAAATGAAAGAGGAGACATTACAGCTGATACCACAGAAGTATAAGGGATCATAAGAGACTACTATGAACAATTATATGCCAACAAATTGTACAACCTAGAAGAAATGGATAAATTCCTAGAAACATACAATCTACCAAGACTGAATCATGAAGAAATAGAAAATCTAAATGGACCAATTACTACTAAGGAGATCAATTCAATAATCAGAAACCTCCCAACAAAAATCCAGGACTGATGGCTTCACTGGTGAATTTTACCAAATATTTAAAGAGGAACTTATAATAATCCTTCTCAAACTCTTCCAAAGACTAGAAGAGGAAGAAACATTACAAACTCATTTTACAAGGCCAGCATTACCCTGATACCAAAGCCAGACAAGGACACTACAAGAAAAAATTACAGGCCAATATCCTTGATAAACATATACGCAGAGATCTTCAACAAAATGTTAGCAAACAAAATTCACCAACATGTTAAGAGGATCATACAGCATGATTAAGTGGGATTTATTCCAGGGATGCAAGGGTGGTCCAACATCTGCAAATCAGTCAATCACTATGATACACCACTTTAACAAAATGAACGATAAAATCATGGTCATCTCAATAAATGCAGAAAAAGCTTTTGACAAAATTCAACATCCTTTTATAATGAAAACTCTTGACAAACTGGGTATAGAGGGAATGTACCTTAACATAATAAAGGCCATTTATGATAAGCCCACAACAAACATCGTACAAAAAATGATACTGGACCTCTATCTTATACCATACAGAGGAATCAACTCAAAATGGATTAAAGACATGAACTTAGGACCTGAAACTATAAAACCCCTAGAAGAAAACATATCCTTGACATTGGTCTTGGCAATGATTTTTTGGATTTGACACCAGTAGCAAAGGCAGCAAAAGCAAAAACTTTAAAAAATAGACCACATCAAACTAAAAAGCTTCTGCACAGCAAAGGAAACCATCAAAAAAGTAAAAAGGCAACCTACTAAATAGGAGTAAATATTCGCAAACCCCATGTCTGATAAGGGGATAACATCCCCAAAATAGGAGGAACTCATACAACTCAGAGGCAAAAAAATAAAAACAACCCAATTTAAAAAATGGGAAAAGGACCTGAATAGACATTTTTCCAAAGAACACATATAAGTAGCCAACAGATACATGTGAAAGAGGTGATCAACATCACTAACCATTGGGGAAATGCAAATCAAAGCGACAATGAACTATCATCTCACACCTGTTAGGATGTCTTTTATCAAAGAAACAAGGTATCAGGCAATTCCCTGGTGGTCAAGTGGTTAGGACTCCGTGCTTTCACTGCCAAGGGCCAGGGTTCAGTCCCTGGCCAGGGAACTAAAATCCCACAAGCCGTGTGGTGCAGCCAAAAAACAAAACAAAACAAAAAGACAAGATATCAGATGCTGGCAAGGATATGGAGAAAGGGAACCCTTGTGTACTGATGTTGGGAGTGTAAACTGGTACAGCCACTGTGGAAACAGTATGGAGGTTCCTCAAGAAATTAAAAATAGAATTACAGGGAGACTTCCCTGGCGGTCCAGTGGTTAAGACTCCACACATCAATGCAGAGGACACAGGTTTGATCCCTGGTCTGGCAGCTAGGATTCCACAAGCCCTGTGGCATAGCCAAAAAAAAAAGAATTACAGTAAGATCCAGAAATCCCATTGCTGGGTATATGTCCAAAAGAAATGAAGTCATTATCTCAAAGAGATATCTGTACTCCCGTATTCAGCGTTATTCACAATAGCCAAGATATGGAAACAACCTAAGTGTGTGTCATGGATGAATGGATAAAGAAATTGTGATACACACACACACAGACACACATACACATATACAATGGACTTTATTCATCCATGAAAAGGAGGAAGTCCTGTCATTTGTGACAACATGGATGAACTTGGAGGGCATGTTATGCTAAGTGAATTAAGTCAGACAGAGAAAGACAAATACTGCATGGTATCACTTAATATGTGGGATCTTAAAACACACACACACACACACACACACACACACACACACACACAGTTAAATTCCTTGAAATAGAGAGTAGAAAAGTGGTTGCCAGGGGCTGAGTGGGCGAGGGAAACAGGGAGAGGTTGGTGAAAGTACAAACTTTCAATTATAAGATGAATAAGGTCTGAGGATTTAATGTATATCATGTTGACTATAGTGGATAACGCTGTATCATATTATTGCAGTTTGCTAAGAGAGTAGGATTTAAATGTTCTCAAAAAAAAAAAGTAAATATGTGAGGTGATAAATGTGTTAATTAACTCTATGGAGTTAATCCTTTCCCAGTGTATATGTGTACCAAACCATCACATGGTACACTTTAAATATCTTACAGCTTTATTTATATCTTACAATATATCTTATTTATTTAGATCTTACAATTTTATACCTCAGTTTAAAAAAAATCACCTACTTAACCCTAATCCATCAGCAAACAGACAAGCAAAGGCCCAGAAAAGTAACTGATCAAAGATCAGACGACTACCAATTTGTAAAACTGAGGTTTTAAGGAGTAATCAGAATATGGAGGAAAAAACAAGGTATTCCCTCCCCCTACACACAAACTTTTGATTAGATTACCCTGAGAGTAGAAGCATTTGAAAGATAATCAACGTATAGTAAGTGAAATCAGTCATCTATAGAAGCATCTCATTCTAGGAAAAATGAATAATTATTTACAGTTGTTTAAGTTTTTCCACCTGCTTAAGTCTTACAAAGGAAACAAACTTTTTTTTTAATTAATTAATTTTTATTTTTGGCTGCGTTGGGTCTTCCTTGCTGCGCACGGGCTTTCTCTAGTTGTGGTGAGTGAGGGCTACTCTTTGTTGCGGCACATGGGCTTCTCATTGCAGTGGCTTCTTTTTTTTAATTTATTTTATTTTATTTATTTTAGTTTGGGCTGCATTGGGTCTTCTTTGCTGTGCGCGGGCTTTTCTCGGTTGCGGTGTGCTGGAGTTACTTTTTGTTGCGGTGCACGGGCTTCTCATTGCGGTGGCTTCTCTTGTTGCGGAGCATGGGCTCTAGGCACGCAGGCTTCAGTAGTTGTGGCACGGGGGCTCAGCAGTTGTGGCTTGCAGGCTCTAGAGCGCAGGCTCAGTAGCTCAGTAGTTGTGGTGCATGGGCTTAGTTGCTCTGCGGCATGTGGGATCTTCCCAGACCAGGGCTTGAACCTGTATCCCCTGCATTGGCAGGCGGATTCTTAACCGCTGCGCCACCAGGGAGTGGTAGCTTCTCTTGTTGTGGAGCATGGGCTCCAGGTGCGCAGGCTTCAGTAGTTGTGGCACGCAGACTCAGTAGTTGTGGCTCACAGGCTCTAGAGCACAGGCTCAGTAGTTGTGAGGGCTCAAACCCGTGTCTCCTGCATTGGCAGGTGGATTCTTAACCACTGCACCACCAGGGAAACCCCAAACTTTCTTTTTATGAGGATAAAAGAGAGTAATTGATTCTAGGGAATAACAGGTAAACTAGAAATCTTGGAAACACTGAAAGTATATTCTTAAGACAATAGGATTTTTCATCTAAAATTGTACTTAATCAGTTGTTTTGTACCTAGTTAAAATAATGTGTTAACAAATGACTGAAAAGGGGGCATGACCAAAGGGTAAACGTTTAGGAATTTATATCCCACACTGTCAAGGGAAAAGGTGCCCTGAGAAACAGGATTCCTGTCCTCTGAATGGTGATAACCCTGTGGATACATACCTGGATACTAGCAATGAACATAATTCAGTTAATACCTCAGTTCTGATTCCATGTTCATCGAGTAATCTTCTAGAAAGACATATGCCATAGACTGCTAATTGGCCCCTAATATGTCTCCCCTTGTTTTAGAATTAAAAGAAAAAAGACATTTTTTACTGGGCACATGAACATCCAGAGGAAAGGCAACATTTCATAGCCTCCCATGCAGGCCAGATTTGACTGTGTGATTTAGTTTCTAGCCACTGTGATGAAAACAATGGTGCTCCCATAACAGGTTTTATCAGTCCCAGCACCACTGAGTTTTGGTCTGGGCAGTTCTTTGTTGCAGGGGCTATCCTGTGCGTTATACAACGGATCTAGCAGCATATCCGGCTTCTACCTATTACATGCCAGTAACGCACACGTACACACCGCCCCCAGTGCCCATTGCGACAACCTAAAATATCTCTAGATATTGCCAAATACCCTGAGAACCACTGCTCACAGAAAGTGGCATAACCTCTTTATGCCCTTTCCTTCCTTCCATTGAAATGTGGATGTGGTAGTAAGGCATCTTGGACTGTGCAGCAAGAACTTAGAGATGGTAGAGTAATAAAATATGAGGAACCTGAATCACCAACTCTGTGGAGTTACCATGCTGAACTGATGCCACTCATGCCCAGACTGTCATGTGAGAGGAAAAAAATTTTATTTTACCACCATATAGATCATCAGTGATTGACAGACTCTGGCCCACAGCATGAATGCAGCCTGATGCCTGTTTTTTCTTGTTTTGTTTTTTGTTTGCTTGTTTGGGTTTCTTTTTTAAAATACAGCCATGCACATTTTAGCACTACAGAGAAAAAGTAGTGGTGACAGATATCATCTGCCCCACAAACCCTATTTACTATCTGGTCCTTTAAGAAAATGTTGACCCCTGGTGTAGATAACAATGACAGCTAGCATTCACTGCAACTTGTATGCTAAATACTTTTTTTTTTTTTTTTAGTATTTATTATTTGGCTGCACCGGGCCTTAGTTGCGGCATGTGAACTCTTAGTTGCGGCATATGGGGTCTAGTTCCCCGACCAGGGATCGAACCCAGGCCCCCTGCATTGGGAGCATGGAGTCTTAGACACTGGACCGCCAGGGAAGTCCCTAAATACTTTTCTAAGTGTATTTTCTACCTTAACCTGATTTAATCTTCACAATTATTTTATGAGTTGGTACTGTTTTTTTTAAATTAATTAATTAATTGATTTTTGGCTGCGTTGGGTCTTCATTGCTGCACATGGGCTTTCTCTCTAGTTGCAGTGAGCAAGGCCTACTCTTTGTTGCCATGTGCCTACTTCTTACTGTGGTGGCTTCTCTTTGTGTGGACCACAGGTTCTAGGCACGTGGGCTTCAGTAGTTGTGGCACACAGGCTCAGTAGTTGTGGCTCACGGGCTCTAGAGCACAGGCTCAGTAGCTGTGGCACATGGGCTTAGTTGCTCCGCAGCATGTGGGATCCTCCCGGACCAGAGCTCAAACCCATGTCCCCTGCATTGGCAGGCAGATTCTTAACCACTGCGCCACCAGGGAAGCCCCTGGTACTATTATTATTCCTATTTTACAGATGAGGAAACCAAGGCAAAGAGAGTTAAGTAACTTGCCAAAGGTCACCCAGCTAGTGACAGAGCTGGGATCTGAATTTAGCAGTCTACTTCCAAAGTCTTCTAGGAAATATTGTGCTAATCACTGATGCTGGGCATACATATCATGCTGGGTTTAAATATCAATTATAGTTTTTAGTTACTAACTCAATAGAATTTAGATCTGCCACTGAATTATTATTCTTTAAATATGTAATTGTTGTCTTATTTAATATATCCGTATCTCTATTTTTAAAAGTCAAAATCCTCACTTCAGAACATGGATAGAAGTATATTCTTTTCCCTAAACCTTTACATATGCAGACTTTATATAGTCAATGGTAAAATTAACCCAAAATACACACTGAAATACACGTTAAGTCCACTGTCATTTTTAGAAAGCAATCAAATTGACTTATATCAAGTTCAGGCACAAATTCAGTCTGTGCTCAATTTTGTATGACTGTAACATCTATTTTGTTAAATCTATCAGCTCTCATTTAGCTAAATGAGTAAAAGGGACAAAAAATTGTTGAAAGAAATAGTGACCTAAAACTTCCAAATTTGAGGAAAAACAATCTACAAATTTAAGAAGCTTAACGAACCACAATTAAGATAAATACAAAGAGATCTATACCTAGACACATCATAGTCACACTATTGAAACCTAAACACAAAGAGATTATCTTGAAGGCAGCAAGAGAAAAACAACTTATCATGTAGGGGGAGTGCTATAGACTGAATGTGTCCCCTCAGAATTCATATGTTGAAACTTAATCCTCAATGTGGTGGTATTTGGAGGTGGAGCATTTGGGAGGTACATAGGTCATGAGGGTAGAGCCCACATGAATGGTATTAGTGTCCTTATACAAGAGACCCCAGAGGGCTTCCCTGGTGGCGCAGTGGTTGAGAGTCCGCCTGCCGATGCAGGGGACACGGGTTTGTGCCCTCATCCGGGAAGATCGCACATGCCGCGGAGCGGCTGGGCCCGTGAGCCATGGCCGCTGAGCCTGCGCGTCTGGAGCCTGTGCTCTGCAACGGGAGAGGCCACAACAGTGAGAGACCCACGTACCGCAAAAAAAAAAAAAAAAGAGAGAGAGACCCCAGAGAACTCCCTTGCCCCTTTTGCCTTGTGAAGATACAGTGAAAAGGTGGTCACCTATGAACAGGGAAGCAGCTCCTCACCAGGCACCAAATCTGCCCCTGCTTTGATCTTGGACTTTACAGCCTCCAGAACTGTGAGAAATAAATGTTGGTACCCAGTCTGGTATTTTTGTTATAGCAGCCTGAACAGACTAAGACAGAGCATCAGTATGATTAGGAGTTGACTTCACATCAGAACAGTGGAGGCCAGAAGTTAGTTGAAGTTAGCCCTACAACACTAATGACCCCTTTGAACTATAGTCCTCTGCGATTGAAAGATATTTTATAGGTACATACAGGTTCAGGATTGTTATCTTCTTGGTAAATTATTCCCTTTTTTTTTTGTTGTTATATAATGACACTTTTTATTCCTAGAAATGCTTTTGTATTAAAGACAGTTAGGTCTTATTTTAATATGGCTTTACTGGCTTGCCTTTGGCAAGTATGTGTTTCATTGTGGCTCAGTCTTCCCAGGGTCCTAGGTTTATGAAGGGGTCTCAGTTCTCTTTCTCAACCTTAAGCTAACCCAATGCCATGTTTTCTGTTTATGGGTGGATTTTAAAGTCTGAGCTCCTTAGCTATTTGGCAGAGTATCTCTGTGCCATCTCCCAAGGCTTACTGCTCTGCTCTTAAGTGTCCTTTTCATTTCTGAAGATTGAAGATTTCCTTTTCTTTATTTCATGTTCATTTATGTGGCAGTTTCCCCCCCTAATTAATCCAGCATTTCTTTGTGTTTGGAGAAGGGGAATGGTGTATCTTGGGGCCAAGGCCTGGGTAGTAAGTGATGAAAGTCTCTGCCATGTTGCTGGAATGGAAATTCTCTTACACATAAAATCAGAGAAC
This sequence comes from Mesoplodon mirus, assembly GCF_964341445.2. Taxonomy (NCBI): domain Eukaryota; kingdom Metazoa; phylum Chordata; class Mammalia; order Artiodactyla; family Ziphiidae; genus Mesoplodon; species Mesoplodon mirus. Next base: position 48,195,514 of record NC_138988.1, on the reverse strand, counting down.
CTCAGTGTTGGCTTCATATTGGAATCACCTGGGAAACTTTAATAAGTACCGGTTCCTGGATCCACTGCCAGAAATTCATTTAACTGGTCTATGATGAGGCCTTGGCATTGGGACTTCTGAAAGTTCCCCAAGAGATCCTAATACGCAGCCAAGGCTAAGAACCCTACTTACACTTTAGCCAAGATGCACTGAGATTTCAACAGGAGAAAGTTGGGATAAAGTTGTTTTACTGGGAAACAGAGATGGATATTTTTAGTAGGTTTTGTTACTTCTCATATCTTTAGGGTCCAATTGTTATTTCATGTAGTTTTGTGTCAGTCTGGTGGATTAGGTCAAATAATTTTACTCTGTTTCTACTGTGTTTTCTCCTTGACTCCCCAGGCTTTAGAGGTTTTGACTAGGGTGAACAGGTCTCTAAATTAGACTTACACTTTTCTCTCTGTATCTATGTACCCAAATATTTTTCCCATTTAAAGAGGTTAGCTTTAACAGAAATGGTAGATATTTAGTCAGTTTAAGATGCCTAAATGTAGCATATTTTCCAGCTTTTGTCTTGATTCATTTCTTCTCTTGGCCTTTTTCATGTTTTCCATAAACTGTGCCTATTGATGAGTCATAAAAATGTAATGGGGGGCTTCCCTGGTGGCGCAGTGGTTAAGAATCCGCCTGCCAATGCAGGGACATGGGTTCGATCCCTGGTGGCACAGCGGTTAAGAACCCGCCTGCCAATGCAGGGACACGGGTTTGATCCCTGGTGGCACAGTGGTTAAGAATCCGCCTGCCAATGCAGGGACATGGGTTTGATCTGTGCACCACAACTACCGAGCCTGCTCTCTAGAGCCCACGAGCCACAACTACTGAGCCCATGTGCCACAACTACTGAAGCCTGTGCACCTAGAGCCCGTGCTCTGCAACAAGAGAAGCCACCGCAATGAGAAGCCCGCTCGCCACAACTAGAGAAAGCGCGTGCACAGCAATGAAGACCCAATACGGGCAAAAATAAAATAACTAAAAGTAAATTTTTTTAAAAATGTGATGGGGAGAAACTTGTGTTCTGTACTAATGAGAAAGTCAAGTATGTCTATGATATTCCTTTTAATTTTGAAAGGAATCTGTAACTTTGGTGCAATAGTGACTTGTGAGAAATGGCATCAAGCTGTGAAAAACAACACTCACTGTTCTTGCTATTTAAGAGTGGTTGGAGGATTTAACTGTTGGGACTGTTGGGTTGCTTGATATCCTTTGAGGCAGGTAACAAAGGTTCTTCAGTTAAGGACTATTACGTTGATTTCCAGAGATTTAGTTACAGATCTTTTCCTTGAAAGGTCATTTGCCCTGTTGTGTGTGAGGACAGACTGTGGTGTGTTTAATTGTCCAGTGAGCCATTTAGCTTCATGATCTTCCTCTGCTTTTACTCTTGGAAACTGTTCTATATTTTGCACTTTTGGTTTGAAAAGGGAAACATGAATTGATTATCTGGGGAATTGATCAGGAAAAGTAGTCACCCAAAGTGTAGGTTCTACTGAAAATGGATTACTGTTTCTTCACTTAAGACAAAAGCTTAGAAAACATTATTTGAATGGGTAATGCAAATATAGGCTTAGAAATTCAAATGGTACAAATGGTATATGATAAAAAAACAAGTCTTCACCATATCAACTGTGCTAAAACATGGTGATAACTATGTACTCTTGATATGATGTGATGAAAATGGCACTTGACTTCTGTGGTTTTCCTTCCCAAAACTCATAACAACAGTTTAATCATGGAAAACATCATACAAATTCCAATAGAGGGGCACCCTACAAAATACTAGACCGTTACTCCTCAAAACTGTCAAAGTCATTAAAAACAAGGAAAGTCAAAGATTAACTGTCACAGACAAGAGAAGCCCCTAAGAAGACATGACAACTAAATGGAACGTGGTATCCTGGGAAAGAAAAAGGACATTAGGTTAAAACTAAAATATTTGAATAAATTGTAGACCTTAGTTAATAGTAATGCATCAATACTAGTTCATTACTGTGGTAACAAAACCATTTAATGTGTCATGTTAATAATAGCGGAAACTGAGTGACAGGTGTATGGGAACTCCTCTGCACTATCTTCTCAATTTTTATGTAAATCTAAAACTGTTCTAAAAAAAATAAAGCATTTTAGGGCCTTCCCTGGTGGCGCAGTGGTTAAGAATCCGCCTGCCAAGGCAGGGGACACAGGTTCGAGCTCTGGTCCGGGAGGATCCCACATGCCACAGAGCAACTAAGCCTGTGCACCACAACTACTGAGCCTGAGCTCTAGAGCCCGCGAGCCACAACTGCTTAGCCTGCGTGCCACAACTACTGAAGCCCGCGCATCTAGAGCCTGTGCTCTACAGCAAGAGAAGCCACCACAATGAGAAGCCCGCGCACCGCAACAAAGAGTAGCGCCCGCTCGCCGCAACTAGAGAAAGCCCGCCCACAGCAACAAAGACCCAAGGCATAAATAAACAAACAAACAAACAAACATAAATAAATAACTTTAATAAAGCTTTTAAAAAAATATCTCCTTCCTTCACTGAACCTCTAGTACCCTGGTCTAAAGGGAACCACTTCTTGCCATTTTCTTGTGATTCCTTTGAGAGAGATTTTTATGGCAATATAAACATACTGTATATATCTCTCTCCCTCCTGCTTAAAAAAAAAAAGACAAATGGCAACATGATGTATGTAGTATTGTTATTTCACTTAATATATTTGGAGATTGTTCCATATTAACATATATATTCGTTAGTATTCGTAGTATTTCATTATATAGATATAGTTTAACTGCTCTCCTATTTAGTTGGATAGGAGGTGGGAGTTGGGAGGTGGGATGGTAGGAGGGAACTATTTTATTTTTATTTTTGTATTTAGTTGGATTGATTGATTTACTACTCCACATCTCTTCAGAAACAGTCAATTTTTATTTTAGTGTTTAGTTGGATGGATGGATTGATTTAATTATTCACGTATCTCCATAAGAAGATTTAAGGCAGGTTGTCTTCTATTTAGTTATTTAAATCTATTTGATGAGTATCTGGGAGATGCCCCCTATGCACTAATTATAATACTAAGTAAGTGCAGATGATACAGAAATGTACTAAGATATGACTCATGGTGAAATGAGAAAGATTATATTTTTATGATCTGTACTAACATGACAGCCTGCTGCAGAAACACAGAGGAGGAAGTGACTAAAGTATACATTGTTTTTTCCGTTAAGTTTTAGATATCATTCCAGATGAGCTCAGAAAAAGGAGTTGAAGGTTCATGGTTGCCTTAGTTGAATGGTCTTGTCACCAAGGGAAGGAAATATCCTCAGTTCTCTCCTGTTCATGGTGTAGACTTTAGGTTTGTAGGGCAAAGTGTGCCAACCTCCATTCTAAGTCAGCCTCTGGGAAAGATCCTATAAATTGCTTGGATTTATAAGCAGAAAAAATACTCAGTAACATGATTTCCGAACGATTCAGTATATATTCAGGAAAGGTATTGTATACTCTTGGTATGCTGACGTTGCTACACACAGTTGTGAAACTGTTGTTCATTGTTTACCAAGGAATGGTTATAGCTAAGGATAGGGGAAAGAAGACAGGGACAAGGAAGAGATGAAGTGTCCTTTCACTTGTTCTTTTTCCTGACAAACAGGGTCTTCTTCCATGAGCTAGCCTCGCTTTTCTTTCTTGTCTAGCTTCAAGGCCTGGCTCTCTTTTATTTAATTATATTTATTTTTAATTATGAAACAAATAGGTGAGTCCATTCCCACAAGACTCTGATCCCACTCCTCTCCACTAAAGGAAATAAATTTATTGCTCTCTGTGTATGGAAAGGGGTGTGTGTGTTTGTGTGTGTGTAACATTAATGGCAGCATACAAAATGCACCGTCCTATTTGATTTGTTCACTTAGCAGTATGTATTATGTATTAGAGGGCATGACATGTTGATTGACCTTAATCCATTTCATGGATGTAACAGAATTAATTTAATCTTTTTGCTGTTGTTGGCTTTCTAGTTTGCTACCATTTTTGGTTTATTATTGCAAACAATTCTGTATACAACCCCTTTGTACATTCTGTGAACATTGTGAGAGTTTCTCTAGGTTATCAAAGAAGTGGATTACTCATAGGAATTAGGGATTGTAAATTTTGCTAGATATTACTGACACATTATTGCATGAGAAAAACAAGTTGTAGATTTGAAGGGATAGTACAATACCATGTATGTTGGAAGAAAAGCCCAGATATGTCACAGGAACATATTCTGTTAACTAGACTGATAATGGTTGAAAACTTTGGAGAGAATACTAGACTTGAGAACAGTGGTCAAAAGGAACTTTGGCCTTTTCAGTGATGTTTAGGTTTTTATAGCAGGAATGTGTTTATGTATTACTTGAGTTGTTATATATAGTTACTAATAAGAATATAGAGATGTTTGAATAATTTCCATCATGTATTTATGCTACAGGCATAGAATAGTCCCTGTTTTCAACCACATACCATTTAAAATTGTTGATCATATATTAGGGTGTACAAAAAAAATCATTGTATTTTAAAAAGTAGATAAGGTGATAGTAAGTGAGGGTCACATTCTTTGGCCACTGTTATCTCAATTGAATATTTAATAACCTCAGATTTTCCAAATTTAATAGTAAAAAGCTATATGTTATTGTTTACAATGTTTGGATTCTAGTACAAGTGACTACAATTTTTAAAATTCTGCTATTGGCCTTAATACCCTTTAATGCAAAATAGAACATTTAAACATTGACAGTGTTGTGGTGAATATAGTGAACTGCTTAAATTATGTGACTCCAAAGAATAGGTGTTTTTTAATAAGTGATTTTTTTTTTCTTAAAGAGATGTGAAAGCTGGCAATATTCTTCTTGGAGAAGATGGCTCAGTACAGATTGCAGGTAATGATTAGTATTCCTTTTTATTTTGGTTTAATGGTTGATAGAACCACATTACTTATCTGTTATGTTTTCTTAGTCAGTTTTCTCTTCTATCCCCTGGACCCTCTCTGGTCAAACATACTGTGTTGACACATCCCTACTGACTCTCAAGATATCTTCCACTACTCATCCTTCATTTTCAGTCTTAGGCATTTTCTGACCATTATTCATTACCTTACAATTATCTACTCCTTATCCCCATTAAAGTCGTCATCTGTGGGTTTTCATAGCATTCTTTACTTTCTTTTAAAGGAGAAGTAGTCAAGAAACCTCATTGCGTTTACGAATAAATATACTACAGAGAGGTGATACAGAACTGCTTCTGTCCTGGGAGAAATGGGGTATTTGCCAGTTAGGAAGAGGCATCTGAGAGGTGGAAGTGTACTTTTGGCAGATTCAGAGCTAAAGAGATAGGAATTGGAGTCCAAGGCCTGCCAGTGTTGCTATCCTGGTGAAATACCCCCTCCACCAGGGTGAAACTCCAGAATAGCTGAACTGCAGGATTGTAGATCAAGCAGATCATCTGAGAAAAAACCTCAGCTTGGTCCCACACTGCTGGAACAGTCAGGTGTTTAGCAGGAGGAAAATAACCACCCAAACCTTGAATTATTTCTTCAGCTTTAGAAGATAATTTAGGCACACATCTTCATGTCCTCAGGTAAGGGAATATTTTAACCAAGCCACATCATGTTCTAACGTAAAGAAAAAGATTGATAAATTTGGCTCCTGTAAAATTAGCAACTACTGTTCATCAAAAGAAGAACAGTTCGTCACCAAAACCACAGAGAAGATATTTGCAGCATGAATAACTTGACAAGGGGCTCAAATTTAGAACATACAAAGAACTCATTAAGGAAAAATCAGATAATCTCAAATGACATCAAAACATAAATATAATAAAAGGTGGTCAACCTCACTAGTTAGCAATTAAATGCAAAGTAAAATAATATTGGGATACCACATTATACTGACTGACCTAGCAGACACATCTGACAGTACTAGTTATCAGTGTGGATGTAAAGCAAGGGAGAATCTCACCCTCTGATGATGGGAATATAAACAGTACCAACACTTTATTAAGTTGAAGATATGCATACCCAGAGACCTTAGCTTCTAGGTGTATGGCATAGAAAAACTCATACTTCAGTGTGCCATAGTGCTCATAAGCATTGAAAGTCTGAAACAGTCCCAGGTCTTTTGTTAGTAGAATGGATAAGTAAATTGTAGTTAATTTATACTTTGGAATACTATATAGTGATGAAAATGAATAGAACTACAACTATATACAAAAGCATTAAATAAATTATAAAAATATAGAGTGAACGAAGCTAATCAGAATATATAGCTTGTGATTCCATTTATATAAGTTCAAAACCAGGCACAATTATACTGTATTGTTTAGAGAAACAAAATCAAGTGGTAAGAAACTAAAGAAGAGAGAATTCTGGGAAGATGGCAGAGTAGGAAGCACCAAGAATCTTCTCCCCACCTGAACAACAATTGAATTGGCAGAATTTGTCTAATGTTGGAATTCTGCATTCCACTGATTGCTTGAAAATTCTAGGGCAAGACTTGGAAGGTAAATTACAGTTAATTTCAGTTAATTTCAGAGCTGCTCATTCCTCACCTATCAGCCACCTGGCAGGCAGCTACGCACATGTTTTTGAAGCAGCTTGCAGGAACCATGGTGGCAGAAAAGATCCTGTCCTCCAAATATCCAGCATATGCTCTGATTACTGATTGCTTCTGATCACAGAGGTGCAAAGAGACAGGCAGCCATTGTTGTTGCAGCTCCTCCCTTCCAAGTGATTTCCAAGGGACTTTAACAGGCCATAGCCTTTTTTCCTTCCCTTCTCTTCTCTTCTTGCCCTTTTTGGAGCCAGATTTTAAAGACTAGGACATCAAAAAACAACTACAGGGAAAAAAAAAAAAAAACTATAGAGACTTTCCTGGCAGTCCAGTGGTTAGGACTCTGCGCTTTCACTGCTGAGGGCCTGGGTTTGATTCCCTGGTCGGGGAACTAAGATCCCACAAGCCACGTGGCATGTCCAAAAAAAAAACAAACAAAAACAAAACTACATTTGCAGGGAACATTGGAAAGTGAATGTTCATTCCCAGGAAAAGGTGCAGAAAAGATCTGAGAAGATCTTAACTTTACATTTCAGGCTGATGCTTAGCACAGATACAGCCTACCACAACCCCCGAAAAACAAAAACAATAACAAAAAACAGCAAACTCCAGGAAAGGAGGAGAATCTGATTTCCAGCATTACCACCTTATTAGATTCAAATGTCCAGTCTTCAACAGCAACAAAAAAGTCACAGAGCACTCAGTGAAACAGGAAAGTGTGGCCTATTCAAAGGAAATAAATAAATGAACAGAAACTATCACTGGAAAAGGCCTGATGGCAGATCTACTAGACAAAGACTTTAAAACAACCGTCTTAAAATGTTCAGAGAATTAAAGGAAGATACGAAAAAACTCAAAACAACGATGTGTGAATAAAATCTAAGTAAGGAGAGAAAACCTCAAAAGAAACCAAAAAGAAATTCTGGAGCTACAATAACTTGTATTGTGAAATGAAAAACTCACTAGAAGGATTTAAATGCAGATTTGAGCTGGCAGAAGAAATAATTGGTGAACTTGAAGATAGAAAAATGGAAATTATCAAGTCTGAGGAACAGAAAGGAAAATGATTGAAGAAAAGTGAATAGAGCCTGAGGGACCTGTTTGGATACCATTAAGCAAACCAGCATACACACTGTGGGAGGCCTAGAAGGAGAAGAAAGGGACAGAGAGAATATTTGAAGAAATAATGGCTGGAAACATCTCAAATTTGATGAAAGACATGAATATAGACATCTAAGAAGCTCAGTGATCTCCAACTAAGGTGAACTCTGAGAGACTCACAGACTCACATTATAATCAAACTTATAAAAGGCAAAGACGAAGAATTTTGAAAACAGCAAGAGAAAAGTGACTCATCACATACAAGGGGTCCTAAATAAGGTTGTCAGCAGATTTCTTATCAGAAACTTTGGAGGCCAGAAGGCAGAGAGACAATATAGTCAAAGTGCTGAAAGAAAAAAGTGTCAAACAAGAATCATATATCCAGTAAAACTGTTTTTCAAAAATGAGGGAGAAATTAAGACATTTCCAGATAAACAAAAGCTGAGGGAATAGACCTGCCCTGCAAGAAATGCTCAAGGGGGCTTCCCTGGTGGCGCAGTGGTTGAGAGTCCGCCTGCCGATGCAGGGGACACGGGTTCATGCCCCGGTCCGGGAGGATCCCACATGCCGCGGAGCGGCTAGGCCCCTGAGCCATGGCCGCTGAGCCTACGCGTCCGGAGCCTGTGCTCTGCAACAGGAGGGGCCACAACAGTGAGAGGCCCGCGTACAGCAAAAAAAAAAAAAAAAAAAAAAAGAAATGCTCAAGGGAGTCTTGCAAGGTAAAATGAGAGGACCCTAGACAGTAACTGCAAGCAGTATGAAGAAATAAAGATCTCAGTAAAGGTAAATACATGGGGATGTATAAAAGCTAGTATTATTGTAACAATGGTTTGTAACTGCACTTTTTCTTTTCTACATAATTTAAGAGACTGATACATTACTAAAAACAGTTATTGGTCTAAAACTTGGTATTACAGTAACATTGGTTTGTAACTCCAAGTCTTCTTTTCTACGTAATTTAAGAGACTAATGCATTTAAAAGAATGATTAGTTCATATTTTTGAGCACACAGTTTATTAAGATGTAATTTTGTGATGACAACGACCACCAAAAGAGGTGAAAATAGCGCTGTAAAGAAGAAGAGTTTTTGTATGTTGTTGAAGTTAAGCTGATGTAAATTCAAATTAGATTGTTAAAACTTTACCATGGTAAATGTAATCCCTATGGTAACCATAAAGAGAATAGCTATAGAATATAAACAAAACAAAATGAGGGAAAAAATTAAACATTTTACAACAAAAAATTAAGCACAAAATAAGTAATATAGGAAATGAGGGACCAAAAAGCTATAAGTCATATGAAAAAGATAACACAATGACAGAAGTAAGTCCCTCCTTATCAATAATTGCTTTAAATGTAAATGAATTAACTGTCCAATTAAAGACAGAGATTGACAGGATGGATAAAAACATGATCCAAATATACGCTATCTATAAGCAAGTCACTTTAGATCCAAAGACACAAATAGATTGAAAGTGAAAGGATGGAAAAATATATTCTATGCAAATAGTAACTAACTAACAGAGAGCAGAGGTAGCTACTCTAATATCAGACAAAATAGACTTTAAATCAAAAAAGGTTACCCGGACATGGGGGGGGATGAATTGGAAGATTGGGATTGACATATATACACTAGTATGTGTAAAATAGATAACTAATGAGAACCTACTGTATAGCACAGGGAACTCTACTTGGTGCTCTGTGGTGACCTAAATGGAAAGGAAATCTAAAAAAGAGGGGATATGTGTATATGTATGGCTGATTCACTTTGCTGTACAGCAGAAACTGACACAGCAGTGTAAAGCAACTATCCTCCAATTAAAAAAAAAAAAAAGGTTACAAGAGACAAGTACATTACATATATTTTTTTAACTTTTTATTTTATATTGGAGTATAGCCAGTTAACAACATTGTGATAGTTTCAGGTACACAGCAAAGTGACTCAGCCATACATGTACATGTATCCAGTCTCCCCTAAGTTCCCCTTCCATCCAGGCTGCCACATAACATTGAGCAGAGTTCCCTGTGCTATACAGTAGGTCCTTGTTGGTTATCCATTTTATTTTGTTTTATTTATTTATTTTTTTGTGGTACGTGGGCCTCTCACTGCTGTGGCCTCTCCTGCCGCAGAGCACAGGCTCTGGACGCGCAGGCCCAGCGGCCATGGCTCACGGGCCCAGCCGCTCCGCGGCATGTGGGATCTTCCCGGACCGGGGCACGAACCCGTGTCCCCTGCATCGGCAGGCGGACTCCCAACCACTGCACCACCAGGGAAGCCCCTGGTTATCCATTTTAAATATAGCAGTGTGTACATGTCCATCCCAAACTCCCTAACTATCCCTTTCCCCCCGGTAACCATAAGTTCATTCTCTAAGTCTGTGAGTCTGTTTCTGTTTTGTAAGTAAGTTCATTTGTGTCATTTCTTTTTAGATTCTGCATATAAGGGATATCATACAATATTTCTCTTTTCTGTCTGATTTAAGGAAGTATATTACATATTAATAAAAGGTTAAATACAACAAGTAGATACAACACTTATAAATATCCATGCATCTATTAACCTAACAGCAAAATATATGAAGCAAAAAATGACAGAAGTGAAGGGTACTGTAGATACCTCTACAATACTGAAGGAAACAGTAGAGAGCTCTATAATAATAGTTGGGGACTTCAGTACTCCACTCTTAATAATGGGTAGAACAGACAGAAGATAAGGAAATAGAGGACTTAAACAATACATTGACCTTCTAGATCTAACAGACATATACGGAACACTCTACCCAACAGGAACAGCATACACATTCTTCTCAAGTGCCCAAGGGACATTTTCCAGGATAGACCGTATGTTAGGCTACAGATTAAGTGATATCATCTGACCACAACGGGGTAAAGCTAGAAACCAACAACAGAGGATGGGAAAATTCACAAATTTATGGAAACTAAACACACATTTTCACAACCAGTGGATGAAGGAAGACATCACAAGGGAAACTAGAAAATACTTAGAGATGAATGGAAACAAAATCACAGCCATACCAAAACTCAGGGGACACAGTGAAAGCATCGCTAAGGGGCAGATTTATAGCTTTAGATGCTTTCTTTAACAAGAAAGATAGCACATCAACAACCTAACTTTACAGCTTAAGGAACTAGAAAAAGAAGAAACTGAACCCAAAGGTAGCAGAAGGAAGGAAATAATAAAATTTAGAGTTGATAAAAGAAAACAGAGAATAGAAAAGCAATAGAGGGAATCAGTGAAACCAGAAGATCGCTGAAATTGACAAACCTTTAGGTAGACTAAGAAAAAAAGAAAGAAGACTCAAATGACTAAAACCAGAAACAGGGACTTCCCTGGTGGTCCAGTGGTTAAGAATCTCCCAGTGCAGGGGACGTGGGTTCGATCCCTGGTCAGGGAACTGGGATGCCACATTCCATGGGGCAACTGGACCCACGCGCTGCAACTACTGAGCATGTGGGCCACAACTAGAGAGGCTGCATGCTACAACTACTGAGCCCTCGCGCCACAGCGAGGAGCCCGCGTGCCCTGGCAGAGGATCCCATATGCCGCAACAAAGATTCCAACGAAGATCCCACGTGCTGCAGCTGAAACCCGATGCAGCCAAAAATAAAATAAATATTTTTTAAAAATAAAAAATAAAATCAGAAACAAAAATGGGGACATAACTACCAATTCCACCCAAATAAAAAGGATTTTAAGATGGTATTATGAACAATTGTACTCCAACAAATTGGATAACCTAGATGGACAAATCCCTTGAAACACAAAACCTAACAAGATGAAATCATGAAGAAGTAGAAAATCTGAAATGACCTATAACTAGCACAGAGATTGAATCAGTAATAAAAAATTTTCTGACAGAGAAAAGCCCTGGACTCGATGGTTTCACTGGTGAATTCTATCAAACATTTAAAGAAGAACTAGGGGCTTCCCTGGTGGTTCAGTGCTAAAGAATCCGCCTAACAATTCAGGGAATGTGGGTCCGATCCCTGGTCAGGGGACTAAGATCCCACATGCCTCAGGGCAGCTGAGCCAGCATGCCACAACTACTGAGCTCACATGCCTCAACAAGACCAAAAGTCAGACAAAGACACTAACAAGAAAAGAATACTACAGACTAGTATCCATTATGAACTTATGTAGATATTTTCAGCAAAATAACTAGCAAATCAAATTCAGTAGTATATTAAATGGATCATATACCATGGCCAAGTAGGATTTCTTTGGAATGCAAGGATGATTCAACATATGAAAATCATTGTTATACATGACGTTAACAGAAGAAAGAGGAAAAAAAACTCACCTGATCATCTCAGTGCAGGACAAGCATTTGAGAAAATTTAACACCCTTTCATGATAGAAACATGCAACAAAGTAGGAACAGAAGGAAACTTCCTCAACGTACTAAAAGCCATATATGAAAAACCTACAATGAACATCATACTCAGTGATGAAAGGTTTTCCTCTGAGTTCAGGAACACAGGAAGGATGTCTGCTTTTGCCACTTCTATTCAACACAGTACTGGAAGTTCTAGATTGAACAATTAGGCAAGAAAAAAAATAAAAGACATTCAACCTAGAAAGAAAGAAGTAAACTTACGTTTGTTTGCAGATTGTATGATCTTATATGTAGAAAAACCTAAACATTACATTAAAAACTACTTGAGAGACTTCCCTGGTGGTCTAGTGGTTAAGAATCCTCTTTCCAGTGCAGGGGACATGGGTTTGATCCCTAGTTGGGGAACTAAAATCCCACATGCCATGGGGCCACTAAGCCTGCACACCACAACTACAGAGCCCATGTGCTCTGGAGCCTGCACGCCATAACTAGAGAGCCCACGTGCCACAACTACTGAGCCTGCACGCCACAACTAGAGAGAAGCCCGTGCGCCACAACGAAGATCCCACATGCCACAACGAAAGATCCCACGTGCCGCAACTAAGACCCAACGCAGCCAAAAGATTAAATAAATAAATATTTTTAAACAAAACTATTTGAACTAATAAATGAATTTTGTAAAGTAGGATGCAAAGTCAACAGACATAAATCAGTTGCGGACTTCCCTGGTGGTCCTGTGGGTGAGACTGCACGTTCCTAATGCCGGGGGCCTGGATTCAATCCCTGGTCAGGGAACTGGATCCCGCACGCATGCTGCAACTAAGAGTTCTCATGCTGCAACTAAGAAGTCCACATGCTGCAGCTGAGTCTGCATACTGCAACTTAGAAGCCATCATGCCACAATTAAAGATCCTGCATGCTGCAATGAAGATCCTGCATGCTGCATTGAAGATCCCACATGCTGCATTGAAGATCCCACATGCTGCAACTAAGACCTGGCGCAGCCAAAATAAATAAATAAATATTTTAAAATACATAAAAATAAAATGGTAATCTTTAACAAAAATCAGTTGCATTTTCTACACTAACAATGAACAATTTGAAAAAGAAATTACAAAACGATTCCATTTACAAGTAGCATCAAAAAGAATAAAATACTTAGCAGTTAACTTAATCAAAGAGGTAGAATACTTGTACAATGAAACTATAAAACATTGCTGAAAGAAATTAAAGAGGATGTAAATAAATGGAACCACACCCCCCCGTTCATGGATTGGAAGACTTACTATTGTTAAAAAGTCAATACTCCCCAAAGTAATTTATAGATTCAGTGCAATCCCTATCAAAACCCCAATGACATTTTTTTTGGAATCTCAAGGAACCTCAAATAGCCAAAACAGTCTTCAAAAAAAATGAACAAAGCAGGAGGACTCACACTTCCTGTTTTCAAAGCTTACTACAAAACAACAGTAATATAAACAGTATGTTATTGGCATAAAGATAGGTATAGAGACCAGTGGAATAGAATAAAAAGCTCAGAAATAAACCCTCGTACCATATGGTCAAATGATTTTTGACAAGGGTGTCAAGGCTATTCAATGGGGAAAGGACAGTCTTTTCAACAAATGGTGCTGGGAAAACTGAATATCCCAATGCAAAAGAATGAAATTGGACCCTTAGCTAACACCATATTCAAAAATTAACTCAAAATGGATCAAAATGGACCTAAGTATAAGACCTAAAACAATAAAACTCTTAGAAGAAAACATAGGGCAAAAGTTTCATGACATTGAATTTAGCAGTGATTTCTTAGATATGATACCAAAGGCACAGGCAACAAAAGAATAAAAATAGACAAGTTGGATTTCATGAAAATTAAAAAAATTTGTGCATTAAAAGACACTATCCACAGAGTAAGAAGGCAACCCACAGAATGGGAGAAAAGATTTGCAAGTCATGTATCTGGTAAGAGATTTATAATATCCAGAATATATAGAGAACTCCTAAAACTTAACAACAACAAAAAATCAATTTTAAAATTTAATAGACATTTCTCCAAAGAAGATATTCCGATGTCCAGAAAGCACATGAAAAGATGCTCAGTATCACTAATCATCAGGGAAGAATGCAAGTCAAAACTAAAAGGAGATACTAACCCATTAGGATGGCTGTTATCAAAAAATAGAAAATAACAAGGATGTGGAGAAATCTGAATCCTTGTTCACTATTGGTAGGAACGTAAAATGGTACAGCTGTTGTGGGAAAGAGTATGGCAGTTCCTTAAATCAATTAAAAATAAAAATACTGTATGATCCAGCAATTCCACTTCTGAATGGAATTATACAGCAAAGAACTGAAAGCAGGGACTGAAACAGGTATTTGTGTACCTATTTTCATAGCGTTATTTACAATGGCTAAAACTTGGAAGCAACTAAAGTGTCCATCAGTGGATGAATGAATACACAAAATGTAGTATATACATACAATGAAATATTATTCAACCTCTAAAGGAAGGAAATTCTGACATATGCTACAACATGGATGAACCTTGAAGATCTTACGCTAAGTGAAATAAGTCAGTTATAAAAAGATATACTCTGTGATTCCACTTACATGAAATACTTAAGAGCAGTCAAAATCATAGAGACAGAAAGTAGAATGGTGGTTGCCAGGGGCTGGGGAGAAGAGGCAACTGGAGTTAGTGTTTAATGGATATAGTATTTCAGTTTGGGAAGATGAAAAGAATGGATCGGAGCAAGGAGGAAAATCTGAGGAGATGATGATTGTGGAGGTGGAGAGGAATGGAGTGAGGAATCTGTTAAGCTATGTCTTAATTTAGTCAAGAAGTTTAGCAGAAAGAAGAGAAAAGGTCATGCTGTGTATATAGGACCATAACTGTATTTCTTTCCTATCTATTTATGTTAGTTACTGTACTTTTGATGCCTTGCTGTTGTATTCTATTTTAGACTTTGGAGTTAGTGCTTTTTTAGCAACTGGTGGTGACATTACCCGAAATAAAGTTAGAAAAACCTTTGTTGGAACCCCTTGCTGGATGGCGCCTGAAGTTATGGAACAGGTACTGTGTCTTCTGTCTTTTTAAAACGATTTGGGGTTTTGTTACAAAATTGAAAAAATTGAGTAGTGTTTGCTTTTGTTTGTTCCACTAGGTTAGCTTTGGGAAATACGACTCTGTTCCTTGTTTAAGACTGGTCTGTGCTTAAAAAAAACAAAAACCAAAACTCTAGAATCTTAACAAAGGACATATGAATCTCAAGTTTTATACAAAAGGCAACCTAAGGAATGATATAATCAAGATTGATTTAATGCTAATATCGTTAGTACAAATTAAATGACCTGACTTTTTTTACATGTAGTTTCATTGCTATGGCTCTTGAAGGACTAGTTTTCTCCAAGTCCCTCTTTCCCAGTTGTTTCAAACAAACTGCAGTCTGATGTCGCTCATCCCATCACCTAATGGAAACTGCTAATTCTCCAATCCAGTGCTCATTTTTTGCTCCTTGTTTTGCTCCCTTTGTGGCATTTGAAACTGTTGACCCTTTCCCCCTTTACTCACATCCTTAGCTTCCTCATTCTTCACCTACTTGTCGGGCCATTTCTCTGGCTTCTCTTCTGGCTTTCCTTCTACTGCTAAATGACACTGCTTCCCAGCACCTTGTTTCTGACTTTTCTATTCTCTGACGACACATACTATTTTCATCTCCACTTCCCACCTGTTAATTATTTCTAAATTATATCCAGTCGAGTCTTGTTTTTTAAGCCTCTGAATAGATATTTCCAATTCCCTATAGATGTTTTACATAAATGTCTTATGTCAAACTCAGTATGTAGAACTGAATCTACTTTTTACTCTGTTACAATAAAATACAATCAGTACAGGCCTATATTGACCCTGTTGGTGAGGGAAGGCTTCCCATGCTAGGCTTATGGGGATGGCTGAAAGCACAGCACCTGACACTGGGCCTAATGAGATTGACAGCAGTTTATTATTTGTATGTACACATATCTGGAGGCAGAGGACACTGCATGTCCCACGGGGTTGCACTTAGGAAGGGAGTGAACAAACAGTTGCTGTAGGAGACAGGCTTTGTAGTATCAAGAGAGTGACATGCCCTTTGGTTTCCTTGTGAAGGTGTGATTGGCTTGTTTGAACAATTCTGAGGGCTTGCAGGGAAACCTGCTACTCAGGAATAAACAGGAACTGTACCTGATCCATTTGATATGCAGGGTTGTTGGGCCTAGGGGACCTTCTCCTTGGGAGGAGACTGGGGAAGGGAACTTTCGCTTAGGTCAGTAGAGGTCCTCCTGTTTACCCAATGTTGAAGCAGCACATAATATGGAGCTTTAATTTTAGGTCTCAAACCACACACTCCCCAAACCTGTTTCTCCTCCTATATTGCTTAGGATAGAAAATTAAAATATTTAATTATATAATATGCTGGTGACAGTATAAAGGAGAGAAATTTGGCAACATATTCACACCAACAACTTTAAAAATATTCTCACCCTTGGTAACTTTTTCATTCTAAAAATGAAGGTAATAAAACAATACCATAACACAGAGGAATTAATGGGGAGGGTGTGGGACATATATGTAATGGATGGAGTGTTACGCAGCCATAAAAAGGAACAAAATTGGGTCATTTGTAGAGATGTGGATGGACCTGGAGACTGTCATACAGAGTGGGATGAGTCAGAAAAAGAAAAACATTAACGCATATACGTGGAATCTAGAAAAATGGTGTAGATGATCTTATTTGCAAAGCAGAGATAGAGACACAGATGTGGAGAACAGGCATGTGGACACCAAGGGGGAAGGGGGGATGGGATGAACTGGAAGATTGGGATTGACATATATACACTACTGATACTGTGTATAAAATAGGTAACTAATGAGAACCTACTGTGTAGCACAAGGAACCCTACTCAGTGCTCTCTGGTGACCTAAGTGGGAAGGAAATCCAAAAAAGAGGGGATATATGTATACGTGTGGCTGATTCACTTTGCTGTACAGTAAAAACTAGCACAACATTGTGAAGCAACTATACGCCAATAAAAATTAATTTAAAAAAAGAAAAAAAGAAAAAAACAATACCATAACATAGGAAATTTGGAAAACTATGCCTAAGACTGCCTAACATTTTTTTTTGTTCTAGTTCTTTCTCATTTTTTTCTTTAATAGGCTATATGTCTGTTTGTAATAGTATCAAAACTTATGAAAAATTTTGTAATCGTTTTTCTTCATAAGTGCTTTATCATATCACATCATAAAGTGGTTTTCCATATTTTCATATAGAATTCATTAATATTGCTTTTAGTTGAATGTATAATATTTTTTTAAGTGAATATACCATACTTAACTATTTCCCCATTGTTGGTAAACATTCATTCAGTTTTCTTTCTTTTTCTTTTTTCCTCTTACCAAGTATATTTGGCTTTTGCCAAATTTAGATTATATTTTATTGGTTTAAAGTTTATGGTTCTGGATACATATTAGAAGCTATCTTTTAAAAGTGCTTTTAGGGTGGTAAAAATAATCTTGTACATCTCTCTGTTCTGTACAGGTCCGGGGTTATGATTTCAAAGCTGACATCTGGAGTTTTGGGATCACAGCAATTGAACTGGCCACAGGGGCAGCTCCTTATCATAAGTATCCGCCAATGAAGGTGAAGCTCATATTCAAAATACTACCCCAGCTCATGCCTCAATTCTTTTTCAGAGCCTTACTTCATTTGACATTCTTTTTTTGTTGTTGTTGTTCTCCTTCACTTTATTTATTTATTTATTTAACATCTTTATTGGAGTATAATTGCTTTACAATGGTGTGTTATTTTCTGCTTTATAACAAAGTGAATCAGCTATGTATATACATATATCCCCATATCTCCTCCCTCTTGCATCTCCCTCCCACCCTCCCTATACCACCCCTCTAGGTGGTCACAAAGCACTGAGCCGATCTCCCTGTGCTATGTGGCTGCTTCCCACTAGCTAGCTATTTTACATTTGGTAGTGTATATATGTCCATGCCACTCTCTCACTTCATCCCAGCTTACCCTTCCCCCAACCCCGTGTCCTCAAATCCATTCTCTACGTCTGAGTCTTTATTCCTGTCCTGCCCTTGGGTTCTTCAGAACCTTTTTTTTTTTTTTTAAGATTCCATATATATGTGTTAGCATACAGTATTTGTTTTTCTCTTTCTGACTTACTTCACTCCATGTGACAGACTCTGGGTCCATCCACCTCACTACAAATAACTCAATTTTGTTTCTTTTTATGACTGAGTAATATTCCATTGTATATATATGCCACATCTTCTTTACCCATTCATCTGTCGATGGACAGAAGCAACCATGGGCAGGTTGCTTCCATGTCCTGGCTATTGTAAATAGAGCTGCAATGAACATTGTGGTGCATGACTCTTTTTGAATTTTGTTTTGCTCAGGGTATATGCCCAGTAGTGGGATTGCTGGGTCATATGGTAGTTCTATTTTTAGTTTTTTAATGAACCTCCATACTGTTCTCCGTAGTGGCTGTATCAATTTACATTCCCACCAGCAGTACAAGAGAGTTCCCTTTTCTTTTTAATTTTTATTTATTTATTTACTTGTTTGTTTTTGCCATGTTGGGTCTTCGTTTCTGTGTGAGGGCTTTCTCTAGTTGCGGTGAGTGGGGACCACTCTTCATCGTGGTGCGCGGGCTTCTCACTGTCGCAGCCTCTCCTTTTGTGGAGCACAGGCTCCAGACGCGCAGGCTCAGCAGTTGTGGCTCACAGGCCCAGTCGCTCCGTGGCATGTGGGATCCTCCCAGACCAGGGCTCGAACCCGTGTGCCCTGCATTGGCAGGCAGATTCTCAACCACTGCGCCACCAGGGAAGCCCCAAGAGGGTTCCCTTTTCTCCACACCCTCTCCAGCATTTATTGTTTGTAGATTTTTTGATGATGGCCATTCTGACTGGTGTGAGGTGATACCTTATTGTAGTTTTGATTTGCTTTTCTCTAATGATTAGTGATGTTGAGCATCCTTTCATGTGTTTGTTGGCAATCTGTGTATCTTCTTTGGAGAAAAGTCTGTTTAGGTCTTCTGCCCATTTTTGGATTGGGTTGTTTGTTTTTTTGATATTGAGCTGCATGAGCTGCTTGTAAATTTTGGAGATTAATCCTTTGTCAGTTGCTTCATTTGCAAATATTTTCTCCCATTCTGAGGGTTGTCTTTTGGTCTTGTTTATGCTTTCCTTTGCTGTACAAAAGCTTTGAAGTTTCATTAGGTCTCATTTGTTTGTTTTTGTTTTTATTTCCATTTCTCTAGGAGGTGGGTCAAAAAGGATCTTGCTGTGATTTATGTCATAGAGTGTTCTGCCTATGTTTTCCTCTAAGAGTTTTATAGTGTCTGGCCTTATATTTAGGTCTTTAATCCATTTTGAGTTTATTTTTGTGTATGGTGTTAGGGAGTGTTCTAATTTCATTCTTTTACATGTAGCTGTCCATTTTTCCCAGCACCACTTATTGAAGAGGATGTCTTTTCTCCATTGTATATTCTTGCCTCCTTTGTCAAAAATAAGGTGACCACATGTGTGTGGGTTTATCTCTGGGCTTTCTATCCTGTTCCATTGATCTATATTTCTGTTTTTGTGCCAGTACCATACTATCTTGATTACTGTAGCTTTGTAGTATAGTCTGAAGTCCAGGAGCCTGATTCGCTTGACATTCTTATCCATAGAATTCTGCCCTGCATTCCTTCTAACTCCTGTAGCAGTTAAAATCTCTATTAGATATTTGGTATTTAGCATTGGGTGACTTTACATTGTAGTTGAGCTTTTTATATGATGACTTACCATTTCCTGACTGTGTAACTAGTTTGATATTAGGATCTGTTGTGTCTTATTTTAGGGTGTGTTCCCCACAGTCACTTGTGTAGAATAGCCTCAGTGGGGATGATGATCAGTTCTACTTTACAAGGTTGTTGGAAGGGTTACATGTTAATAGTAATTATCGCTAACATTGATTGAGCACTTATCTGTGCCAGGCACTGTTTTTAAGTGCTTTTAAGTGTTTTAAGTGCTTTTTATATGTTAAATAAGATCCATGCAAAGTGTTCATGTGCCATACATATATATTATTCTCACTGTTATTGAATAAAAGTTTGCTTTTTAGTAGGACATTAAGCAGCTTTTATTAAAAGGCCTCTTATAGCCTGAAGGAGTAGTTACCTGAAACGTAGTTGTTAATCCTAATGCCCCAACATTAGTAATAAGTGAGTGTTTTGTGTTTCAAGATGGTCCTGCCAGTACTGTTGGCAGCCATTTTTATCTGTGTGACCCCTTAGTTATAATATGCACATGAATTCTATTTGTTTGTAACTGTAGTTGTTGTTTATAGTTCTGCCTGATCACTTACAAAATGCCCTATGACTGTTTAAAATGGTGACCACCATTGTGAATTTTTGTCATAGTGATATTATTCATATATCTATGTTCTTGGTGCATTTTAGAACCTTTGAAATATTATTTTGTCCCCTTTGAGGCTCTAACAATGTAGAGAGGGACAAAACCAGTAAGCGGATAGTATGAAAACCCTCTCTATATCTGCATATTCAAAACATATGTATATTGACCTATATATTTGATGCGTGAAAGGTTAGTGATATTTTAAGGCCACGGTTTTTTCTTAAAGGTCAAGATGCCTAGGTGTAAGTGAATATTCACAAGGTTTTGAAAAGGATGGTTTTTTAATAACTGTAAGGTGGGAGGCTATTTTTCAGCCCAAGAAATGGCTTATTTTTAAAAGGAGGTGGGGGAGGAAGATGAGGTTTACTTTATATCATTGCAGGCAGTGACTCCTGCAGTTGTAGCCAGACATACACATGTTAACCTATTTGCTCAAAACGAGAAATACTGCCAATCTTAGTAGTTCCCTTTCAGTAAATATAAATTGAATCTGAGGGCTTGCCTGGTGGCACAGTGGTTACAAATCTGCCTGCCAATGCAGGGGACACGGGTTCGAGCCCCCATCTGGGAAGATCCCACATGCCGCGGAGCAACTAAGCCCATGTGCTACAACTGATGAGCCTGTGCTCTAGAGCCTGCGCTCTAGAGCCCACGAGCCACAACCACTGAGCCTGCATGCCACAACTACTGAAGCCTGCACGCCTAGAGCCCGAGCTCCGCAACAAGAGAAGCCACGCAATGAGAAGCCTGTGCACCGCAACAGAAGAGTAGCCCCTGCTTGTCACAACTAGAGAAAGCCCTCACACAGCAATGAAGATCCAACACAGCCAAAAATAAATAAATAAATAAATTTATTTTAAAAAAAATTGAATCTGAATAGCAAGTAATAATTCTGATTATAGCCTTTTAATTTTGGTGTTGACTTTGTGCTTAGAAAAATGGCTTATACTTTTATTAAAAAGTCAAACAGTATAGAAAAACACAAATCATCTCAAATTCCACCATATAAATGTGACCTTTATTATTTACATCTCTGTGCATCAAGATAGTATGTTGCCATGTCAGTCAAAGAAGGAAGAGATTTCAGATGGACAGTTGCTGCAGGGAAGGTAGGAAGAATGCAAACTAAAAGAGGCTGTAGCTTTATTAACTGGGACATCATCAGTGATTTCTATGATTGGAGTTTCTGAGGAGTTCTGGGAAGAAAAGGTCAGGTTACAAGGGGTCAGGTTGGAACAGAGCCATGAATAGGTAAAGTCAGCAAGATCACACTCTTAATTTTGCTATGGTTTTAATTTTTTTTAAGATAGTTTGCTGGTATAAGAATGGGGACAGAGGACATGAAGAAAGGATTCCAACTAAAGGACATACAGTACAATGTTGATACAGTTGAGCCCTTGTAGGCACATTGCCTGGGAAGCCAGCTATCTATAAGATACAGTTTATGTGGAAAACACCTAAATAACTCTAGTTTCCAAACAACTGGTCTAGATGTGAACTTTTAGAAAATGAACTCTGCTCGTATGTTTGGAGGTTGTCTATATTGAAAAAACTTGGCCGCAATATTTAATTTACTGAGTCTTCAGAAGTTTATATTGTATTAAAAATTCTTACAGGTTTTAATGCTGACACTGCAGAATGATCCTCCTTCTTTGGAAACTGGTGTTCAAGATAAAGAAATGCTGAAAAAGTATGGAAAATCATTTAGAAAAATGATTTCATTGTGCCTTCAAAAGGATCCAGAAAAAAGGTAAAATATGAGATAAAGCTTACTCTTCTCTTCATCTAATATATTAACCATTGGGGAAGGCTAAGAATCACATACATACATGCCATACATACATACACGCACAGGGAATTAAAAGGAACTAAATACAAACATTAGGGAAAAAATGCACAGACCATTATACTAGATTGGAAATGAGTGAATTACTTTCTCCCTTCTTTTTAGTATACAGAGTACCCTAAATAGTTAAGGTATTTCCTGGTTAATTTCTTATAAATTTCTATGTTACTGAAATGCCAAGTTAGTGGGAGGGCTTATTTTCAATTTGCATTTAAGAGTTGTAAGTAAAGCAGTATTTTAATGCTCTTTACAATTTTAATAATGAGAAATATACATAGCAAACATTATATTTAATGTTGAATAGTCATACTATATTTCCTTACTAGAAAGATATTTTAGTTAAGTGGATCAAAAAGTCAAAGAGCTTATTGTTAACATTAGAAAGATTGGGTGGCATGTAAGTAAAGAAACATGATCATCTAATGTGTGTATCTTTATGAATTAAACAGAAGCATAGAATGTTGAAGATCATTGAATACAATCTTTTATCTTTGAGGTCAACCAAAACTCCTGATTTCTGACCTTGGGCCTTGTTCCCACTCTATCTTATTTTTCTGTTTCACATAGTATATACATAGTCCACTCAGTTTCTTAGCACTAAGAGGTCTTTAATTTTGATTTTTCTAAAGCTCAACAAAAGTAAAAGATTTGAACTGACATCCTTGATCATGTCTTTAGTATATTTAATGGGCTTCAAAATTTACTGTTGGAAATATTGGAAAGGGTAAAAAAAAAAACAGGCAGTAAAATTCAAACCTTTGTTTTTAGAACTTTTTTTCTCTTTCTGAATAAATTGGTATAAAACATAGGTAACGCTTTTGCTTCTGCCAAGTTAGTTGACTAAAATAACAGAATTCTCTTGTTACAAACACCCAGAAATGCTGGCTAAATCTATCAAACTTAAAAAACCAAATACAGAGATGAACTTGCAATAAAGGGATGTCTTCAGATGCCAGAATTAATAAGGAAGCCATATATCCAAGAACTGTCATAAACTAATTCTGTGGCTCCCCTCAGTAGGACACTGTTCATTCCAATAACCTACTGGTTTGGATTTTTAACTTCCAAGTGGGGACTGGAAATGAGATATTCGGCCTACCCAATGGGGATTTTGAACTGAGATCTCTGCTTAAAGCTAGGACATTCAGAAGTCTGCAGCCTGAGTAAAAGGAGAGACCGAAAAACAAAAAAAAATCTGTCCATCATCACAGAGACACAACAGAAATCTTTCCTGAATAATCCAGCCCTCTGACCTGAACATTCTGCAGGTTTACAGTCTGAATTTATACCCATATTATCCAGGAATCCACAGGATTAGAAAGTAAAACAGTTATTACTAAGCCAGTTTTATTTCTGGCAGAAGCAATTGGAAACTGCACTGTTAGAATACTTCCAAAACCCAGGTCCATGAGATTCTTTTTCTTTTTTTTTTTTTTTAATTTTATTTATTTTTGTCTGTGTTGGGTCTTTGTTGCTGTGTGCAGGCTTTCTCTAGTTGCGGCGAGTGGGGACTACTCTTTGTTGTGATACATGGGCTTCTCATTGCGGTGGCTTCTCTTGTTGCAGAGCACAGGCTCTAGACGCACGGGCTTCAGTAGTTGCAGCACGCGGGCTTTGTAGTTGTGGCACGCGGGCTCAGTAGTTTTGTCACACGGACTTAGTTGCTGTGTGGCATGTGGGATCTTCCCATACCCAGGGATGGAACCTGTGTCCCCTGCATTGGCAGGCAGATTCTGAACCACTGCACTGCCAGGGAAGTCCCCCATGAAATTCTTGCACTGAAGAGATCACAATCCAAAATTACAAAATGCACAGTGTAACACTACGCTGTGAACTAGAAGCAACATTCGAAGAAATAACAGCTGAGAATTTTCTGAATTGATGAAATACCTTTATTTTCAGGCTAAGGAAATATCACCCCAGATTCCAAGTGGTATCCCTCTTTTCCCACTTGTACACATTGTCGTGAAACTACTGGACACAGAGGCAAAGAGAAGCTCTTAAATGCGACCTGAGAAAACAGATTACCTACTGAGGAATAGCAGGCAGATTGACAGCCACTTCCCCCAAAACAACAGTCAAGGCCAGAATATACTGGAACAGTGCTGAGAAAAAATAACTGTTAACCCAGAATTCTCCATCTAGTCAAACTATCATTCAACAGTAAGCATGAAATTAAGTTATTTTTCAGACAAAAATTGAGTTTTCCAGTCATGTTTTAATCACTTAACTCCTCTAAAGTGTACTTTAGAAAGAAGGAAGTGAACCCAGAAGAAAGGAACGAATCATAAAAAACAGTGTTGTGCAAACTGTTGAACATATTGAAATTGTGACTGAATGAAAAAACAGGAATGGTAGTGTCTACTTTCAGTTTGCATAGCACTTGCACACGGACTCTCTCTTTTAATCTTTATAAGAATCCTCTGAGGCCCTGGTTCTCAAGCTTGAGTGCATATTGGTATCACCTGGGGAGTTCTAAGAACTGCTGATACCCAGGTTTGCCCCCACAGATTCTGCTTTAAGTGTTAAGGGGAACAGCCTGGGCATCAGGATTTTTTTTTTTTTAATAAGATAAGAGTTTATTTCTCTCTTGTGTAACAGTTCACATGTGGTATGACAACTGTGTTTCAGGAGGGCAATACAAAACCTAGACTGCTTCTACCTTGTTGCTCTGACATAGCTAGAATATGACCCTCATGTCTTTAGTCCCAAGGATTTTTTTTTTAACTCCCAGATATTGTAATGCACAGCAGTGTTTAAGAACCACTGCTTTTAGGGACTTGGCCAGGTAATACTGAACCTTAGAGAAGTGATTTGCTCAGGATTACATGGTAGGTATGTGGCGTTAATCAGGTCCAATTTCTTAAGTGTAGTATTTTTTATTTATTCTCAGTCATACTAGTTTGTGAAATGGACAACAATGCCTTTATGCCAATGAAGTAAGACTGTGCACAGTTGAGTTAAAAACTGAGTTTAGGGCTTCCCTGGTGGCTCAGTGGTTAAGAATCCACCTGCCAATGCAGGGGACACGGATTCGAGCCCTGGTCCAGGAAGATCCCACATGCCACGGAGCAACTGAGCCCCGTGTGCCACAACTACTGAGCCTGTGCTCTAGAGCCCACAAGCCACAACTACTGAGCCCATGCACCGCATTTACTGAAGCCCACGCGTTCTAGAGCCTGTGCTCCGCAACAAGAGAAGCCACCACAGTGAAAAGCCCACGCACAGCAACGAAGGGTAGCCCCTGCTCTCCACAACTAGAGAAAGCCCATGCACAGCAACGAAGACCCAACACAGCCAAAAATAATAAATAAATAAATAAAAATAAATTAATTAAAAAAAACAGTTTAGATTAAATTGGGGGACTATACGTTACGCTTAGAATCTTCAGCTTTTTAAAAGGAAATTGTGAAATTACTTTTTAAAAATATGTAGTTACCTAAGTTGAAGGCTTGCAGGCAACCATGTGGCAAGAAGCACAGGGCTTGATTTGTGAGTTTAAATATATTTTTTTGCCTCGTTAAAGTAGGTAAAGCCAACTTCTTGGGAAATAATATTAAATAGCAAATATATTGAAAGCCACTAAGAAATCATGCTTTTAAAAGAAACATTTCACTAATGAATTTTTGAAAGAGCCTACAATAATTATTATCAGAACATTTCTATTTGAGTTTTTTAATTCTGTTCAATGTCTTGTACTGAGTTTATCCTTTTTGGTTTTTAGTAGGTTAAGGACAGTGGCGTACACTGAGTTTTTATCTTGATGCTCAAGAAATCATTTTTGAAAATGAAAACCCACATTCCACTTGAATTTATAAAAACTTTCTTTTCTGGTTTTAGACCAACAGCAGCAGAACTGTTAAGGCACAAATTTTTCCAAAAAGCAAAGGTAGGACATTCTAACTTGATTTCATGTGTTCATATGATCCTCCTCAATTACCTAAATTAGGTTCACTGTTCAGATGTTGCATTAAGATGATTATTTTTGGAAGAATGATGGTAGATCAAATAATTGCTGAGGGTACTATTTATACAATCTTTGGTATATAAGATAAATGTATTTTTCATATAAATTAAGTGTCAGGTAAAACTTACAACAGGAAAAATGAATATTAAACTTTACCATTATAAATAAAATCTGTGGAAAATTCTGTGAAATATACTGAACTCTCATTTCAGGGTTTACTACTGAATTAGTAAACATCTCATTTCCCAAAGATGTGGGTTAAGTAGGATGTTACTGTAGTTGGGAAATGTGGGACCATGATCCCAAAGGACATATGTTAAAGCAAACTTTTCATAGATAATGGTTTTTACAGTACACTAAAGTCTTTTCTCAATTTATAAAGTCATGGTAGTAATATACTAAGGAGCTTCAGAAGCTTTTTTCAAACTTCTTTATAAAACAGTTACTATATCCCATTTTAATTGTGGTGAATATTTCTGTGTCAGTTATTTTGTTCAATAAAAACTTCTTGTGAGAAGAAAATACTTATTTTTCCTCTCCAGAATAAAGAATTTCTTCAAGAAAAAATATTGCAGAGAGCACCAACCATTTCTGAAAGAGCTAGAAAGGTAAATGGGGATTTAACTCAGTTTTTCTGGGAAATTACCTAGAATAGATTTACTTTTGCATTTTGAAAGTATGTTTAACTAATACTGTGTTAACAGTATGAGTATTACTCATTTTCTTTCAGTCTTTTCTTTAGCATTCTTTGATATATTCTTTTAGCAATAGTCTACTGTATGCCTTGGTATTACTCCACTATCAACTAGAATGAAAAGGTATGTTACATAATTAATGAATTAATTCTAAATTCTGTTAAATCACTGTTTGCAACTACCAGAGTAAGTTGTAAAGTTGTGAAGTTTCTTCACACCATACAAAAACAATGAAGACACCACTTCACACCCACTAGGATAACTATATCAAAAAAGACAAACAATAACAAGTGTTGCTAAAGATGTAGAGAAATTGGAGCCCTTACACATTACTGACGGGAATGGAAAATGGTGTGGCCACTTTTAAAAAGCAGTCTGGCAGTTTCACAAAAGGCTAAACAAAGTTGCCATATGACCCAGCAATTCCACTCCTAGTCATACGCAAGAGCATTGAAAACATGTACACATAAAAATATGTACATGGGTCCAATCGCTGGCAGCTGAGGGCTGGCAGAGAGACACGCCCACGGCTGGGAAGTTGGCTGAGAAGAAAAATCCACCATGGGTACTTCTGGGGATTCTCCATATTGATGGAAGAAAGTGTTCAGAGTACCAAGTGAATCCCATTGAAGCCACATGAGGGAGATAGGAGAGGCTAAATATAGCCACATTAAAAACCATCAGCAGTGTTGGAAACAGCTTCAAGCTTAACATCAACATCTATATCCTAAGCTGCTTCGGCTGACTGAATTTCTATTAAATAACAGTATCCTTTCTCTTGGCTGACTGGAAGAACTACATGTTTTAAGAAGAAAAGAGTTTAAAAAATACAATTCAGTCTTATGTCCTTCCCCCTGACTAAAGTAGAAGCCACTTCCCCATTGTTTCATGATTAATATGAAAAAGTACAGGAACAATGAGAGGAAGTTCATCTGTTTCCAGTAGTAACATTCTGGTTTCTGTTGGAATTCCATTGGCAACAGAAGGAAGCAGCATATACCACATGCCTGCCCTATTACAATACAAAAAGCTGTCAACTTTGAACTCTTTTGAAATGTTAGTAAAGTAGAAAAGATGATTGTGGCTTTCCTTCAATATTATTTGGGTAACCTAGCCTTAAAATAGTGAACAAACATTAAGTCCTTTATCCTTAAGGCAGGACCAAACCAAGATATTAGTGGCCTAGGTAAGCTAATAATTTGGCATACCTTCAAATGGAGACTTTTCAAATATTCACTCAACAGGTGTTTGGGTGAGGAGTTGGGCATGGCAGGCCTTGAGAGAGAGTGGAAAGGGGGCTGGTGGGGCCTTTCAGTTTGCATACTCTATTCAGTATAACAAAGACCATGCAACTGATCAGGCTAGATCTCCTTGGAAGGCAGTTTGGTGACCATCTGTAGATTTTCAAATATGCCCTTCCCTACTCCAAGCTGTTTATCGAGGCCTTAGTAACTGCAGCATTTATAACTGCACGGGTAGCTCCTTGAAAGGTTACTGCTTTATATTCTTTTCTCTACCTTGTTGCATTCCCAGTGATGCTTTCACACTCCTTATAGATCCAGCCTCCCTTCTATACCATGTACTGAGTGTTGGTTATGTGTCAGGCACTGTGCCAGATACTCAAAATATAAAAGTGATTAAGATACTTTCCCTGCCCTTAAGGACACACCTTGGGTAGGGGAAAGATTTACAAACAAATAATACAATACCACAGTGATGAAGCCTATAGCAGTAAAATGGTTATTACTAGATATTACTGGTAAAATGCTCTGAAATCCTTTCTTAAAATAGAAGGTATCTTGAATTTGCCTCTGTCTCTGGAAATCTTATCTTGGGTAAGGACTGGAATAAAAAGAGAGTAATGTTAAAAAAGAATGTACATGAATGTTCATAGAAGTATTATTCATAACTAAAAAGTGGAAACAACCTGAATGTCCATCTATTATAAATGGATATATAAAATGTCATGTACCTATACAGTGGAATATTATTCAGCAATAATAAGGAATGAAGTACTGATACATGCCATAACGTGGGTGTACCTTTAAAACCTTATGCTAATTGAATGACATATTCTATGATTCCATTTATGTGAAATATCCAGAATAGGCAAATGTATAGAGACAGAAAGTAGATTATTGGTTGCCTAGGACTTGAGCAGATTGTAGGGAAATGGGCAGTGACTGCTAATGGGTATGGGATGTTTTTTGGGGGGTGGAGGGAGTGATGAAAATGATCAAAATTCGATTGTGGAGATGGTTTCACAACTCTGAATATACTAAAAATCATTGGATTATAATACCTTAAATGGGTCAATTTTATGGTATATGAAGTATATCTCTGTAAAGCTGTTACTTTTAAAAAAGAAGCATTTAGAGAATGGCACTACCACCAATGGCTCTTGGAAATTGAAAACATTATAGAAGAAATGAAAAAAATTCTTTACAAAGATTTTAGGGTAAAGTTGAGGAATTTCCCAGAAAACAGAGCCAAAAGGCCAGGAGATAGATAACAGAAAAGATGAGAACATTAGAAGATTATTTGAGAAGGCTCAATATTTGAGTTAAAAGAGTTCCAGAAAAGGAGAACTGAGAAAAACAGAAGAAAAGAAATTATTGAAACAATAATTCAAGAAAAATTTTGTGAACTTCCAGATTGAAAAAGCCCAAGTACCCAGCAAAGTGAAAAAAAATAGACCAACAGTAAGGCACATTTACCATGGTAGCTCATAATACTGGAGACGAAAAGAAGATGTGTAGCTTTCCAGAGAAGGGGGACAGGGCACGGACAGGATCAGGGGTCATAATGACCTCAGCAGCATCTCTGGAAGCCACATCACAAGGCAGCCCTATTTCAACATTATGAAAAAAAAAAGTTTTCTGGGCTTCCCTGGTGGCGCAGTGGTTGAGAGTCCGCCTGCCGATGCAGGGGACATGGGTTCATGCCCCGGTTCGGGAAGATCCCACATGCCGCGGAGCGGCTGGGCCCGTGAGCCATGGCCGCTGAACCTGCGCGTCCGGAGCCTGTGCTCTGCAATGGGAGAGGCCACAACAGTGAGAGGCCCGTGTACAGAAAAAAAAAAAAAAAAAAAAAGTTTTCTAACCCAGATTTTTTTTTAACCAGGCAGACTATAAGTGAAGTGTGGGAACAGAATCAAGTTATGTTCGGAAATGCTTGGCTTTAATAAATATGCCATGTTGATAGTAGAGGAAGTGCTTAAAGTAAGAACACGGAAGTCATGTGATCTGGTCATGTGATCATGGTCCTCTGGATGACGGTAGAGTGAGATCTAAAGTACCAGACCTGGTGTCAGTCTGGTGGAACAGATCAGGAGGCTCTGGTGAGAGGCTTCCTCAAGAAGATAATACTGATGAATACCTAATATATGTGAGTATGGTGAGAGGAGATTTACACAGCAGGGAGAGAATTGAGGGATGAATATGACAAGTAAGAAATAAGCAAATATTAACTCCAGGGGAAATTAAAAAGTTATGCAGGAAAGAAAAGTAATTGTAATATAGAATAAGGTTCAACTGTATAGTTTATATAATCATGTTATATAAACACTGAATATTGACTTAAGCAAAATTACAATGTATCTTGAAAAAAGAGTAGGGGATTGATAATAGGGTTAAATTCTCATTTGCATAGCAGGAAGTTCAATAGATAATTCCTAAATCTAGAAAATCAAGGGGTAATAATAAGAACAGGTTACTCAGAGAGATAAATATAAATTCCAAAATAATAAGCTAAGATGAATTGAAAGTGGTTGCCTGTGAGGAAGAATATGAAAGTTAGGGGACTGCTCTTTTTCTTAACAACACTTGCATAGCTGTAGTACTTTTGAAACTATGGAGGTATAATTGTGATTTTAAACATTAAAATTGAAAAAAAAAAAGAGCAGCATCTTCTTTATCTTGGGTTTATTTATTTGAGGGCTTAAACTCCCCCCCCCCGCCGCTTTTTTCAGTGTCTCAAGATACGAAACCATTAATCAGATTTGACCTGTGACTTCACATAAGAAGGATTTGGATGATGTGCAGGCTCAGAGTACAGGAGTACAGGGAGAGTCAGTGGTTGTGAGTAAAGACAAATGATGGAGATTATGAACAGAAAGCAAGTGAAGGATGGAGGATGTGAGTTTATATAGGAAAACTTCTTTATTGGGAAAATTATTATCTGCTTACAGCATTGAAGTAATAGAAGGGAGAGAATATGGCTGACTTTTCTATATAGTAAGTGTCAAACACTACCATAGTCCACGTCTCTCTTCCTAATGAGCAGGTTCGGAGAGTACCAGGTTCCAGTGGCCGTCTTCATAAGACAGAAGATGGTGGCTGGGAGTGGAGTGATGATGAATTTGATGAAGAAAGTGAGGAAGGGAAAGCAGCAATTTCACAACTCAGGGTAAGTTTTGTTAAACTATATGCTTAAGCTAGAGTTCTATCTTTTTGTCTGAAGCCTCTGAGATAATACTATATTCTGTGGTTCTGTTCAGTTTAACCAGCTAAAATATAAAAAATACAGACAGAATTTTCTTGAACAACTTATTAACAACAGGAGCCCAAGTAATTCTACATGGAAAAGGGGACTGGCATATTTGTTTTACTGTGATAATATTTAGGGTATATAAAAATGACCTAAATCGAGAAATGAAAACTATAGTGTCTGAGATGAAAACACACTGGATTAGATGAATGGCTGATTAAACACTGCAGAAGAAAAGATTAGTGAATTTGAAAGCCTAACAATTGAAACTTTGTCCCTAAAGTCTGTTAACTTTCTACCTGAAGAGGAACAGTGCACCTCTTCTTCAATTAGTATATCCTGGATCGTGTGTGTGAGTGTGTTAGTTTTTGCTAGAAGTGGACACCAAGACATGAAGTGAGCAAATACTATTTGAAAAATGGCGCTGATAGACTTGCTCAGTTCAGGGTTGCCACAAACCTTCAATTTGTAAAAAATGCAGTATCTGCAAAGCATAATAAAGCCTAGTGCAATAAAATGAGGTGGGCCTGTATCTTAAAGAATTTGTTCCAACATTTTCTTGTTTGTATTGTTTCCAGTATTAAATCTGCTTGTATACTTACCTTTTCATTTATAAGTCACATTTCTTTTTACTCTGGCTGCTTTTAAGATTTTTTTCTTTATGAATGGTTTTGAGCAATTTGATATGGTATGCCTCTTTTTTTTTTTCACGTTTCATGTTTAGGGTTTATTGAGCTTCTTGGATCTTTGGGTTTATAGTTTTTTAATCAAGTTTGGAAAGTTTTCAGCCATTACATTTTCCTTTTTAAAATATTTATTTATTTGTTTATTTATTTATTTATTTGGCTGCACTGGGTCTTAGTTGTGGCACGTGGGATCTTCATTGCCACATATGGGATCTAGTTCCCTGACCAGGGATCAAACCTGGGCCCACTGCATTGGGAGTGTGGAGTCTTAACCACTAGACCACCAGGGAAGTCCCTCAGCTATTACATTTTCAAATGCTTTTTCTGTCCTTCCACCTTGGAGAGTCCAATAACATGTATTATTAGGCTGCTTAAAGTCGTCTGACTGCTCACTGATCGTCTTTTCATTTTTTAAAAATTCTTTTTCCCTCAGTTTCATTTTGCATAGTTTCTAGTGCTAGCCTGTTCATTAGTCTTTCTTCTACGGTGTTAATTTGCTGCTAATCTCCCATCCAGTCTCCTTTCCATCTCAGGCGTAATACGAGAATTTTGATTTGGTGTTTGATTTGATTGTTAGGTTCTAGAAGTTTGACTTGGTGTTTGTTTTTGCATCTTCAGTGTCTCTACTTAACTTTTTGAAGATATGATTATATAATAATTATTTTAATGTCCTTCTCTGCTAATTCTAACGTCCAAGTCAGTTTTGGGGCAGTTTTCTCTTCACTGTGGCTTGAAAAGTGTATTTGGGAGTTGAGTAAATAGAAGTAAGAGATCAAGGCAGATAAAATTTGATAAGGTAGAGTACCAAGGAGGGGAGAGCTACCCAGAGGAAGCTTAGAGCTTCCCTTTTGAGTATTCAGCAGCATACTTATCAATTACTGTATGTGAGAAAACTACCCATGTGGAGAAAGTGCCCAGCACTCACACAGCCAGGAACAGCTGTTAGACTGCAGAAACTTATAATTCACAGGGCATTTGGTAGAGTGCTCAGTAATGGGGTATAATATATTGCCCTAGACTGAACACTGCTCCAGACCCAACTAACAACTCACCAAAGCAGGATCCAAAAGGATTAAACTATTTCCAAGTAACTTTACTGTATTCCAAAACAAAGCTCAAGAAGATTTATAGAAATTATCAGCATGCAACAAGGTAAAATTCACAGTTTCTGTCATCTAATCGAAGATTACAAGAGTAAGCATACCTTATGCCCAGATTGTGGTTTCTAATGTCATTCCCTACTAAAGAACAAAGGCTCACTGGAGAAATGGCTGATTCCCGGGCTTACACAGGGAAAATGCAAGATAAATCTGGAATATCTTCTTTTGACAGGAAGAAAAGATCTTTTATTTTAAAAAAAAGTCATAATAATATGAGCCAGGTTGAAGGAGCTCCCACTGGCCAAATTAGGGAGAATTTAACCATCAAAATCATTAAGTGTAGTAATAAATTATAAATCATTTAAAAAATAGGAATCTATAGGCCCATACTAATAATAAATAGATATATAAATACATGGCGGGGGGATGGGTTTTCATTATGGTAAACTGCCAGTGCTGACTGGTAAATGTAGGAGTGGATGGGGAAGTTCATCATTTTACAGCCATCATAAAACAATCATAAATGTTAGATCAGACAAAGATCATCAAGAGGTGCTAAATATATGAGAAAATTTTGATGAACA
Organism: Mesoplodon mirus; assembly: GCF_964341445.2. Taxonomy (NCBI): domain Eukaryota; kingdom Metazoa; phylum Chordata; class Mammalia; order Artiodactyla; family Ziphiidae; genus Mesoplodon; species Mesoplodon mirus. Next base: position 48,161,634 of record NC_138988.1, on the reverse strand, counting down.
GGATATTTACATGGTCTTAGTTTCTCTCTATAGATGGCCTATTAGTTGCAGGAAAAAAATACTGCATACCTGAGAAATTAGAAAATGCCTTGACTCGATGATTAAAATTAACATCACTAATGAGGGGTAGAGGAACATGTGATTCCCTAAGATACGATCCTATAAGAAGGATACATCACTCTGTAGAATTCATTTAAGTCTGAATCATAAGGAAACATCAGACAAACCACAAATTAGGAGCATTCTATTCAAATAGAGTGTGTAGTAGGCAGGGGGGAATGATTATGTGTAGGAGGTCATTGGAAAAGTTGGATTATAGAGAGTAAATTAAAGTATTATTTTTAAATTTACTGAAGTTGATTGCTTTAGTAGTGTGAAGTTATGTAAGAGAATATCCCTATTCTTAAGTACACAGTGGGGACTTTCCTGGTGGTCCAGTGGTTAAGACTCTGCACTCCCAATGCAGGGGGCCCGTGTTCAATCCTGGTCAGGGAACTAGATCCCGCATGCCACAACTAAAGATCCCGCGTGCCTCAACTAAAAGATCCCGCACACTGCAACAAAGATCCCACACGCAGCAACAAAGATCCCAAGTGCCGCAACTAAGACCCGGGGCAGCCAAATAAATAAATATTTTTTAAAAATTAAAAAAAAATAAAAGAAGAAGAAGAAATACACAGTGATTATTCAGTTGTAAAGAGCTATGATTATATGCAACTTATTCTCAAATGGTACAGGATTGATTAAATATATATATTTAAAAAGAGAGAAAGTGAACACTAAATAATAAACACATGAGGAAAAAGGTTAGTAATGGATGAATCTGGGTAAAGGGTATAGCAGTGTTCTTTGTATTATTCTTATTCTAACAACTTTCTGTAAGTTTGAAATTATTTCCAAACAAAGTTTTTTTTAAGGTTTTGTGTTGGCTGTATACTTGCTGTAACCCATTAGCTGTTGCCTGTACCTTGATTCTCCTTAATAAAATGGTAATGAAAATTTTAAAAACCTAAACTGACTTTGTAAGAAGTCTAAATTCACACTTGGTAGAATTTACCAGAAATTGACATTTGTTTAGAGATATGTTGTTGTTTTATGTATTCTCCAGTGCCTGTATCCACAATTACTACTAACTTATGATTTACTGAATCAATTTAGCTTTAGATTTTCATATGGCATATTGTAATTAGTATTTCAATTTTGTCTCAAGAGTTTTCTTCATTAAAGCCTATAATCAGAATTACTCTGCTTTAAGAATGTGTTGGATAATTAGCTTGAATGTTTACATTTGGTTTGAGATATTATGCACATAATATGTTCATGATTAGTAGAAAGAATTGAACTTTGAAGAATGTGACCTCCCTACTAACTGATAGCTCAGTCCCATTATGTTTGCTTATAAACCTCAAGTTCTAGACTTAAAATACCATAAGTATATTGATGCGTTACAGGCTACCTGGACAAAGAATACAGTAGTATCATGACAGTTTTCTTTTTCCAGAAAACTCTCACTAGAGTTACCGATGAGTTAATTATGGATCAGAATGAAATGGAGTTGACTTGCATTTCAACATTCCGTGCAGTTTGGAACTGACTACAAGTAACCTGAGTTTTCAGTTAACAAGCCTCCTTTTTTTGTATTTCTTTTAGTCTCCCAGAGTGAAAGACTCATTAACAAATTCTGAGGTAAGTAGTTGTGATTATTGAATCATTAAAGTATATGTGCTTTTGTTTTGTTTTGGTTTTAATGTTAAGCACACTTTTTGGTATGTGCCTAAATGGGAATGGGAACTTATACCAGTCGAATTTTATTAGCGCTATCGATTCTAAGTTTGAATGGATCTTTGCAGTAAATGGTGCCATTGCACTCATTTTAAAAGTGGGCCTAAAACCCAGAATGTTCTTTTTTGCTTGCTTGACTTTATGAACTGCTTTTTAAATCTTGGGCTGCTTAAAGTGGAAATTAGTCTTTTTGCATTAGTCTATCCAGGAATTTGTCATATGCCGCCTTTGCTTTTTGGACTTTTTTCCTCAGCCTCTTGTCAAATAGATTCTGATGTCTATAGTTACTGCCTCAGTGTGATAGGGAATCCTACCAAACAGACTCCTGTTAGGCTGGCCTGCCTTATGCTCCTTACCTAAAGAAAATAATCATCTCATGAGTATTCAGTATTTGGTTTAATGGCACACATGTCTTGCTTTTAATCCAATTTGTTCTTGCCACATGCTTAAAAGTAACTATTTTTTTCCACTTCATTTGTATATATTGTAATACAATTATGTACAGGATTATGTTTAAGACTGAAAATACTGTACCTCAGCTTATTACAGGCTAGTATCTGACAACTTGAATTAGAACTGCTACTCACTAAGATTTCTGGCTCTTCTTGGTATGCGGTACAATTGCATTTTTCTGCCCCTTGAAGTTACTCATGGCCGTGGCAATTACTTTGGCCAATAAAATGTGAGCAGAAGGAAGAGCCACATTGTGATTCCCTGGGTTCCCTTGCCCCTGCCATCATGACCTGCATCCCTGCTGCAAATTTAGGTACCAAATTTAGCCTCTGCTGGCCACAGATGGACTTGAAGTGTGTGCAAGAAATAACTTTATCACCTCACACCTGTCAGAATGGCTATTATCAAAAAGACAACAAGTGTTGGTGAGGATATAGAGAAGAGAGAAGCCTCGTGCACTGTTGGTGGGAATGTAAATTGGTGCAGCCACTATGGAAAACAGTTTCTCAAAAAATTAAAAATACAATTATATATCCCACAATTCGACTTCTGGGTATTTTCCCAAAAACACTAATTCAGAAAGATATATGCACCCCATGCTCATTGTGGCATTATTTACAGTAGCTAAGATATGGAAGCAACCTAAGTATCCATCAATAGATGAATGGATAAAGAAGATATGATATATATGTATATATACACAGTGAAATATTACTCAGTCAGGGACTTCCCTGATGGTCCAGTGGCTGGGTCTCTGCACTCCCAATGCAGGGGGCCCAGGTTCGATCCCTGGTTGGGGAACTAAGATCCCACATACCGCAACCAAGAGTTCACATGCCACAACTGAGGATCACACATGCCACAACTAAGACCCAGGGCAGCCAAATAAATAAATAAATATTTTTTAAAAAAAGAAAGAAATATTAGTCAAAGAAGGAATGAAATCTTGCCATTTGCAACAACATGGATGGACCTTGAGGGTATTATGCTAAGTGAAATAAGTCAGAGAAAGACAAATACCATATGATGTAACTTATATGTGGAATCTGACAAACAACAAATGAACAAACATAAAACAGAAACAGTCTCATAGATACAGAGAACAAACTGGTGGTTGCCAAAGGGGAGGGGCGTGAGGGGAATTGTGAAATATGTGGGGGAGATTAAGAGGTACAAACTTCCAGTTATAAAATAAATAAGTCATGGGGATGTAATGTACAGCATAGGGAATACAGTCAATAATATTGTAATAACTTTGTAGGTGACAGATGGTAACTAGATTTATTGTAGTGATCATTTTTTAATATATAAAAATACCAATCGCTATGTTGTACACCTGAAGCTAATATAATATTGTAAGTCAATGAATTATACTTCAGTTTTTTAAAAAAGGAAAAAAATTCTAAAACAAGCAAAATTTTTTCAAAAAAGTAATAACTTTTGTTCTTGTAGTTTACTGAGAATTTAAGATTATTTGTTACGCTCTAACTTAACCTATCTTGACTGATTCCTAGTTTCTCAAAAATTGAATGGAAGGGTATTTTACATATTACCCAGAGTTATTCTTTTTAGTCTCCTCCTTGTTCCTTTGCCTAAATAGCCTCTCCACGTGAACTTGTACATGCTCATAGTCATAGTCTCATGCTCATAACTTTGTTGTTGTTTTTTAAATTATGATAAAATACACATGACATAAAATTAACCATCTTAACCATTTTTAGTGTGCAGTTCACTGACATTAAGTACATTCACACTGTTGTGCAACCATCCCCACCATCCATCTCCAGAGTTCTTTTTATCTTGCAAAACCAGCTCTGTACCCATTAAACAATAACTCCCTGTTCTCTCCTCCCCACAGCTCCTAGCAACGTCCATTCTATTTTCTGTCTCTGAATTTGACTACTCTAGGTACCTCAGAAAAGTGGAATCATACAGTATTTGTCCTTTTCTGACTTGTGTACTTCACTTACATAATGCCCTCAAGGTTCATCTATGTAACATGTATCAGAATTTCCTCTTTCCTTCCCTTTTAAGGCTGAATAATATTCCATATTTGTGTATGTGTGTGAAACACATTTGTTTAACCATTTATCTGTCAATGGACATTTGGGTTTCTTCTACTTTTTGGCTATTGTGAATAATGCTGCTATGAACATGGCCACATAAATATCTGTTTGAGTCCCTGCTTTCAATTCTTTTGGGTCTATACCCAGAAGGGAATTGTTGGATTGTGTAGTAATTCTATTTTTAATTTTTTGAGGAACTATCACACTGTTTTCCGTAACAGCTATGCTATTTTACATTCCCACCTGCAATGCACAAGATTCCAATCTCTTCACATCCTCTCATTACTTTGTTTTGTATAACCTTTCTGTCTTGATTATAGGTATACATATATGTGCATGCAATTTGGAAGCTATCTTTGAAATAGTGCTAATAGTTTTAAGCATTTTCAAAACTAATCTTAAAGTTCTGTTTTTCTATCAAAAACTGGAACCAATGACTAACTTCTGGTTTCCTTTATGTGAAGCTAAGTAAACACAAAATTTTACTTCCTTGTCTCCTTGTTTTGCTTATATAACAGCTATTAGACCTCTCATTGCCCTTCTAATTTTTTTCCTCTTTTAACTCTAAATTTTGGCCATTACATTGATATCATTTTCCCCATTACCTTATAATTTTGAGTATGTTTAACTTGATTTTGTACTCAACATCAGTCTTTTTTCCCCATTACATAACTAAAGTTTTCAAACAAACAAAATATTGTTTAATGTCTATGTTAGTTATAAAGCTTCACATCCATTTTGAAAAGCATTGCAGATATGTTAAGGAACCATTGGCTGATGTTCTTTTTTTATAAGTAATGGAAGGTCCCCAACATAGAAAAATGTCATTTCTATAATTTCATACGATATACTAAATCTGTATTTTGTAGGTGCTATTTTGCTGGGCAAAGGGGATAGAATAGATGTATTTAAAAATAAACAGGACAGGGCTTCCCTGGTGGCACAGTGATTGAGAGTCCGCCTGCCGATGCAGGGGACACGGGTTTGTGCCCCGGTCTGGGAAGATCCCACATGCCGCGGAGCGGCTGGGCCCGTGAGCCATGGCCGCTGGGCCTGCGTGTCCGGAGCCTGTGCTCTGCAATGGGAGAGGCCACAACAGTGAGAGGCCCACGTACCACAAAAAAATATTAATAATAATAAAGTAAACAGGACACAAAGAACTACTATTCTGAAGAAGGAAAAAAAAGTGGACTACTGATATTTGTTACAACATGACTGACTCAAAAACTAAGTTAAAGAAGCCAGACACAAAAAGAGTGCATATTGTAAAATTTGGTTTATATGAAATGTCCACAAAAGGCAAATTGATAGGGGCAGAAAGTAGATCAGTGGTTGCCTAGGGCTGGGTGGGGGAGCCGAAGTTAACTGTAAATGGGCACAGGAAGAGTTGATGGAAGTGTACTAAAACCAGATTGTAGGGATGTTTACAGAAGTAGAAATTCTCTAAAAATCACTTGAGTTGTTGGCCGCCGTCGCCCTCACCGCGGAGCCGTGCAGATACGAGCTCAGGAGCTAACCTGAGCCAGCAGCCGAGCCAGCCGGCGGGCGTCCCAGAGGTGGCAGCGCAGGGAGGGCCCAACGCGCGCACTTGGCCCTGGCGGCCGCCATGGCTGACAGCGGCCCGCGGGGGGTGCGGCGTTGGCGGCTCTGGCCCCTGGACCGGGGAGTGGTGGCCCAGGGCCCCGTGTCTACTTTCAGAACCCCCCTGGGGCTGGAGGCGAGGGCCCAGGCGGTGTGGACGACGAGGGCCCAGTGAGGCGCCAAGGGAAGGTCACGGTCAAGTAGGACTGCGAGGAGCTACGGAGGCGCCTCAACCTGGAGGAGTGGATGTTGGAGCAGCTCACTCACCTCTACGACTGCCAGGAAGAAGAGATCCTAGAACTGGAGATTGATGTGGATGAACTCCTGGACATGGAGAGCGATGATACCGAGCTGCCAGGGTCACGGAGCTGCTGGTTGACTGTTACAAACCCACTGAGGCCTTCGTCTCTGGCCTGCTGGACAAGGTCCAAGGCACGCAGAAGCTGACCACAGCCTAAAAGAAGTAAGGGTCCTCGACCCAGGTGAACGGTGGTTCCCACAGGACAATCGCTGCCCCCCCACAAGCTGGTAACAACAGCAAGACCAGTGAATATCATGGGACGTAAATTACACCTCAGAAAGTTCTTAAAAACAAAAAAGCAGAACTTTCCTGGTGGTGCAGTGGTTAAGAATCTGCCTGCCAATGTAGGGGACACGGGTTCGATCCCTGGTCCGGGAAGATGCCACGTGCCGCGGAGCAACTAATACCATGCGCCACAGCTACTGAGCCTGCGCTCTAGAGCTGGCGAGCCACAACTACTGAGCCCACATGCTGCAACTACTGAAGCCCCCATGTCTAAAACCCTGTGCTCCGCAACAAGAGAAGCCACCACAATGAGAAGCCCGCGCACCACAATGAAGAGTAGCCCCCCGCTTACCGCAACCAGAGAAAGGCCGCACGCAGCAACGAAGACCCAAAGCAGCCAAAAATAAATAAATAGATTAATTAATTAATTAATTTAAAAAGCATAGAGATATTTGACTTCCATTTGAAATAGGTGTCTTGGGGATGTAGAGATGGGCTGGTTCACTACACAAGGACTACTTTAAAAAGTCTCTCTGCGGCACTGCTTGCCTGTCAGCAGGCCCGCCCCCCTTTCCGCTCAGCCTAAGCGGTACTGTGTGTGTGTTTTTGTTACAGCTGTTTTCAACAACTGATCCTGTGGGTACTTTACTCCAAGTTCCAGAACAGATTTCTGCTCATCTACCTCAGCCAGCTGGGCAGATGACTGCACAGCCAACTCAAGTCTCCCTGCCGCCCCCCGCGGAGCCTCAGGTACAGCAGGGATGTGCTTTCTTTGGTGGTCAGCCTTCCGGGTGGAGGAAGAGGGCGGAGGCTAACGTGGACCGCCGCCTGGTGCCACGAGGGTGGTGTCCTGGTAGATTTTGAAGCAAGTTAGAAATCTGTTTTCACGGTTTTAAATGTATGCAGATAAGAGAGTTTAACAGAGATCACACAGGTTTCATTAAGCAACAAAATAAGTTAATGATGGAAATATTTCAAACAGCAAAAGTTGGCACGGGGGGCGGTAATTTCTTGTCAGCTTTTTTTTTCCTCACGCGAAGGCAAGGGGTTCTGCCCACTGAGGCGGCTCAGTGCCCCGGCGGCTCCTGCACTCAGGAGGGACAGCGCTGGGGGGTCTGGCGCCCCACGGCTCCCGCTCCCTCTCCCTCGCCCTCGCCCTCTCAGATCGCTGGGGAAGGCTGTCTCACCCAGGGTGCGTTGTCCCCCTCGCCCCGTCCCTGGGGCACTATTTTCATCTGCATCCCAGTGATGCTCTGCCTTTGGAGGTCACTGCTCTGAGGTCTTCCAGTTAGTCACATTCTAACTTCATTTAACCTTTTCTTTGCCCAAGTTTTCCATTTCTGCGCATCATATGGGAAAAGATACAGTTGTCTTATGAAAACTGATGGAAAGATTGGATTTGTTTTATAAACGGCTTAAATAGCATGTATATCCTCTGTACAGCAAGGGACAGCTGTATGGTTTTCAGAGAGGATTAGTTTAGTCATTAGAAGATGTGGAGGGACTTCCCTGGTGGCACAGTGGTTAAGACCCCATGCTCCCAATGCAGGGGGCCCAGGTTCAATCCCTGGTCAGGGAACTAGGTCCCACATGCATGCCGCAGCTAAGGAGCCGGCGCAACCAAATAAATAAAATAAAAAATTTTTTAAATAAAAATAAAAGATCTGGAACCTCCAGGGTGGGTGGTTTCGTGAGGGGTAGCCAGTTTAGACCTTACTGGCAGATGTGTTGCCACTGGCAGATTTTTTAAAGGGAAAAACCCAGCTTCATGTTCTTCACACTTATATAGAGGAAGAGAGGTCTGAAAAATACAAAATTAAATGTGGCTGTGTATGGAATTTCGTGTGGGTTTGAGAATTATCTTTCTCATTATGTTTGACATTCAGCTCTTGTTGCTGCCTTGTGGTACATGTCCTCCCACAGCAGGGAGTGTCCTAGGGACTAGGATGGCCACACCTGGAGATGAAGAAAATTGATGCCAAGTGGACGGTTCTTCTGCAGATGAGCATTAGTCACCTCCATGCTTAATAGTCCAGACAATGACTTTATACCTTTCAATGCTTCTTTAGGCTCTGTCTTCAGGAGCAGGTTCACAAGAAACCAAGATCCCAATCAGTCTAGTACTAAGATTACGGTAAGTAGACATTTTGTTGTTGTTGTTTTCTGAATACTCTGAATATGCTGATTTCTATTTGAAAGTTACTCCCCCTTCTAGTAGGTCATGCCTGAGAGTGACTGGATAGGATTGTGTGTGTTTGCTTGTGGGTGTATTATTTCCCTCAGAAATAATAGCAGTAGTGTGAGGACCTGGATTACCACTGACTCATTCCTCCTTCCACTTGTGAATTCCTAGTCATCTTCTCAGTACGACCATAATTAGAGTAGAGGCAGCAAGGCTGGGGAATGTTTTGATTTTACCACTAAGAGTAATGAAATTATGCCATAAATGTGAAGAAAGCAGATCTGGTTACCTTTTCTTTACAGAAGCCTACTCTGTATATCTGGACTCAAATAGTTCTGAATTAATACAGTGTCTTGGTAATCTCATCCTATTTTAACTGTACACAACGAATATTATTTGTCTCTCTTCAAAATTTTGTTTTGAAAACTTACAGCAGTTAATAGAGAGTATAACAGTTCTATTTGACGTGTGCTTCAGGAGGGGAGAGGATACTTGTAAGTGATGTAGTTAGCTTTTTTTTTTTTTTAACATCTTTATTGGAGTATAATTGCTTTACAATCGTATGTTAGTTTCTGCTTTATAGTTAGCTTTTTGAAGGGTGCTTTTTAGTGGACTGTGTTCCAGACTTGTTTATGGAAGAGGAGGCTAGATTCTTATTCTCACTTATGAGGACTTTGAAGTTAAATGACTAGGCAGTTCAGTTTAGCATATTGTTATCTTTGAAGGTGTTTGTGCTTGGCATGACAGTCACATCGCTAAAGTGATAATGAACACTTGACCTTAATTTTATTCAGCTTTCAGAAAGAATAGATGGAACAATTACATGTTAAGCAGACTAAGTACAGCACTATTAGCTATTGTGCTAAGATACTGAGAAAAAGAGAAAATGAAATGCAATAATCAAGTCTGTGTTGGAAGTTGATTTGTATTGTGTACTTAGCATAGCTAAAAACAAGTGTCAGTAGTAGACATGCAGAAGCTGTGTAGACAAGTGCAGAGAGACAACGTGAGGGAGAAAATCACTGTGGGGCAGGATGTGCTGGATTTGGATAACTATATTTTAAGCACAATTTCAGTAACATCAAGTATGTGTCAGATAGACCTAAGCTCCCTGAACTGTTTAGATAAAATGGATTTGGGTCCTAAGTAATCACTCATGTCTGCCTTTAGACATAATATTCTAATTTCTCCATCTTTAACCAGAACCTCCAGGGAGCTTAGTTAATCTCAGTACTTGGTGTGGTGCGCAATCTCTGTAACTATCCTTCACCAGTCACATTTTAATCTCTGGAGCCTTATGTTAACTCTGCTGCTAGTATGGGCCCCATTTCTTTCCCCATCTTCTCTGCCTGCCCAAATCCGTCCTATCCATTAAGTCCTATCTAAGATACTACTTCTAAAGTTTTTCCTCATTATCCCAATCTGTATATTCTTTATCCTTCTCCTCTGAACCCCTGTGGAATTTGGGGGAGCATCAGGTGTTTCATTCTATGAGTCTAGTCAGACTGATCACCAGTGGTGGGCAAGGTACTCTCCTAGGCATAGGGGTGTGGGGGGTAAGAGTGGGGTGGGGATAAGGAAGAAAAGGGCATCCTGTATCATGCTACTCACACCTCCCTGTGCTCATACAGATATTCCTCTTAGCCTAATATGATCATCTTAGTGGGAATAAGGATGGGCATGGGCATATATTGACCAGTGAAGGACATAAATTAAAAGGGTTGTAGAACAATTAGATGATCACTCTGAGTTGTTTGCTCTGAGCCCTCAGTGTGAGCTCATTAGGCCAGATCATACAGTCTATGGGACAGAAAGATCCTTCTCTTGGCATAGCTTTCCTGATACATGTAGGCGGACCCTGAATGCATAAATTCAGAAATTTATTTTATACATTTTGTTTTCTTTCATAGGAATTCAAAAAAAGAACTAAATGATATTCGATTCGAATTTACTCCTGGAAGAGGTGAGGCATCAAAACATTGAAAACAAAATAACTGCTCGTTTGTCCTTTTAAGGAAATGTGTGTGAAGTTTCTGTCCTCTAGATATATTTTCCTCTTAAAGGGTGATAAAAATGTTCCTGGCCTAAAGGTTTTGGGGGCATATGAATAAAATTAAAATGCAGTTTATTTATTACTGCCTCATTTAGAAAACCTAGTATAATACAAAGAGCACTGAATATAGCTCTAATTTACTGCTTACTGTATGGCAGACATTGTGCTCATCAGTATCTCATTAAATTCTCAAAACTGCCCCCTAAGGAAAGATTATTGTCCCCACTGCAGAGATGATGAAATCAAGGCTTAGAGAGAGTGAAAGTAACTGGTTGTGGTTCCCACAGCTGAGAAGAGGTGTAGCTGGAATTCAGACTCAGATCTGTCGGAGCGCAGAGCTCCTGCTCTTATCACCGACCGGGGTTGTCCTCCGTGACACTAAAGAAGCAGTAAGGCTTCCAGTCCCCTCCCTCCCAGCTAAAGCTGAGCCCTGTCATGCAGTTTCTGGCCGTGAACTTCTCCCAGGGACAAGGCTTCTTTTCCTTCTTGCCTTTGTTACTCAGGATCCGTATTTAGGAAGTGGCCCCCAGCCAGCTGGTATCTGTCCTGTGTGCCGCGCTTAGTCTTCTTGCTGTCTCAGTATCATGAGCAGTTCACTCAAATGCAGAGAACAAATGCACATGTACAGAGATGTATCTGTTTTCCTTTTTAAAGCCAGGCAGAGTCACATTTTAAGGTACTCATTCAAATCGCTGGTCTTTGGCAAATGTATGTGCACAGCCCCTCCCCAGAGGTCCTCCCGTTCCCTCTGAGGGGATCGGTGTTCAGGCCTCAGGAAGGAGTCAGTTGGAGATGAGGTTCATTGACGGTACTCTGTCCTCATCTTTTTAGTTTCTAGTTATATACCCATTGCTCAGACAGTACAGCCTATAATAATTAGATACGAAGGAAAACCCACCAGAATAAAAAAGAAAATTATTTTAGCAAAAAAAACAAAACCCCCAAAAAACTGGGAGTATGACCCCCAAAGAGAAGAGATTACAGTTTGTTTTCTTAAGATTTATGGGGGCGGGCTTCCCTGGTGGCGCAGTGGTTGAGAGTCCGCCTGCCGATGCAGGGGACACGGGTTCGTGTCCCGCTCTGGAAGGATCCCACATGCCACGGAGCAGCTGGGCCCGTGAGCCATGGCCACTGAGCCTGCACGTCCGGAGCCTGTGCTCCGCAACGGGAAAGGACACAGCAGTGAGAGGCCTGCGTACCGCAAAAAAAAAAAAAAAAAGATTTATGGGGGCAATTCCCTGGCGATCCAGTGGTTAGGACTCCACGCTTTCACTGCCGGGGACACACGTTCAATCCCCAGCCGGGGAACTAAGATCCCACAATCCACATGGTGTGGCCAAAAAAAAAAAAAAGAGAGAGATTTAATTGGGACTCAATTATTTTGCTTTATTAGCCCTGGAGATGTTATACACTCATCATCACGTCTCAGAGCTCATAGGGCTGGTGTCCAGGGTTGCCCTCAGACTAGTAGTTTTTTCTGCAGCATCACTATCAGGTGCTCTTCCGACAAAGGCAAGAACCCATCTAAAGTACCCCATCATTTAGAACGTTATCTTTACATTGAGCTGATATTTGCCATCTGGGTGATACAGGTTCCGCCCTCTACCTAGACCTGTGATAGTCCCTCACTTGAGATAATCCTGGTGGGAGGAAAAACCTTTATGTGGAGGAAGTCCCCCCCGCCATCTTGGTTCTGTGGATTTAACAGCTAGCTTCGGTCTGGCTGTGCCAGTACCCACTCTGAATGTTAGCAGGGACATGCATGCACAAGAAACGGAGCACCTTCTTTGTCCTTGCAGATACAGCAGAGGGTGTCTCTCAGGAACTCATTTCTGCTGGCCTCGTCGATGGAAGGGATTTAGTAATAGGTAACTACTTTGTGCTCTGCCTTTGTGTCACCGTCTCTCTGCTTGTATACTTAGGATCTAGAAAATCAGGCTTTGATTCCACTGAGTAGGTCTAATGGTTCTTGGAATGGTTCTTGGCTTTGCTGAAATAACAGGTATTGGGGACAGTTCCTTCCTTACAAAAAAGAAAATCTCACTTCTGAGTTTGCTTTGTGACCCCCAATGATAGGGAGTGAAAACTTACCCAGGTCTCTGGGAGCCCGTAGAAATGATGACAAAAGTTACAGGTTAGAGTAAGCTTGGCCATATCTAATCTGTTTTGGAGAATGAACGCTATCCTTTTGGAGCTAAGAGTTAAGCAAAAATCATTACAGATTTAGTCCTAAAAAAAGCAGGAAGTAAGAAAAGGCACAGTCGGGCCACAGGTGCATTTTACTGAAGGAAAAGACCATTGCCTAGGACAAGTCAGCAGAGTTTTAAAGGGCCAGATAGTAAAGTAAATAGTTTAGGCTTTGTGGACCATGTACAGTTTCTGTTTTTACACTCTTCTTGGCTCACAGGCAGAACAGAAACAGGCTGAAGGCCATACATAGTTGGCTGATTCCCAGTCTAGGCCTTTCTGGCCCATGAATAGGCACATCATACCTCTTTCACCCCAGTATCTTTCCTAAGTTAAAGTTAATTTGACAATGATAAGATTTATTTGTGCTACTTGGAGTTGCTTTTAAAAACACTTTGTGTTTAGGGAGCGATTTATCTTTCTGCTTCCATTTTGATTATACATAGAAGATTGTGAACTACCATTTAAGTTGTTAAAATGTGGTTGAAATGTGGATTTACTTAGCTTCTCATTACTTTCTCTGTTTGTATGATTACAGTGGCAGCTAATTTGCAGAAAATTGTGGAAGAACCCCAGTCAAATCGATCTGTCACTTTCAAACTGGTATTCATCCCTTCCTCTTTGTTAAACCATCTCACGTTTTACACACCAGCAGCCTCTGCAGACCAGCTTCCATATTCCCTGAGTGATGAGAATATTTAAGTCTGGTGGATTGTATTTGTTTAACCTCCCCATGCCCTGGGCTGATACCTCCCTTCATTGGCTTCCCTTCCCCTCTCCCTCTCAGGAAGCCTCCTACCTGAGGCCCTGGACTATTTATCCTCAAGAGAGATTGCTGGTCAATCTGACTCCACCTTTGTACCCAGACTCCACCTACACCTTTATCTGCCTCCTGTTTGTATCCCAGGGACCTGTCCCCCACTGCCCTCTTTCCCACAGTCCCCATGTCAATTTTCATTGCTGCCTGCAATTTTATTTATAAATAGCCACAGCTTCTCATTTTGTTTGGTTCTTAGGCATCTGGTGTCGAAGGCTCGGATATTCCTGATGATGGTAAACTAATAGGATTTGCCCAGCTCAGCATCAGCTAAAACAAAGCCCTGGAAGAGGTGGCCTAAGGAGATTCCACACATGCGTATCTCTGTTGCTTCTGTTGGCCTAAACTCACTACTGCCAAAGAACCCAGCAACAAACCTCCCAGCTAAGAGCTTTAGAGGTCTTTCTTTATGTTTTTCCTGCCATCATTCCCCCTTTTCCCCACAGGGAAAGAAAAGTTGGATCACCAGTGGCCAGCATCCCTTTAAAGAGTTCCGTTAGTAAACTTACTGCACGTGTCCCCTGTCTTCCTCCATCTGAGAAGTGGCCCGGGTACCTCAAGGCCCAGGAGGGAGGTGTATCAGCTCATCTTGCCTTACTCCAGTGATGGTGCTGGGTGGAAAGTAGCAGCTATCTTGGGCTTCCTCATCCTGCTTGTTCTCCCACACCTGACAGGATTTGGGCATCTTGGCATATCCCTTTACCACTGAAGTAGCAATTAAAAGTTGGTTGTTTAGCTGAAGCCCAGAGAATTTAATTTAGTGGGGGTTTTTTTTTTTTTTTTTGTCTGTTTTTTGTTTTTGGTATCCGATGTGAATTCCAACAGCCTTTGTTAGGAAGAAGCACAGCCTCAGATGGAGGCAACCTAAACTGTGTTCTTGTTTTGTTCATGATGTTTCTAAGCGTTTTGCTGAAGCTGCTCTCAGGCACCCCTCTTCATTACTCCCTCCAGAAAGGGTTGCTAGCCTTAACTTCAGCTGGTGCAAAACATCTGACTGTAATCGAACTTCAGCCATCGGATCCTTCCAAGTGGAACTTTGGACTGTTTTTAGAGAAAAGATCAAGTAATGGCTTGTAAAGGAGAATTTCCCCAGCAGTGGTTTCTGAACAGGAAAAATCATAACTCATATCATTGCAGAAGTATTTATTTTCAAATCTTAAAACAATTGAAGAAAAACTGCTCCTTGATCCTCCCATGAAAATCAATTTGCCTGGCCTCCACATCATGAGGAAATGCAAGGCTGAGATTTCTACAGCAATAAAGGAGACTCGCACTGGGCCAGAGAGGCGTGCCTTCTGCTCCCTCTCCTGCACTGACCCTTCGGAGGGGGTCCCTGTGTGCTGAACCTGACCCGAGATGGAAAGTGAAACCACATGTGCCGTGACTTTTAGGATTTTTGAGTAGACAGTGTGCATTTGATTTTCTACAGAAATAATCTAAATTATTCGTTAGGTTTAAAAAAGAGCACCATAATGCAATATGTGAATCATCCGTGGCGTTGATTTTTTCTTCTTTTTCCTACTGTTTCACAGTCAGCCTTTGTCTAACTGCAGATAGCCCTAACAAGTTTTGTAAATGAAAGGGATCCTCAATCTGGCCTTAAAATGACACACAAAGATGGGCTTCGGCCCATCTTTATAGAATCACTCGAGCCCTTTCCAGCATTGTTGGTCTGTGAATAAAAGGATTGCTTTACCTAGTTTTCTCTTAGCGCACTTCTGAAAGCTTTCTCCACAACTAACTTATTATAGTTTTCGTTTCATTCTGAGCTTGTAGTTTTAGTCATGGGCTTTCTGCACCTGCCCTGGATACAAAGGCATGTTGGGAAAGGGATGGGTGTTGGAGAGGAAGGGAGGGGATGCTTTGGGATGGGGGTTGGGAGGAAAGGAGATCAGAGGATCGGACACCAAAGCCCAAGGTCCCAGCAGGATTGGTAAAAGGAGGGAGCCTGCTGAGCCTGGAGACAGAAAAGATTGATCAGCTTACTGGACAAATATTTAGCTTTTCTTTTTCCTTGTTTTTTTCTTTCTTTTTTTAGAAGAGGGTTGGGGGAACAAGGACAGGAAGGTAGGAATAAGTTATGAAAAAATGTAGTGTCCCTTTTGGCACAAGACTAGTGGCTTACCTTAGAGTCTGTGTTTTGGTTTCAGATAAGCCCATCATAGTCTACTTATTTCTGAATCCAAAGGGTGGTGGTGGCATCACTCTATTCTAGTTTTTATTTGGAGGTGGTCGAGAACCCAAGCTGGAAGTAAGCAGCAACCCATCTCCCTGTTCAATTTCTCCAGCTGGCCATTACCTTTGAACTGCAGTGGGACAGGCATGACAGTAGAAGTGGGCTGGGGCTTTCTCTTTCTTTTCCATTCATCTTTTGCCCTCCTGGGAATTAGGAGTCAGACACCAAGCCCCAGGACAGTGTTATTTCTTCTTCTGCTTGATGTATGGTGGACTCCCTTTGCTGGCTTGTGCAGTGATGCTGAAAAAAAATGAGCGAACAGGAACTTTGCAGGTGAGACAGCACGTGACCTAGTGAGCAGTCTTGCTCCTTCCCAGGAGGGGTGATTCAGGATACACCTCTCTCCCTGGATCCCCAGGATTCCCTGGTCCCTGGGGGAGGGACTAACTTAGCACAAGGTAACATGTGCCAATGCTATTTGTGAAATGTATGGTCTTTCTAAATGACTAATGGATTTGTTTGGGTTTTTTGCTTAAGTTGTGAACCAAATCATAGAGCCAGCTGATACTCTAATAATCTGGAGGATAGAATAATGGTGTATCAATAAATGGAGGTTCCTCCTTATGATGTGTGCTAGATTATGGAAGATGTAAAATATTTGACTTCCCCCTCCCTTTTATTTTTATTTTTATTTTTTTGACTTTGTACTTTGCTGCATGTTTCATTCATTTTTAATCAATAAAGAATAAATTGTCTGTGGTGGTGTAAGGATGCTTCACTTTGGTGACTGTTGGTGGGGGCAGTGGGAAGCGGGTCAGGAGGTCACTACTAACTTTAATTTTTCATGCAAATAGAGAAAAGCCAAGGTGCACTTTTCCCTAAAAAGTGTATTAGTCTACAAATTAGAACAGCTTAAAACCAAGTGGGGAAACTGAAATCCCAAAAGAGAGAGAGATCTGCCCAAGGAAATTTGATAAGAGTGGGATAAGGAACTCTTTGCATTGATCTTTTCTGTTTAATTCTGCTCATGCTATTGGGCGGGGGAAAGATGCCAGATTCAAGCCCTTGGGAATCCGTTGTGGAAAGTTTAGAGCAGGGCTGAACTTGTTCCCATTTGGCTTTGATATTGAAATGGTGAGGTTTCGTGTAAGATTCTAGGCCCCTCTCCTCCCTGATCATAACTCCTTCCCAACAGAAGGTAGTCTTTGAGCCATGACAGGACTGCTTTTGTGTGGGTCCCGGTAATTCAGGCCTCAGGTCCTGGGCCCTTGAAATTGATGGTATCATAGCTGATTGAATTTGCTTTCAAGATGAGAAGGTTGTAAGCGTGGACTCTGACTATTGTGGGGACGGAGAGGAAGTGCTGGCTACTCAAAAGTGACCATGATGTATGTGGGGATAAGAGCAGGGGCAAGAGTAAACAGAGCCTCTCCACTTGCCCGTAATCTCTATCAAGATCCAGTCTTGTCCAGAAGCCAGATTCCTCACCTCTGCCTATTCATAGTAGCCATGCTCAGTGCAACAGTTCATGGATTCCTCCTGTGGGTCAGCTCACCTACCCCACATTTTTTGTTTTTCTCTTTTTTAAAGTAGACTTTATTTTTTTAGCACAGTTCTAGTTTCATAGCAAAATTGAACAGAAGGTACACAGAGTTCCCATATACCCCCAGACCCCCCCCACACGCACAGCCTCTCCCACTCTCAGCATCCTGCACTGCAGTGGTACATGTGTTACAATCAATAAACCTACACTGGCACTTCGTTGTCACCCGAAGTCCATAGTATACATTTGGGTTCACTCTTGCTGTTGTATATTTTATGGGTTTGGACAAGTGCACAGTGATACGTACCCATCGTTATGGTCTCAGAGAGAATGGTCTCACTGCCCCAAAATCCTCTGTGCCCTTCTTGTTCATCCCTCCCTCCCCTCTAGTCCCTGGAAACCACTGATCCTTTCAGTGTCTCCAAAGTTTTGCTTTTTCCAGAATGTCATATAGTTAGAATCATACAATATGTAGCCTTTGCAAAACTGCTTCTTTCACATAGTAATAGGCATTTAAGGTCTCTCCATGTCTTTTTGTGACTTGATGGCTCATTTCTTTTTAGTGCTAATATTCTGTGTCTGGATATACCACAGTTTATTAATCCATTCACTTACTGGCTGTGTCCAAGTTTTGACAGTTATGAATAAAGGGCTGTATATCTGTGTGCAGGTTTTTATGTGGGTATGCTTCAACTCCTTTGGGTAAATTACCAAGGAGCCCAATGGCAGATTGTATGGTAAAAGTAGGTCTAGTTTTTTAGGAAACCACCTACTGTCTTCCAAAGTGGCTGTGCCATTTTGCATTCCCAGCAGTGAATGAGAGTCCCTGTTGCTCCATGTGTTCGCTGGCACTTGGCATCGTCACTGTTTTAGATTTGGGCCATTCCACTAGGTGTGTAGTGGTATCCTATTTTAATTGGTAATTCTTGATGACTGTGTTGAGCATCTTTTCATATGCTTCTTTGCCATCTGTATATATTCTTTGGCGAGGTGTCTCTTTAGGTCTTTTGCCCACTTTTAATCAGGTTGTTCTCTTGTTGAGTTTTAAGTGTTCTTTGTATACAGGCAGACTTCGTTTTATTGCAGTTTGCTTTATTTCTGCTTCACAATTATTGCATTTTTGTTTTCAAATTGAAGGTTTGTGGCAACCCTTTTTGTCAGATGATGGTTAGCATATTTTAGCAATAAAGTACTTTTAAGGTATGTACATTGTTTTCTTAGAATACTATTGCACACTTAGGAGACTACAGTATAAACATAACTTTTTAAAAATTTTTATTTATTTATATTTTGGCTGCGTTGGGCCTTCGTTGCTGCACGTGGGCTTTCTCTGGTTGCAGCAAGCGGGGGCCACTGTTTGTTGCCGTGCACTGGCTTCTCGTTGCGGTGGCTTTTCCTGTTGCGAAGCACCGGCTCTAGGCGCGCAGGCTTCAATAGTTGTGGCACACGGGCTCAGTAGTTGTGGCTCGCGGGCTCTAGAGCGCGGGCTGAGTAGTTGTGGCACACAGGCTTAGTTGCTCGGCAGCATGTGGGATCTTCTGACCAGGGCTCGAACCCATGTCCCCTGCATTGGCAGGCGGATTCTTAACCACTGAGCCACCAGGGAAGTCCCTAAACATAACTTTTATATGCACTAGGAAACAAAAAAATTCACTTTATTGTGTCTAGTTGTTCCAGCACCATTTGTTGTATTGTATTGTGCTTTGCTCTTTGATCAATTGACTCTGTGAGTTTCTTTCTGGGCTCTCTATTCTGCTCCATTGATTTATGTGTGTAATCTTTTGCCAATACCACACAGCGTTGAGTACTTTATAGTCAAGGTTGAAGTCAGGTATTCTCAGTCCTGCATCTCTGTTCTTCTCCAACACTGTGTTGGCTGTTCTCACCTTATCTACCCTGAGCCCCCAAGCAGTCTGTCAATTACAGTCGGATTTTCCTACTGTGATACTGGTTCCTGTGGAAGTTTGAGTTTGTGGATTTCTGCTCCAAGAAGTTATAGTTCTCTGTATTTACCTGTCTAGCTCCAATTCAAGGGATAGCAGTTTGCCCTGTGACCTCACTTCTCTGGCAGAAGAGTTGTTGATTTTTCGGTTTGTTCAGCTTTTTACCTGCTAGAACACAGTGACAATTTCCAAGCTGTTTACATCCTGGACCAGAAACCAGAACTCCTATCCTCTGTTTTTATCTACTAGTCGTTCTCAAATTTGGAAGAGTTTTGAGACACCATCCAGTGCATCCCTGTAGGTGATGTTTGGGGAGTACCTTCCCCTCCCCCCACCATACACACAAACACCGCCCTCTACCCCGTGGACAGTTGATTGCCAGGGATGTGTGTCCATTCAACTTAGCTCCAGTGGTTGGAACACTCTTGTTACACCTCTCTTTGGTCTTAGTTTTGCCCTTTACTGAAGGCAGATACAAGGAGGGGAAGAGGAGAGAGACAGGCTGTAGGCTCTCCCTGAAGGGCCAGAGGCAGCCCCGTCCTACCCTGCAGTCTCCTAGAGGACAGTGGATGTGACCAGACTGCTCGGGGACGCCAGAGAGCAGCACATATGCTCCTTTGAGCTCATCCTCCCAGGTCAGTGAGACCACAGGTCCCTGGGGTTACAGTATTCCTGGGAGGACTCCCTCAAAGAAGGGAGCCAGTTTTCGGCTTTGAAGCATCATGGGGAGCCTTTGGCAGACTGGTGGGGTTGGGGGGAGGGTTAGGAGAACAGATAAGTTAATCAAGAAATTAAGATTGGGGCAATCGGGAGTGCAGTGAAGCCAGTGGCATTTGGGGATCATAGTTACAGCTATAGAAGGTCTTTGGTTGAGTGTCACTCTTCTATCAGCGTCTCCTCATCATTTATCTATTCTGTGTTTTAGAATCCTACACCAAGAAATGGAAGAATCCTTAGAGAGCATCTAGTCCAAGCTCTCCTTATACACAGATGCAGAAATAGAGGCCAGAGGGATAGAAGGAGCAGACTGCGGATCACAGTGAATCAGTGGTGGAGACCAAGCTTCCTGCCTCCTACCTCCAGTCCCCTTGGAGCCTTAGAGCTGAAATCCTTACCCTGATGAGAGTGAAAAGATGATGAGGACTGAGCCCAGGCTCCTGTCTCCACCTCAGTTTTCCCCATAATGTGAACGCCAAAGTGAGCAGCAGCAGCTAGTAGCGTCTGCTTTCTTGGCAATTCAGTGAAGGCTATGCTGAGGACAAGAACACGGAAGGGAGGTGGGTGAGGAAGAAGAGGTGGGGCTGGGGACAGTGGGGAGCCTGGTGGGGAGTTTGGGAGGGGGCAGAAAGGAATGTCCTCTCCTTAGGCAGGGCTGTGGACCCTTGCCTCTGCCTTCCAGCGTCTGCCCTACCTGGACCCTCTCTCCATGCTGACTGATTAACAGGCCGCGGATGTAGGCACAGTGTATCCGGAACTGCCCTGCACAACCTTGCTGCCTTGCCTTCCCTTCACCCATGCTCCTCTGCCCATCTCTTAAAGTGTTTCAAAATCAAAACACACAATGGCTTTCCGATGCTTACCAAGCAAATATGTGAATGTGATACCCAAGCATGTATTTTTCCCTAATGCTCTATTTAATCCCACCATTCCCCACCTATGATTGAACTAGATGCCTTCCAAGCCCTGGGTCTACCTGCAGTGAGACTCCCCCAGGGGAAAAGGATGGGGCTTTCATCGTTGGGAGGTTCCTGTTGTCAGAGGTCCTGCCTTCTGTTAGTCTCCTGACCTGCCAGCCCCCATGCCGTGACCCATCCCAACCTCAACTCCAGCAGGGTTATAGGACTGACCCCCAAATGGGGGGGCTTCCACAGCGGGGCCTTGGGCTTTGTCCTTTGTCCCTCTGTGCTCACCAAGGTTGCTCAGGGTGGTTGGGCTACTCTTGGGTAGCTTTTGCATTTGTTTCTGTCTTGGGAGGGTGTTAATGGTTTCTTCCTTGATTAGATAGAGATCAAGATGTTAGTTCTGCTGCTGAAAGGAAAGGCATTTATGCCCTTGGTGGGTCTCCTGACCTTCATACTACCCTTGGATTAACTGCTGTTGCATACCACCACATGCTAGAGACCTTGCGGAAGAAAATAACTTCAGGGTCTTGAGACCAGATTGGGCTGTTGGCCAAGTTAATGTGCAGGCTGGGTCCTTGCTGCTCCACTGACTTATCCCCCGCAGTGTAGTGTAGTAGCAACTGCCTTGTAGTGCAGACATTACTCTCAGAATTTGGACTCTATCATAATGGGAGGGGTTGGCACTGTTGTGAATTGTAGAGGATGTTGCAGTTAGAGGGTGTGTTGTCACTGTGTACCATGTCACCTTTGGCTAAAGCTCACTGCTGTGTGCTAGGCCTGAGAAGTTCCTCTTGTGGTGCCTGTCACACAGTCCATAAAACATCCTCGGATCCTCCAAGTCAGAGTGGGCTATTTTCTCATCATATTCTGTCATTCCTAGACCAGAGTTGGGGAGCTGAGGTGTGACAGGTGGGGCCAGGCAAGGCTGTTTTAAACATTAACACAGCACCGCCACTGCCCCGAGGAGCCAGTACCCCAGAGCGAGCTGCAGAGCTGTCTGGTGGCCCCAGCTAAAGAGGCGGTAACCAGTGACCGTGGCTCCCTTTGCCCAGGTCCCGGCTGACATTGGCGGCTTTGGTCGCTTCCAGGTACAGCTGCTGATACTGCTGAGTGTCCCCAACTTCCTGACTGCCTTCTGCATGTTCACCCAGGTCTTCATGGTCCTGGATGAGGCCCACCACTGTTCAGTGGCCTGGGTCGAGAACCAGACTCTGACCCTGAGCGCTGCTGAGCAGCCGGTGCTGAGCGTGCCTGTGGATGCTGCAGGCAGCCCTGAGCCCTGCCTCCTGTTCCAGCCACCCCCCGACGGTGCCAGCCTGGAGGACATCCTCAGCCACAGCTTCAGTGAGACACAACCTTGCAAGACGGGCTGGGTCTATCCTGCAGGAGGCCCCCATCCCTAAAGAATGAGGTAAGGCTGCCCTTTGGCCTATCTTTCCACCTCTTTTGAGTCGGTCAGCTCGTCTGCCCGACCCCGTGCCCTCAGTCTCTGGTGTGGCTGCCTCTGTGGTGCCCCTGCACCCCATGCCCGAATGACGGTGGGTCTGCCTGTTTTGCTCTCTGTCCTCTGCCTGTTGGCTCATCTATCTCTCCATCCATTTCCTTTGTCCAGGGTGTCTGTCCATCTGTCCATTCATCTCTGCCTGTGCTTTTATCTGTCCCTCTGCCTGTCTGCCCAGTAGCCCTCCTTCTTGTCTCTCCTGTTCTCCTGTCCTCATGCCTCTCTCTCTCTCTCCCCCGTGTTCCCATCTGCCTGTCCATTTGCCTTTGTCTTTCCGTCCACCTCTGCATGTCTGCCTGCTTACCTATCTTCCGCATTTAACTAACCCTCTGATACTACCCCTTCCCTGTCCACTCGTCTGCCTTCCTGCTTGCTTGCCTTGAGCTTCCTGCCTTCAGCCTCTCTCTCTAGATCTCTTCCTGCCTGCCTGCCTGCCTCTTAGATCCTGAAGGACACCCAGGACTCTAGGACTTGTCCTGCACACAACTGGGCAATTGCTCCTGCTAACTCCATTCTCTTAGGAGGGACCCTGGCAGATCAATAGAAAGTTCCCCACTCCAACCACCTCAAAGCAAGAAAGGCTGCTTCCCAGTGGGGTTGAGCACAGAATGGGGAGATGACTTGGCGAGGGCAACATAGAGACTTGATGGTGGAGCTGGGACTCTCTCATTCGGGGCACCTTCTGCCCAGTTCCCTGCAGGCATGGGAAAGAGCACAGATAGTCCAGAAACCTGAGGGGCAGGGGTTGGGGATCTGTGCAGCTCTCACCTTAATGGTGGCAAATCCTGAACCTCTGTGGAGGGCAATTTGAGCT
Source organism: Mesoplodon mirus (assembly GCF_964341445.2). Classification (NCBI taxonomy): domain Eukaryota; kingdom Metazoa; phylum Chordata; class Mammalia; order Artiodactyla; family Ziphiidae; genus Mesoplodon; species Mesoplodon mirus. The sequence goes on along the minus strand of NC_138988.1, from coordinate 48,138,388 downwards.
CCGAGGCTAAACATTCACTTCTTAATATGTGACCATATACCTGCCTCTAGAACCGTGGCAGCCTGAGGATGTGTCCTCCTGCCTTCTTGCTGACCCTCCCCCTCATTCCACCCCACAGGGGGAGTAGGTCACCTTTGAACTCTGCCAGCCCCTGGATCTAGCCCAGCCTAGGCTGGTCTGACCCTCAGTGCCCCCCTCCATCATCTCCCCAGTATCCCACCCGTGATAGGTCTGGTCTTCATCAGTCCTTAGATGTTGTGGAGGTGTCTTCCTCTACATGTGCTCATAAACTCTCTGCCCATCTGGCCAGATGTCACCATCCTTACAGCCCAGGCAGACTTCCAGAGTGCTTGGAGCCAACTCTAGGTCTTGTGCACAGCCTTTGCTGGACTGTTCATGCAATTATATTCAGCCAACAGCTTCTGAGTATTAACTCTGCAAGGAACAGAGAACAGAGGCACCCTACTCACCTTCTCTGAGAACATCTGGGCTCCTTGTAGAGGGACAAAGGGCTAGATGGACTCTAAGGCTAGAATTTGCTTCCTCCTGGGGAGAGAATGGGCAGGCAACTCCCTGAAGGAGTTGGTATGTGAGCTGGGCACCAGGGACCAGAATAAGGTTGATGGAGAAAGAGGGGAAGGCCTTTGTAGACAGAATAGCAAAAGGAAGGCCTGGCAACAGGAAGCAGGTGATGTGTCTGGGAAGCAGCAGGAATGTGGTGTGCCTGGGATAGGGCTGAGCAGGTTATGGGAATGAATGGGACGTTCTCAAGGATTGGGGGCCTCTCTCTTTATCCTCAGTCACCAACTTAGTCTTTGCTGACCCTGGGGTGGCACCTTGGACCTCCGGCCTTTCCCTGACCTGCCCCCAGGGACCCACTCTCCCAAGAACTGCGACTCTCAGGGCAATGTACACTTTTGGTACTTTGGGCCTTGAACCACGTGACAACCCCAAACTCGGGGGCTACCTTGTGTGAGGTATCCACCTTGGTTTCCAGTCAACAAGCAGGGGTTCTGCTACAGACTGAGGACTCCTCTGAGGGGACATCCCAAGTTTCCTTATTATAACCAGCAACTTCAGATGCGAAGTGGAATACAAACAATCCGAATTTAAGAGGAAAAGAATTATATTTCCTTATAGGCAGTGTGCTCATGAGGGACAGAGTACATTTCTCCTTCTCAACCTACCTGTCCAGCATTTCCTGGGTGCCCATCCTTGGTAAAAGAGAACATGACTCCCAGCCCTGTCCACACGAACCTCTGAATAGGGAGGCAACTAGACCATCCGTGAACAGCGACAACAGTGTGATCTGTCCTGGGACCACAGAAGGAAGCAATGGGAGGGAAGGGGAAGCAGAGAATAGCCATTTCTAGGGTCTGGAGTGTGAGAATGCCTGGCCTCTGTGAGCAATTCTGACATACAAAAGGGGTTGAGAAAAGGCAAGAGCCAACTCTTAAAGGGTCTCAGATTCAGTGCTGAGGAATTGGGGCTCTCTCCTAGAGACCAAAGGGATTCATTGATGGTTATGGAACAGTGGAAGGGAGATGTGATGGGTTTTGCTCCAGGAAATGGGGGTGGGATGCTGTGGGCCATCGTGGCAGGCCCCAGACAGAACCCTCCACTGTAGGCATTAGGGCTGGGAAGGTTGACAACTGGTGTCCCAAGTTGGAGCCCTCTTCATCTCTGTTCCATCTGCAACATGACACCAGCATGTGAACGTGGGTAGGTCTTGGCACCTCTCCAAGCCTCTGTCTTTGCTGCAAAACAGGGAGAATGATAAGCCTTCATGGAGTTAGAATGAGGATTTGATAAGATAGGGGATATCTCAACTACAGGGAGGTAATGAATGGTGTCCACTAAGCAAGGGTAGCAGCCTTGGAGGAGTCCCATGGCTCAGCACTCATGCCTTTAGAGTATGACTGCCCCTTGTGTCTGAGATGCCTTTGTCACCAGCTGTGTGCTTCATGGCACAGGGGCCAGTACAGCCTCAGCTGAGCTAACATTTGCTGACCTAGCACAGCCACTGTGCTAAGCATGCTCTATGTGTTAATTCCTTTAATCCTATCTGACGATACTATGGAATGTATTTCATCCCCATTTTGTACTTGGGAAACCTAGACACCAGCAGATCAGCTAACAGATTCAGATTCACACAGAGTGACTCAGTTCTGACTCCAGGGGCTGACAGCAGCAGGCCTTTGTTCATTATTATTTATTTTAAATAATGTTTAACTACAAAGCAATCTGTGGTGGCTAGACAAAAAGCAAACAGGATAGAACTGGGTGGAACAACAAGTTCAAGTACCTGGTCCTGCTGCACTTCATTCTCAGGGGCAATCCATTCATCATTTGATATATATTTAAAGTTCTAATCAAATTAGCAGTTGTTGGACTTCCCTGGTGGCTCAGTGGTTAGGAATCCACCTGCCAATGCAGGGGACGCGGGTTCGAGCCCTGGTCCAGGAAGATCCCACATGCCGTGGAGCAGCTAAGCCTGTGCGCCACAACTACTGAGCCTGTGCTCTAGAGCCCACGAGCCACAACTACTGAGCCCGCGTGCCACAACTACCGAAGCCCGCATGCCCTAGAGCCCGTGCTCCACAGCAAGAGAAGCCACCGCAATGAGAAGCCCGTGCACTGCAATGAAAAGTAGCCCCTGCTCACCACAACCAGAGAAAGCTTGAGGGTAGCAATGAAGACCCAACGCAGCCAAAAATAAAATTAATTAATTTTAAAAAATAAAAATAAAATTAACAGTTGTCCTTCAGGACAGAACTAGGAGCAAAATGCTGTCTCCTGAGTTGGTTAATTTTTTGCTAAAGGTTAGTTAACTAATGGGAGATTGGCTATTCATCTGACTGAAGGTATTAGTTCCTTCCTTCATTCATTCACTCATTCCTTCACTCAGGAAACATTACCTTAGCTTTCCCTCAGTTTCACTCACTGCCATCCAGTTTCAGTCACTGCCAGGACTAGCTGCTTAACCTCTTCTCTCTTAGACGAATAAAGCAGTCTCCTACCTTTTTGGCACCAGGGGCCAGTTTCATGGAAGACAGTTTTTCCACAGACAGGGAGGGGGGTGTTGGGGGAATGATTCAGGAGGTAACACGCGTAATGGGGAGTGATGGGGAGTGGCAGATGAAGCTTCGCTTGCTCGCCACCGCTCACCTCTTGCTGTGCAGCCTGGTTCCTAACAGGCTGTAGACTGGTACCAGTCTGCAGCCCGGGGATTGGGGACCCTTGGGGGAATATAATAATAAGTCAAGGATCATTGTCAGAATTATATGAGATGGGACTTCCCTGGTGGTCCAGTGGGTAAGACTGCACGCTCCCAATGCAGGGGGCCCGGGTTCAATCCCTGGTCAGGGAACTAGATCCCGCATGCATGCTGTAACTAAGAGTCTGCATGCCACAACTAAGAGTCCACATGCCACAACTAAGAAGTCAGCATGCTGTAACTAAAGATCCTGCATGCTGCAATGAAGATCCCGTGTGCCACAGCTAAGACCCGGCGCAGCCAAGACAAATAAATAAATAAATAAATAAAATTTTTAAAATGAGATAATGCACGTAAAACATTTGGTGCACTACCCAACCCAGAGTAAGCGCTCAAAAAGCATTAACAGGGGCTTCCCTGGTGGCACGGTGGTTAAGAATCCGCCTGCCAATGAAGGGGACACAGGTTCGATCCCTGGTCCGGGAAGATCCCACATGCCACGGAGCAACTAAGCCCGTGCACCACAACTACTGAGCCCATGTGCCAGAACTACTGAAGCCCTCGTGCCTAGAGCCTGTGCTCCACAACAAGAGAAGCCACCGCAATGAGAAGCCCATGCACCACAACGAAGAGTAGCCCCCGCTCGCCACTAGAGAAAGCCCACGCGCAGCAATAAAGACCCAACGCAGCCAAAAAATAAATAAATAAATAAAGTTATTTTTTTTAAAGAATGCATTAATATTGTGAAGCTACCTCTGTGAGCTCTGGAGAACAGCTCATGTGTCATGATACCCTCATAAACATATGGAGCTGAGCTATGTGCAGAGGGGCATAAAACACTGTGGGACCCACAGATGGAGGTGGGGAATATCAGTCACATGCACTTATTGTTATGTGCACATTGCAGTAGACAAGTGTACAGACTTGTATGGACACCCATATTTTCATCACTTGGTTTCCCAGTCTGTCAGGTTCTCTCTGTGAGTCTCCAGGTGGGTTGTCCCCCTCACATCGTGTGTGTATGTGTCTGTGTGTGTGTCCACGTGTGTGCAGGCCTGCACATTCCTCCATCCTAATCTCTTTCCTCAAGGAGTGTGTGCGGGCTCCTTAGGATTCTGACTGCCTGTGAATGATGGGAGTTTCAAGGGGGTTTGAAGCCAGTTGGGAAAAGTTGGAAAGGCCCAAGCAGGTCACAGGGGTGCCATTGTGGGAAAGAGGCCCCATTTATCAGGAAGAAGCAGTTAATGACTGTCAGAGGTTCCCAAACTGTACATTCTTAGTGGGTCAATAATTTTACATAGCATCTCCAGGCCAAAAAAATACCTAAAAGTTTCACATATTAAATAATTTGTTCCAAACAATTTAAGAAGGGGGACTTCCCTGGCGATCCAGTGGTTAAAACTCCATGCTTCCACTGCAGGGGGCACGGGCTCAATCCCTGCTCTAAGGGATCCCACATGATCCCACTGAGATTCCACATGCCACGTAGTGCAGCCCAAAACAACAACAATGACAAAAAGCAAAAACAAACAACAAACAACTTAAGAAGGATTTATGTACTAACTCAGTAGCTGTTTAAAAAAAAATACACACGAATCAAAAGAAAACACTTTTATTTCATCCTAACGTGCAATTACTTCCAATAGGATGTATTGGGAATGCAAAACGTCTTGATCCTTGAACCCCGCCGCCCTCATTTTCTGTTCCACATTGAGTTTCACATGGTGCTTGCTTTTTTTCATAGTAACTGCCAAAAACACAACTTCACACAGATATGATGTCACTGAAAAGAATTGCATGAACCATCTGGAGCTGGTAGTTTGATATGAAGCAGATGTTGAGGGTCACAGTGTTTCCCTTTACACTTCTAAGTATCGTGTTGTGCACCCTCAGTTCACACTGGTGCCCTGGGATGCCTTGCCTGCCCCGTCCTGAGAGGTTTGTGGTGGGTGGGCTGGCTGGTAAAGGACTCGCCCTCGCTGCCCCTAGACTCACATCTGCATGTGTCTGCCTCAGCTGAACCTGGTCTGTGGTCGGAAGCATCGAAGGACACCTCCCAGTTGGTGGACCTGGCTCGGCTTCTCACTGGGGCGCTCATCGTCGGGCCCCTCTGTGACTGGTAAGAACCTTGACCAGCTCCCCCAACCCAGCACGTTCTTGGGATCCTGGCCCAGGGTCTGGTTCCTCCCCACCACGTGCCCCTCTCACTGGTCTCCAGGTAAGGCCCTGTCTCCCCGCAATGGGGCTCCCAGGTGGGGCCCTGCACCCTCCCGCAGACAGAGCACCCAGGGCAGGGCCGGGGGCTGGGTCTCCCTCCTTCCCCTCAGACAGACTCCCTCCTCAACCTGCCCCTTTCTTACCCCAGGATTGGCCGCAAGGCCACTATCCTGGTGCAGCTGCTACTCTTCACCATCCTTGGCATGGCCGCAGCCTTTGTGCCCGGCTTTGAGCTCTACACGGCCCTGAGCTTTGCTGTGGCCACGGCCGTTGTTGGGTATAACTTCAGCAGCGTCACCCTACGTGGGTATCTGGGCCCCGTGCCATCAGCCGCAGAGCGAGGCCTTGGGGTCTGGGTGGCCACGCTCCCACGCTGCCTGTGGGGTCCACTCAACTGCCCGCACCTAACGTGACGGCACCAGCACTCCCTGTACCGGGTAGTCAGTGAATAAATGAGTTTAACACTTGATAAGACTGCACATCCTGCCAGTTCAGAAATCAGCCAGCATGGGGGCTCCCCGAGGCAGGGCCCAGGACTCCTCATCCACTGGTCAGACCTGGAAATCTTTAGGCCAGGCCCTGGGCTCCACCTCCTCTCTCCCCGAGAGGAGAGTTCCTGAGGGTAGGGGCGGGCTCTTCTCTCCCTGCTCAGTTTATTTGGAAGATCATTATTAGCTTGCAGGGAGGTGCTAACCGCTGGAGCTTCTGCGGGGAGGAGAGAAAAGAATGTCTGCCTTCATGGAGCCCAGGGTCTCCCGGGCAGTATTGGAGAGCAGGGTAGCAGAGCACAGCTTCTGGTACCCTGGCCCAAGTACACTGCTTTGGGCATGTGCTCCCAAGCTTCAGGACAGCAAGAAGCTGGTGCCAGGCCTTCCTCTTAAAATATCATTTTCTCTTTTTTTAAATTGAAGTATAGTTGATTTACAATGTTATGCTAATTTCTGCTGTACAGCAAAGTGACTCAGTTATACACATACACATTCTTTTTTTGTTGTTTTTTTTTGGCCACGCTGCGTGGCATGTGGGATCTTAGTTCCCCCAATCAGGGATCAAACCTGGGCCCCCTGCAGGGAAGCACAGCGTCTTAACCACTGGACCGCCAGGGAAGTCCTTACATTCTTTTTTTTTTTATGTTCTTTTCCATTATGGTTTATCCCAGGAGATTGGATATAGTTCCTTGTGCTATACAGTAGGACCTTGTTTATCCATTCTAAATGTATTAAAATATCATTTTCTGATTTCTCTGTTCTTTACCCAGTTTCCCAGGATTACCTTCAAAGAGGGGTTTGAAGGGCCCAGAAAAAGGTCTGGAAAAGTTTCTGCTCACAGGACGACAGGATACTTTAAAGGCCCCCCTTGCTCTTTCTGTGGGAGGCCTGTCTATGAGCTCTGATGGCCAACATATTAGCTATGTTTAAACACCTCATCTCACATTACTTTGCTGGAAGGATTCAGCCAGTACTGCAGGGAACAGTAGGAGGAGATGGGTCAGGACAGAAAACTGATGGGGTAGCACGGCCACAAGATGTGACTGTCGGTAAGACCTAGTACACCCCTACTTGATTTAGATATTCCTTAGGCGGCCAGGATTTGTCAGTCAGTTCCAGATAGGACCTAGTTTGCTTATCTGATCAATGGCTAATATTACCTAGAGTTTGGCATTGTATACTTTAACAGACCATAGGCTAGCCACTAGCCAGATACGGCTGTTGAGAGCTTGAAATGTGGGTAGTCGGAGTTGAGATGTGTTGTGAGTGTAAAAAACACACTGGATTTCAAAGACTTAGTACAAAAACCAAACCAAACCCAAAAAATATGTCACCAGTATTTTTTATATCGTGTAAAAATGATAACATTTTAGATATATTGAGTTAATATTAAAATTAATTGTACCTATTTTTTAAAACTTTTTTTAACGTGACTGGCAGAAAATTTAAAACTACACACGTGACTTCCATTTCCATAAATCTATTGGCCCCTTAGATTCCCTGTTTTGTGAAGTACTTGGTCAAGTTTCTTGGCCATATTTTTTTTCTGGCCACGCCACACGGCATGTGGGATCCTAGTTCCCCCACCAGGGATCGAACCTGTGCCCCCTGCACCCCCTGCATTGGAAGTGCAGAGTCTTAACCACTGGACTGCCAGGGAAGTCCCTCTTGGCCATTTTTGCTTTTTTCTTTCTTTCTTTTTTATATTTATTTATTTATTTACTTAGGCCGTACTGGGACTTAGTTTCGGCACGCAGGATCTTTGTTCTGGCATGTGGGATCTTTTCTTTTTTAATTTATTTACTTATTATATATTTATTTTTGGCTGCATTGGGTCTTCATTGCTGCGCGTAGTCTTTCTCTAGTTGCGGTGAGCGGGGGCTACTCTTCGTTGCGGTGCGTGGGCTTCTCGTTGCGGAGCACGGGCTCTAGGCGCTCAGGCTTCAGTAGTTGTGGCTCACGGGCTCTAGACCACAGGCTCAGTAGTTGTGGCGCACAGGCTTAGTTGCTCCGCAGCATGTGGGATCTTCCCGGACCAGGGCTCGAACCTGTGTCCCCTTCATTGACAGGCGGATTCTTAACCACTGCCCCACCAGGGAAGTCCCGGGATCTTTTTTTCTTTGTTTTTAGTCGTGGCATGTGGGCTTCTTAGTTGCGGCATGCATGCGGGGCCCCTGCATTCAGAGCACAGAGTCTTACCCACTGGACCACCAGAGAAGTCCCTCTTGGCCATCTTTGGGGTTGTCTGCTGTTGTTCTTACAGACTTGCAGGGGTACTTTATAGGTTCTTGACGAGTCTGTTGTCAGTTTTGTGGTTGCATATAGCTTCTACCTCTTTGATTTGCCATTTCACTCTAAAATTTTTTTTACACTTTCATATTTTTAAAAATATGGATGCCTAATTTTTCCATGATTCCTTGTTGGAAAGATGGTCTTTTTCCCCACTGTTCTCAGTGTCATCATAAATCAAGTGATTGTGTATGTAGACTTGATCCTGGGTTCTCTTTTTTTTTTCGTTGGCCTGTTTGTCTTCTTGTGACAATGATCTTGGGTACTGTGGTACACTGAAGTCTTGATGTCCAAAGGAGCAATTTCTCCCACATTGTTTTTCTTTAAGAGAGTCTTGGGGGACCTCCCTGGCGGTCCAGTGGTTAAGACTCTGGGCTTCCAATGCAGGGGGCGTGGGTTCGATCCCTGGTCGGAAAACTAAGATCCCACATGCAACACAGCATAGCCAAAAAAAAAGGTCTTGGCTTCTCTTGGCCCTTTGCGTTTCCATATAAATCTTAAGAGTCTGGTCATTAAGTTCCACAACAAAAATGAAAAACACCTGTTGGGGTTCTGATTGGGACTATGGTAAATCCATAGAACAATTTACAATGTTGAGTCTTCCCATCCAAGAATGTGCTAGATCTTCTCTCCACTTATTTAGGTCTTCCTTCAAGTCCTTTGGTGAAGTTTTAGTTTATAGTGTTATGGTTTTCTCCATAGGGGGCCTTGTATTCTTTCTTTACTCCTGCGTACCTGATATTTTTAAAGCTATTTTAAAAGCGTATCTTTTAGTTTTGGTTTTTAATTTCATTTTCCATTAGCTGCTGGTATATAAAAATGCAATTGACCTTTGTATATTCATTTTATATCCACAGCCTTGTTAAATAGATTATCTCTTCGTTTCCAATGTTTATGTCTTATATTTCTTTTTCTTGCCTTACTGGACTAGTTAGTTCCTCCAGTACATTATGGTAAAGAAGTAGTATGAACTGGCATCCTTGTCTAACTCCTCATTTTAGAGAAAGCAAACATTTCAACATTAAGTGGGATGTTTGTTGTAAATGTGTTGTAGATAGCCTTACTCAGATTAAGGAAGTGCCTTACTATTTCTATTTTTCTAAGAGGTTTTTTTTTTTTTCTCCTTTGGATCTTAGTTGTGCATGGGCTTCAGTAGTTGTGGCATGTGGGCTCCAGAGCACAAGCACAGTAGCTGTGGCACACAGGCTTAGTTGCTCCACGGCATGTGGGATCTTCCCAGACCAGGGCTTTAACCCGTGTCCCCTGCATTGGCAGGCGGATTCTTAACCACTGTGTCACCAGGGAAGCCCCTTCTGTGACATTTTAAAAATCATACTTTCAAGGGGTCAGGATGTTTCTGGTTTACAATTCTCTGATCAAGATGGTCCATGGCTCAGGGGCCTCTGAGTTCATCTTGCCCTGGAGAAACAACCTGATTTCATACATTAATGATGATGTCTACAACAGCAATTTTAGTACATGGATGATGTTATCATGTTATCAACAACAGCAGTTTTGGTCATCAGATGCCTCTGGTTGATTAGTGTTCAATTAGCACAAGATTAAGGTCAGAGGGGACAAGAAAGGGGCTGAGGTCAGAGAGGACAAGGAAAAGGAATAAAGTTTTGGATAGAGAGAGATTAATCATAAACCTGGCAAGGGAACTTGGTTTTAGGGGGCTCAGCTTCACTACAATGAGAATGATTCTCAAAAAAAGTATGCTGAGTAAAATAAACCAGTCACGAGAGGCCACCTGTTGTATAATTCCATTTAACTTAAACATCCAGAATAGGCAAAGCCATAGAGACAGAAAGCAGGTGAGTGGTTGCCAGGGTTTGGGGAGAATGGGAAAGAGTGAACAATGGGATTTTTTGGGGGGTCATGAAAATATCCTAAAATTGGCTGTGACAAAGGTTGCACAATTCTGTGAATATACTCGAAACCATTGATCGCGTGCTGTATTCTGAATAGGTTAATTGTGTGGTGTGTGACATATATCAATAAGGATGTTAGGGGTTTTCTTGGGTTTTTTTTGTTTTTTTGCGGTACGCGGGCCTCTCACTGTCGTGGCCTCTCCCGTTGCGGAGCACAGGCTCCGGACACGCAGGCTCAGCAGCCATGGCTCACGGGCCCAGCCGCTCTGCGGCATGTGGGATCCTCCCAGACCGGGGCACGAACCCGTGTCCCCTGCATCGGCAGGCAGACTCTCAACCACTGCGCCACCAGGGAAGCCCAGGATGTTAGTTTTTAAAAAGAGAGATTAGCAGAGGGCAGAGCGGTGAAGGAGCAGAGAGCAAGGTGCTCTCCTGCACCGCGAGGGTAGAAGGGCACATCATGCAGCTTTCCTGGAGTGGAGTTTGGCAAGATGTGCAAATATTTAGACTCTGTTTACCTGTTGAATCAGGAATCCTCCAAGATTTACCCAAAGGAGAAGATAATTATCCAAATATGAAAATATGTGTACACAAGGATGTTGATTGCAGCTTTGTTACATTAAAAATACAAAATTTTTGAAAACAAACTTTAAGTCATTACTAAGAGACACTGTTGTTCAGATTAAATAATTAATACAATTTATGATAAAGCTCTATATTTACTGACATGAAAAGCTGTCCGTGACATAAATGTTTAGGGAAGTAAGCAGTTTATGGAACTTCAGTGGTTATGTAAAATTCAGGCATTGCTTTATACATAGAGGGAAGTTCATCAAAATGCTGAGTAATTTCTATAGCCCCTGAATTAATGGGGTATATTAGTTTCCTAGGGCTGCTGAAAAAAGTACCACCAACTGGGTGGTTTAAAATGGAAATTTACTTTTTCGCAGTTCTCTAGGCTACAATCCAAAAATCAAGATTACTGTAGGGTCAATATTCCCTCCGGAGAGTCTAGGGAAGAATCCTTTCATGCCTCTTCTAGCTTCTGGTACTTGCCCTGAGTCCTTAGGAGTGTATCTGTATATATGACTAAATTTCTCTTTTCCTATAGGGATACCAGTCATTGGATTAGGGCCCACCCAGTACAAAGTCATTTAAATTTTTTTACATTTACAAAGACCTTATTTCCACATAAGGTCACGTTCACAAGTACTGGGACTTAACTTGAACATTCTGGAGACACACAGTTCTACCCACTGCATGGGGTTAGTTATTTCTTTTCACTCTTTAATGAAAGAGTTCAAGAATATGCATTTATCTCTGAGTATGTGTGTCCCAAAAGTTCTGATAGGGATGTTTTCATTTTCCTGCTTTCTAAAGAGCGTGTTGTATTTTGACTCTTTGACCCACTAATTATTTAAGAGAACGAGTTAAAAGTCCTAAGCAGCTTGAGATCCATCCCATTATTGCTATTATGTTTGCTTGTTTTCTTTCTCCTTATTCTTTTAGTCTAAAAGTTAAAAGTTCAACAATACAGAGTGAATTAAAATGCAAAAGTCACCCCCTAACCACCAGTTTCTAAACCCCACTCCAACAGATAATTGTTAATAACTGGGAGTATATTTTCCAGACCCTCCTTTCACGTATACAGAACTACAGGATTTCGTTATCTGCTTTAAACACTCATGGAGTAGGGGAAATTCAGACCCCAAGGGACAAATGCAGTAAAACCAGAAAATTGCAAGATATCCACACCAACATTTAATTTTCCTAAATCAAATTTGCTTCTGAAGTGAGTACAAACACAGAAACAGCAGGCCTATGCATACTCTGGTGAAAATAAGAACTTTTCTCCTCAGAGCTCTTTAGAATCTGCTGAAACATCAAAGTCCATCAAAGTTTTCTCCAGACATAAACACAAAATCAGCTTTTAAAAATCTTAATCCCAGCTGCATGAGTTACTTATTTAACTGGAGGCAGGACACCCCTCACCCTCAGACTTGGATAAACAAAACTGTATGACGTTTGCCCTGCTAAGGGCTATAGTTCCAACATTTATTTTCAATCATAACAGCTTCCACTGAGAGATTGGGATTGACATATATACACTAATATGTATAAAATGGAAAACTAATAAGAACCTGCTGTATAAAAAAGTAAATAAAATAAAATTCAAAAAAAATAACAGCTTCCCACTGATCTTACAAAAAATTTGTACTACCTTTGAGATAGAACAGAGAGAAGAATTATTTAATTTCTGACATATCTCAAGATGACATCTTCTAAAAAATTTCAGACAGATATAATAAATTAGTGAACCTGAATTATAATTGATTGGTCTTTTTTTTTTTTTTTGGCCATGTCATCTTACTTCCCCGAACTGAGGCCGTGGCAGTGAAAGCACCAAGTCTTAACCACTGGACCGCCAGGGAAGTCCCTGATTTGTCTATTTCATTTCCCAATTTCTGATTACTTTTGATTGATTCAGCGATTTTATCTTTGTCCTAGAAGTGGAAGGGATAGGAATTAAAGCTACCAGTACACTCCTAACTTTTCAGTCTTAAAACTACTCATTTAGAAGGATATATATCAGCCTGAACAGTTTCAGTGGCATCAGTACTAATGAACACAGCTTTAGGTGGGTTGGATAAAAACTAGTCTGCTGGGCTTCCCTGGTGGCGCAGTGGTTGAGAGTCCGCCTGCTGATGCAGGGGACGCGGGTTCGTGCCCCGGTCCGGGAAGATCCCACATGCCGCGGAGCGGCTGGGCCCGTGAGCCATGGCCACTGAGCCTGCGTGTCCGGAGCCTGTGCTCCGCAACGGGAGAGGCCACAACAGTGAGAGGCCCGCATACTGCAAAAAAAAAAAAAAAAAAAAAAGTCTGCTATTTTTACACAAACAGGATAAAATATATTGGAATTTGAAAACAGTGCATCTTTATCCAGAAAGCAGGATTTTTCTCAAAGAAAAAGGTTAACTTTGAGAAAAATCCATGTTGTGGATGCAGACTTCAAAGAATGAAGAGATAGTTTGGTGTTGTTTCATTGGCGACCAGAGTATAGGAACTGAATTTATGTTTGTCTCCATTTTCCTATTTTACAATGAGTTCTCATTATTATATTTACTAAATGAAAGTTTTTTCTTTCTCTGAAAAGTTTATATCTAGTGCTTACCCTCAGATAGATTAGTTTTCACTGACTTCTGTGTTATGATGTAGTATATTCAGTTGACAAACACCTAGCTTCAAAGAAAACTCGATTCAATTAAAGACCTTGCTAACAGAAGAAAATGTACGCTAATATCTTTGTAGAAAATGTCAGAAAATAGCTTTGTAGCTTAGGAGTGGAGAAACACTTCTTAAACAAGATCAAATAGCCTAGACAATAAGAAGAAAAACTGATGGATTTTATTATATTCAAATTAAAGATTTCCAGTCCACAAAGGGCAAGATGGACGTAGTTAGCAGATAAATGACATATTGGGAGAAGATACCTGCAACATCTAAGACTGATTGGGAACTTATATCTTGAAATATAAGAAACTCCTGCAATCCATAAAAAATTCCCAGCTGAAAAATGGGCAAAGAAAATAAGCAGGGAATTCACTGAATGGGAAATCCTAAATGGCTAGTGAGTGTATATGAAGAGATGCTCAAATTCATCAGTAATGGGAGAAATGCAAATTAAAGCAATAATGAGAAACCACTCCTCACCTATTACACTGGCAAAATCAAAAAGGGTGTAAATGCCAGGTACCATATATAGGAGATACACGAGATACACGTGGAGATACACGAACTCTTGTGCATTCCAGGTGGGAGTATAGTGCAGCACAGCCATCCTCAGGAGTAATCCAGCACTCTGATCAAACTAGTTACGCACACATAGTATAAACCCTACTCTTGGATATAAACCACCCCCCCAAATTCCCTCACACAGGTCCATAGGATCATGGATGAGGGTGTTCCATACTGTGCTGTTTGCATTAGTGGGGAACTGGAGTCCACCCCAGTGTGTCTCAGTGGCAGCCTGGACAGTAAAATCTGGAGTCAGCACACTAATGAATATGATAGAGCTGTTAGAAGCAACCAAGTAGATCAGGGGTTCCCACATGTTTTCACTTCATGGCATCCTTAGAATCTCAACAATTTTGTCACAGGGCTCCTTGGCCAAAAGAAAAGGCTAACAGTTCTGTTTATTAAGTAGTGAGGTCCAAACAGCTTAATATATACTTATGTCCTAACAACTTAATAGCTCTTTGAAGAAAATAATACACATAAATTGGGGGAGAAAATAATATATTTCATTCTTAAATAATCAGAATTACTCACTAAAGGGATGTTGTGTGCCTGTTGGTCACTGCACAACTCCTCAAAGGTTGGGATCAGACTGGACACTGCTGCCCTTATTTTGCTTCACTTTGATTTTCCTGCAGGACTTGCTTATCACAGTTTTGCAAAGATACGATGCTTTATCCTAGAAAGGAATGTAGCACAATCCAATGTTGGAACCGTCAACTACCTTGTTAGCAGTTCCCCTGGCGCCTGACAGAGGTTGAGTATAACTGTGTTTCCCTTGAAAAGTAAAAATACCCCGTTGCACCCCTATGGGTTCCCTGCAGCTTCCCAGAGCACCTGGGAACCACAGAATACATATAACTGAATAAACTGTAAAAACAGTGCTGAATTTTTAAAAAGTACTTAAAAACTAATGCCTAGGGAGTTCTCTGGGGGTCCAGTGGTTGGGACTCCGTGCTTTCATTGCCAAGGGCGAGGGTTTGGTCCCTGGTTGGGGAACTAGGATCCCACAAGCCATGTGGCGTGGCCAAAAAGAACCAAAGCAAAACAAAACTAATGCCTGTGGGGCTGTGCTCTTGCTGAGGTTTCAATGACCTGGCTCCTCACTGCTAAACGGAGGGACAGGTTTCCACACAGCATTTGACGCTGTCGAGCCCCACCTCACAGGAAGGTTCTTCCTTTGGCTTCTACCTCACCCCTCTCTCAAGGTCTCTTCTTGCACTGGGACTATCCTTTTCGGTTCCCTCTGGGTGGGTCTCCATCTGTCCCACTCAACTCCTTTCTGTGCACTCTAGCCCATCCCCATTGGGAGATGGTAACTCCCAAATCATTGTCTTCAGCCCTGACCTCTTTACTGAGCTGGAGACCTCGTATCCAACTGCCTGTTCAACGTCTCCACTCAGACATCCCACAGGCCCCGCAAACCTACCATGTCCTCCCGAAACTCACCATCTTCCCCCAACGCCTGCCTCTCCTCCTGTATTTCCTAACTCAGAGAATGGAGCCACCCTCCATCTGGTAGTGGCCTGAGTAGATTGCACTGGTGGCCCCAATTCTTCACCCTTCCTCGCATCCACACCCTTGCCATGGCCTCCTCCCCACCACTTGCCTTTGGGCTGGCCACAGGACTGGCCAGTGACATAGAGGTGAAAAGGTAGCATGCCAGTTCTAAGTCTAGACCTTTGGAGGCCTTACAAGTGTGCCCCCTTGCCTTCTTCTGCCCTGCTGCTTTCTTACTTTTTTTTCTTTTTTGGCTGCAAGGCTTGTGGGATCTTAGTTACCCCATCAGGGATCGAACCCATGCCCCGAGCATTGGAAGCACAGAGTCCTAACTGAAACCACGTACCTCTGATTGGGACTTGAACCCACGGTCTTTTAATTAGAATCACTCACCTGGTGTCTGGACGAACTGAGGCTCAGGTTCTTTGTGTCTCAACTCAGAAAGAATTCAGTGAGAGACAAAGTGATAGGTAATATTTAGAGAGAAACACGTTCCACAGACAGAGAGTGGGCCATCTCGGAAGGCAAGAGCGACCTCGAAATACGGTGTGGTTAGTTTTTATGGGCTGGGTAATTTCATAGGCTAATGAGTGGGAGGATTATTCCAGCTATTTTGGGGAAGGGGTGGAGATTTCCAGGAATTGGGCCCCGCCCACTTTTTTGGTCTTTGATGGTTGGCCTCAGAACTGTCATGGCGCTGGAGGGTGCGTCACTTACCTTATGCTAATGTATCACAATGAGCATATGATGAGGCTCAAGGTCCACTGGAAGTCGAATATTCTGCCATCTTGGACCTAGTTGGTTCTAACCAGTTTTTGTCATATCCTATGGCTATGTCATGCTTTTAAAGGCCGTGCCCTGCCCCCTTCCCTCCTGTTTCATAACCACTGCCGCCAGGGAATTCCCTGCCCTGCTGCTTTCAAGAGAAGAGCGTGCCCGGAGGACACTGCTGGTCCCAGGAAAGGAAAGATGAGAGACACATGGAGCAGCGCGCCTCTAACTGAGCCGAGCCTAGATCAGCTGACCCGCAGACATCTGAGAGACAAGAAAAGATTGTTTTAAGTCATCAAGTTTGGGGGTGTTTTGTTATGCATCAGCGGTTATCCAACCAGGTCACCTAAGCCAGGAACCTGAGCATTACCTTTGAGTACTCCCTCTCACAATCCACGACGTTCCCAGAGCTTCCTAAGTATCTCTGGAATCCATCTAGTCTCCATCCTCAGCACCTCTGAGGTGTTAGCCGTAGCTCAGGCCTCCTGCAGCCACATTCTAACTCATTTTTCCTTCCTCCCCTTTGCCCCCATTCTCCACACACAGCATCTTGAGTGAACTTCCTTATACGTCAATCTGATCACGTGACTCCTGTGGGTTTGCCTCGCCCTCAGGCTGTGGTGTCCTTAGGGCCTGATAAGGGAAGGAACCTTGCTAAGCACTGTGGACAACCTGGTCATGGTGAAGAGACACCTCCAGGGCAGTTTCTGCTTTGTTCCTAAATCCCTGGTGCAGGTTCAAGGTTGGAGCTGATAAGCAAAAGGCCAGCCTCAGACCACGGCATTTCCCAAGGGTTCCCTGAAACCCCTTTACTACTGGCTGGGCCTTTTCAGGGCGTCAACAGGGAAGACAGTATGAGACGTGCTGATAACTTGGAATTAAGATTTCCATCCTTATTCCTTGCTAAAGGATCAGATCGTGGGTGTTCAGTCTCCTTAAACAGGCAAATGAGCTCTCAGACCTCTAGTCTTTGTGGCCACAGTGAAAGTGCTGTTACATCGAGAAAGAATGAGTCACCAGTCACCAGAATGGGGTAGAGATGCCACAACCCATAGAGGAAGGCACCCCTGACCAAGAGTAGGTCTTCCTGTGAGGCAGCTTGAGAAACAGCCAGCTGCCTCAGCCTTCAAGAGACTTATATTTTGCCACGGGCCTTCTCACAAGGCTGCCCAGCAAATTGTCTTGTTTAGTGGTTAAACATGTAAGTTCTGGGGGCTTCCCTGGTGGCGCAGTGGTTGAGAGTCTGCCTGCCGATGCAGGGGACATGGGTTCGTGCCCTGGTCCGGGAAGATCCCACATGCAGTGGAGCGGCTGGGCCCGTGAGCCATGGCCGCTGAGCCTGTGCGTCCGGAGCCTGTGCTCTGCAACGGGAGAGGCCACAGCAGTGAGAGGCCCGCGTACTGCAAAAAAAAAAAAAAAGAAAGAAAGAAAAAAAGAAAAAAAAAACATGTAAGTTCTGCACCCAAACTCACTAGCTTTGGGTCTAGCCCTGCCACTGACCTTGGGACCTTGGGCTAAGAAAAGGATCTGGGTTCCAAGCAGCTCAAGTTCAGCAAGAGAGATATGGGTAATAAGACCATTGCATCAGGGGCTCTGCTGGGCTGGGGGCTCCTGGGCGGAGCATTTCACCTGGGTGGGTGTTGGGAAGGCTTCTGCGGGACACACTAGGTGGAATGAGGGGAAGAGAAGGGGTCCTCAGCTCCAGGAAGAAAAGGAGTGAGTCTGCTTTTGGTTCTCATCCCCTTTCACCGTGCCTGGAATACCAGCTGACCGCAGGAATGAACGAAGGAGCCCCCTCCGGGGGAAGTGGGGGCGAGGTGGCTCAGGAGCTCTGACTTTAAATGCAGAGGTGGGATGCGGCACACGTCAGACTGGGGATAAATGCAGAGGTGGGATGCGGCACACGTCAGACTGGGGATAAATGCAGAGGTGGGATGCGGCACACGTCAGACTGGGGATAAATGCAGAGGTGGAATGCGGCACACGTCAGAGCTGGGGAACTACTCAGATCTACTGGGTCAGGACAGGGCCTGCTGGAGCCCCGTGCCTCTAACCCCAGGGCACATTTCCCTGTGCCCCCTAACTCACCACCATGAGTGGACAGCTGCTGCAGTACTCGAGAGGGACGGCCATGGAGGTCCCCAGGCTCAGGGCCCCCAGAGAGACAGGGACAAGCCGGCTTAAGGTTGAATCCTCTGGCCCAGGCGTCCTCCGAGAGAAGGCAGGCAGCGTTAGGGCCGGGCCTGTGCAGGGAACTCATTTGGATGGGAAGCGGGGCGGGGCGGGATTGGCGGGAGCGGGCTGCGCAGGTGACACCCGTCGGTCGCCCAGGTGCGAAGCGCAGGCGGAGGCCGAGCCGCGGTGCGTTCCCTCTCTGTTCACCAGCAGGCGGCGCCAGAGCGCAAGGCCGCGGAGGCCTCGGGTCCCGGAGTCCGGCCGGGCGGGGCGAGGGGCGGACCCCGGCGCATCGGAGCGTTGGGGCGCGGCGGCAGTCCGGCAGCGGGAAGGACCGACAGAGCGACACGCCTCCTGGAACCTCCGCGGCCATGGCCGAGCGCGCCGGTCGCCGCTGCTGCCTGGGCTGGGACCTCAGCACGCAGCAGGTATCGGCGCGGGCCCGGGGCCGGCCGGGCGGGGCCGCTTCTTCCGCGACGCCGGGCGGGCTGTCGGGGGAGCCGGGCGCCTGGAACCCTGGGCCGCGCCGCGGGCGCGCCTCCCTCTCGGGCTTCCCGGGGACCCAGCGCCTCCGCCCGGCCTGGACCCCGGAACTTCCAGAAAGGGCGCCCACCCCCAGTCTCCCGAGGGACCCACGGGCACGTGGCGGGGAAATGCCCAGAAGACTGAGGGGGACCCGAAGGGCTCGCACGCCGTCATGGGCACAGATTGACAGGGACCCGAAGGAGCTCAGCTACTGTAAACAGAGGACCAGACAGACGGGTAGACACGCAGGCAGAACCAGTGAACTGCAACCAGATCACCGCTAGAAGCTTTTTTTTTTTCTATTTTAAGTGAAATGGGCACAGTGTACACCTGAACTTTGTTCCGCCCTATGACAGCCCTTGGTTGGCACCAGCGTGCTCGGGTCAACGTGCCCAGCTGTGCTGCTCTCAGGGCCAGTCAGACAGGCAAGCAGAGTCAAAATTTGTCTTCAAACTGGGCTTGGGGTGCCAAGGGGCTGGCTCCTCCTTAACTTGGGAAATCAACACAGTTGCAGTGAAATCCCCCTCCTCGGATGGGTCAAGGGAGCAAGGCCAATCCCTGATCAAAGTCCTGTGGGACCTTGGATAAGTCAGGTTGTCCTGCTAGGCCTCAGTTTCTCCATCTGTCCAGGAAAGGAGTTGTATCCTTGAGTTTGGAGGTCTGCTCCATTGGGGCATGTGTCTCTGGTCCTTGACCAAGGCCTGTGGGAACAGACCAAGGACCTTGCCTCTCAGATCTCTGCAGGCGTGGACCTCCAAGAGACATCTCAAAACCTTGCCTCCCATGCCTTCCCCTCTAGGACTTTCTCAGACCTCCTTGCCTGGCACAGGAACCTGCTCATCTGTGGACACCTACCTCTAGAGCATCTTGGCTTTGGCTGTTTGGAGGGCAAAAATTCCCTGAGCTACGTGGGTGTTTCTGCTTAGCCTCAGCTTCTCCGTTTTACTAAGTCTTTGGATATGTCCCCAGATGAGGCCTCTGTTCCCATGGTTACAATGATGCACCCCAGCCTCAAGGAAGTCTCCAGACTGAACCACTTCTAGGGGGCTGGGCTTCACTTGGTGATGTTCATATCCCTGGACCAGTGTAGAAGCTGAGGAAAATTCTATACATTGTTTTTTTTTAATGCCTTCCAGGTAAAAGTTGTTGCAGTTGATGCAGAGCTGAATGTCTTCTATGAGGACAGTGTGCATTTTGACAGAGACCTTCTAGAATTTGGGTATGTACCTGGTGTGCATGTGTGTGTTGGGGGTTGGTTTTGAGGTCCTCCCCAAACCTTTTTTTTTTTTTTGGCTGTACCGTGTGCAGCTTGCGGGACTGTAGTTCCCCCACCAGGGATTGAACCTGGGCACCCCCCCACCAAGTGAAAGCGTGAGTGCTAACCACTGGACCACCAGGGAACTCCCCCTCCTTCAACCTTTTACATTTATAAACCACACTGTTCTGGTTTCCTCAAACTGCAGGAGGGGTTGTCTTAATAAATCTCTCAGCATCTTTCTTCTATGTCTAGAATGCACGCTCCTGCATTCCTTTCGAATTCCACTCATTGCTTTATATATGTATAGTAGGTATCAGTTGAGACTTACTTTGTACCAAGCACTGTGCTGGGCGCTGGGATGGTGAACAAAAAGGAGACATTGTCCTTGCTTTCCCAGAGCTTCCCATTGAGTCGGGGGGGGGGGATTGATATCAATCAAAGACTGATTGATTAAAGAAAAAAAAAACCAAAAGAATGTTTGTTTATAAACTCAGAGAAGGCCATTGAAGGAAAGAAACTCACTTCTTCAAGTGCTTATTGTAAAGGAATGTGACCTAGACTTGTGAGAGTAGTTTAGGGAATGTTCCTAAGGAAGTAGTGCTTAAGCCAAGATCTGAATGAGTGGGGTTAGCCAGGTGATAGAAGGTAGAGAGCTTTCCACGCAGAAGGAACAGCATGTGCAAAGGCCCTGTGGCAAGGAACACTGCTCATTAATGGAACTGAAAAAGGTCAAGTGGCTGGGGAGCAGAGAGGGAGGTGGAAGCTGGGTTGGGCCATATAGGCCATGGAATAGAGTTTGTCTTTATCCTAAAAGCTATGGTCACCCACTGAAGGGCCATAGGAATGGGGGGGCTGGGGAGGTATGACATGGTTTTATTTGTGTTTTGAAAAGATCTCTCTGGTGCAGTGGGAAAGCAGGTGGGATGTGGCCAGAATACAGGTTGGAAAACTACTGAGGAGGTTTTTCAAGATCATCTGGATGAGAAATGTTGACTGGAGGAGAGAGAGCTGGGTGGTAAAATTGACAGGTCTTGGTACAGAATTGAATGTGAGATATGAAGGTGAGGCTTCTGGCTGGCATTCAGGGTGGATGGTAGACTATGAAAGAGAATTGGTTTCCAGAAGAAGGATCATGAGTTTAGATTTTGTATTAGTTTGGTAGGGCTGCCAGAACAAAATACCACAGACTGGGTGGTTTAAATAACAGACATTTATGTTCTCATGGGTCTGGCGTCTGGAAGTCCAATTTCAAGGTGCTGGCAGCCTTGCTTTCCTCTGAGGTCTCTCTCCTTGGTTTCCAGATGGCTGCCTTCTTGCTGCCTCTCACATGGTTGTCTCTCTGTGTGAGTGTACCCCTGGTGCTCCCAGTTATGTTATTTATGTCCTAATCTTTTTTTTTAAGTTGATATGTTGTATTTTCATTTTTTATTCAGTTCAAGAAATTTTCTTTTTTTTTGGCCGAGCTGTGTGGCATGTGAGATCTTAGTTCCCCTACCAGGGGTCGAACCCGTGCACCCAGCAGTGGAAGCATGGAGTCTTAACCACTGGATCACCAGGGAAGTCCTTCAACTTATGAATTTTGGGGGACACAATTCAGTCCATAACAGCTGTGGATTTGTTGATTTTGAGGTGTCTCAGAGAGGTCCTGGTAGAAGTTTCCCTTCGTGTCTATTTTAGATGTCACTTCCTTCTTGAAGCCTTCTGTGCTGGCCTTTCCCTCTCACTGCCCATCACCTTGTATTGCCATCTATTTCTCCCCCAGCTGATGTGTCTCCTTTGAGCTGAGGTTGGAAGCCACCTTGCTTTCATATATATTTTTTTAAATTTATTTTATTTATTTATTTTTGGCTGCATTGGGTCTTCATTACTGCACACAGACTTTCTCTAGTTGCAGCAAGCCGGGGCTACTCTTTGTTTTGGTGCGCGGGCTTCTCATTGCGGTGGCTTCTCTTGTTGCAGAGCACAGGCTCTAGGCACGGGGGCTTCAGTAGTTGTGGCACATGGGCTCAGTAGTTGTGGCTTGCGGACTCTAGAGTGCAGGCTCAGTAGTTGTGGCGCACGGGCTTAGTTGCTCTGCAGCACGTGGGATCTTCCCAGACCAGGGCTCGAACCCGTGTCCCCTGCATTGGCAGGCAGATTCTTAACCACTGCGCCACCAGGGAAGCCCTTGCTTTCATATTTTATATTACTGCAGGCCACCCGTGTTAGAGTTTTGGTAGTTTGTGTCTTTCAAGGAACTGGTCCATTTCATCTAACCTATCAAGTTTGCGGCCATAGAGTTGTTCATAATATTCCTTTATTGTCCTTTGATGCCTATGGGATCAGTAGTGATGACCCTTCTATCATTTCTGATGTTGGGAATTTGTGTCTTCTCTCTTTTTTCTCTTGATGAGCCTGGCTAGAGATTTATCAATTTTATTGATCTTTCCAAAGGATCAGCTTTTGGTTTCGTTGATTTTCTTTTCATTTTCATTGACTCGTGTTCTAATTTTAATTATTTATTTTCTTCTGCTTGGGTTATTGCTGTTGTTGCCATATTTGAGTTTTTGTTTTTTATGTCATTGAATTTCTCAGTCTCTTTTTCTGTTGCTTCTTGGTTTTGAGTCATTGTTTAAAAGGCCTCCTCACTCCAAGATTATGAAGTGGATTTGGAAGGGCTTCTAATCCAACCCCAAATTTCTCCAGTCCTTTCATGCCCACTGCTCCAAGTGAGTGCCTTGCAGGGTGAGCCCCTTATACTGAGAAGGCTTGTTTTTGCCGGTGCTTTCCGAGAATTGCCACCTCTGGGCCACACCGGGCAATTTCCATGCCTTCTCTCTCCATCTTGCCCAGCATCTTCCCTGTTCAATCTAGAGTTCCCACACAAGGCTGCGGGGGTGGGAGGGTGCTTCTCCTTCTGTGGGAGGGATCCAGGGTCTGCCATCACTGGGCCCCCGCCTGAGGCTCTATCCCACATTCTCTCTTCTGCTTGTAGGACTCAGGGTGGAGTTCATGTTCACGAGGATGGGCTGACAGTGACTTCTCCAGTCCTGATGTGGGTCCAGGTAGGTACAGGAATTCCTGTCCCTCTCCTCTCCCAGCCCATCTTACCAGCAGACTTGGCGATTTGCTAGGAAGCCCAAAGGTGGCAGCTCATGAGAGCCTCTGTTGAGAGGTCCTCCTGGGGAAGTGGAATCTGCATTGTCCTAGGGCCAGATGCAGCCTCAGTACTCCTGAGCTGAGAGGACTCACAAAGGGCTTCCAGGTTCTGAAGCCAGAGCAGCTGGAAAGTCCTGCCAGTGGCCATCTTTAAAATGCCACAGAGCAAACATTTCCCAAACGCTCTGATTTCAGGCCCTGTGGCCACCCTTGAACCCTGAGATCCAAACATGGCCCTTGGGCTCTTCTCTTAGTGCTCAGTCGCCAGACTCTTTAACTCCAGGGGCAGGGGCCTTCAGAATGGTGGCTTGTGACCTGCCCAGTCAGGCTCAGATCCATCCCAAGCCAGGCCTGCCCGCTCAGGACCCACGAGAAAGGAAGATGCCTGTTGCCAGATCCGGGTGACCCACGGGGCCACAGGGCCAGGGTGTGTGGACAGCACAAGCAGGTATGATAGGAGCCAAGGGCTGCCTCATGGGCCGCAGGGGACCTGAGACCCTGAAACTAGAGGCCAGCCAAAGGCAGCACTGAATGTGTCTGGTCAAAGCTTTTTCAGTCCTCCAGTACCTGTTTAACCGATTCCCTGTACTAACTTCTTTATGTTATTGTAACAAGGATGATTTCTTTTTTATTGGCCTGACCCTGACTTGTACTGGAGGGTTGGGGGTAAAGGATGAACTTCCGCCACACAGGCTGTCGGGGAAATACTTCAGGGGGCTGAGCCGGACCACAGAGCAGTGGCAGTGGGGGTAACCGGCAAGAGTCGCTGTCTGGAGGTCCCACTGAGGATGTCAGGGGCTTCGGATGGGCCAAGGCCTTACCTTGGGGAGGTGGCAAGTGAGTAGAGAGCCGGGCTTGGGGTTGGGACCAGGATAATTGCTACTCCTGAGGGGCCCCCAGAACTGGACCTGTTCTAGCTTTGCCAGTCCCTTCCCCAGCTCTTCCCCACTCCCTGCCTGAGGTTTGGCAAGCAGGGCCAAGTTGGCAGCCACAGCCAGGACTGTGAAAGAACCCTCCCGGCATAGGATGGGGGTGGGAGGGTCAGACCAAAGCTGCAGTGGCTTCTGTACCCTGAAGAAAACACAGCCTGGGATCCGTATCTAATTCCCGGGGAAGTGTCAAGCTCTGCTGGGTGGCACCATCCATCCCACACAAGGGGTCTTGCCAGAAAGGCAGTTCCAACCAGACAGTGGAGGGGGAAATAGGGGGTTGGGACAAATGGTCACCATCTTTACCTACTCCCTCCAACCTGTACTCCCGGACACAGGAGTCTGGGCCTGGAGCCCTGTTCTGATGGGAGCCTCTGCTTTGCTCTTTGCTTCTCCATTGCAGTGAAGTTATATCACTAATGTGGTGGGTTGAAAATGCAGATAAAAGAACCAAAATTTGAGCCACCTCGTTTTTGCTCTTCCTGCGTGCCTGGAAGTCACCAACTGGAGAAGCAAAATTTGAGGAGTGCTGGTTCCTGATTCCATTTATTTAAGATATTTTTAGCATAGCTCACTTTTTTGTTGGCTTGATGCCTACTCGTTTAGTTGATGTATTTATTCTAGTGCTTCCAAATCCCGAGTTCTCTGTTCCTTCTCTGCCTCCGCTGGAAGGGCAGGCACGTACAGTCCGAATCAAGGCTTGTGTGTTAGCCTGGTTCCGTGGTTCAGGACAGTCACGGTGGATTCTGTGTTTCTTCTCAGGCTTTGGATATCATCTTGGAGAAGATGAAGGCTTCGGGCTTTGACTTCTCTCAAGTCCTCGCCTTGTCTGGGGCGGGCCAGGTTTGTTCGCTGCAGCCTGCATCTATGGCATAAGGGCGTCTGTCTTGGGAAGTGGTGCAGGTGCTGAGGCGACAGCTTCCCTCGAGGGAAGATGCTTGTTCTTGAAAGCCACGGCACACATTGTGTTGCAGTGAAAATCCATATAGCTGTTTCACCTTGGTGGATATATCACTTGCCTCCTTGCAAAAGGATTTGAGACAGTTCTTACAATTAAGCGTTATAAAAATAGGACACAGGGTGAGGAGGCACTGGATAGAGGTCCTCAAAGGGGAAGAGGAAGCATTTGACATGAATGTACTATGACTGTTTGAGGGCACAAAATTGCTTTTCTGTTTCTTGGAAGTAAAAGCAAAGTCAGAAATCATGCTAATAATGATAGCAGTTTTAGTAGTAAAGATATTAGTAATAATGGTGACAAAGAACATGGAGCACTTAGTGTATGGCAGGTGCAGTACCGAGCATCTTACATGCACTAACTTAATCCTCATAACGATTGTACCAGGTGGTATCATGCAGTGGTTAGTGCAGGGGCTCTGGGTTTGATCCCTAGCTCTGCCATTTACCAGCAGCAACCTGGGGCACGTCGTCCGGCTTTCTGGTGCCTCCATACTCTCACGTGCCGTAGGGTCAATGTGAATGTTAAGTACATAGGACAGGGCAAAAAAACCTTTAAGTTTTAGCTGCTTTTATTATCACTGCCATTTACATGGGGAAACAGAGGCACCAAGTGGTGATGTCACTGGCCCAAGGTCACATAGCTGCTAGGAGGAGTCAGGATTCAAGTCCAGTGTTATCCTCCGAATCACTTTGCTCCATGCTGGATTAGCGTGTCTTCACATCCTCATTAGAGAGCGCTTACTGATGCTTCTGAAGATGCCTCTTCTTCCCCTGACCTAACAGGAGTGTATTGATTGTGTCCTTGTTACACTAAACAGCGCTCCTGGTGATCTTGGCCACATCTCTCACCTGAACCCCAGGCCTGGACACCCTCTCCCTCCCAGACATCCCCTCCGCCCCCTTGGCCGGATGTCCCAGGAATACGCCAAACTTATCATGTCCCAGACTGAGCACACTGTCTTTCCCCCGATGTCCTCCTCCGGTGCCCTTTCTTGGGGAGTTCTCCTTCTCCACCGGGGCCACAACCCAGCTGTCATTCCTGACCCCTCCATCTTCCCACCCCTACATGCAGGGGGTCCCCTTGTGCTGCTGATTTGTACATGACTCTTTTTTTTTTTTTTTTTTTTTTTTGGTGGTACGCGGGCCTCTCACTGTTGAGGCCTCTCCCGTTGCGGAGCACAGGCTCCAGACGCGCAGGCTCAGCGGCCACGGCTCACGGGCCCAGCCGCTCCGCGGCATGTGGGATCTTCCCGGACCGAGGCACGAACCCGTGTCCCCTGCATCGGCAGGCAGACTCTCAACCACTGCGCCACCAGGGAAGCCCTGTACATGACTCTTGAGTCTGCCACTTCTTCTCCAACTCCGCCTCTGTTGCCCCAGGCCTAGTACCCATCATTTTTCTCTGGGCCTCTGCTTCTCCTCCCTTCCTCCAACCTACCTTCTCCATGACTCCCACAAGCCCTTTCATACATTCAGCCCTGGCCATGTCACTCCCCTGCCAATCCAGAGTTCTCACCACCCCAAGATAAACCCCAGCCTCCCGAGCATGGATGTCAAGGCTCAGGCTGTCACCTCCCCCTCCAGTCCCTACTGCCCCCCGCCCCAGCCTCAGGCCCCTTCCGTGCACCTGCCAGCCTCTTTCAGCTGTGGTTACTCTCTGCGTGGAGCACCTCCACCCTCAACTCTGGGATCCTTCCCTAATTATCACGTCCACTTCTACCCACCTGCACCCCCAACTGGCTAGATGCCCCTCCTCTGTGTGCCCACAGCCCTGCCACTGCACTTAATAGGGTTTTGTCCGTTTTGTGTCCTTTTCCCTGACTCAACTCCAGTATCCTGCAGAGTAGCGACAATACTACCCTAGTCATCTGTCCTGTGCCTGGCACGATCTGGGTGATCCATCAGTGTTTGTTGAATGAATAATGGGTAAGTGAATGAATGAGTGAATGTCAGGTAGTATTATGAGCAATATATTTAAATACGGTTTTACAAAGCCACCAAAATCCAGACCGATAGTTCTTTCTTGGACCCTTCCTACAAGTTTTGAGGTGGACAGGGCAGAGTTCTTCCCCATATTATAGAAATGAAAACCAAGTCTCATAAAGGTGATGACCTCTACGACTTGCAAGTGGCGGGGCAGGCTTGGAGTCCAGTTCTTTGGCGTGTGGTCTGGGGTCTTTCTGGGTCTCCAGGAGGCTGACACAGGTGTGTGGCCACGGCCACGTGAACATGGGCTTGGGTTTTCCCTCGGCAGCAACATGGAAGCGTGTACTGGAAGGCTGGGGCCAGCCAGGTGCTGACAAGCTTGTCACCGGACCTCCTGTTGCATGAGCAGCTGCAGGTAACTGGCCATGCTGTGGGAGTCTGAGAAACTTCCGTAGTGGGGAGAAGGGCCCCCAATCCTGTGGGCCCTGAAGCCTGGGGCTTTTGTGCATCATCAAGGGTGTGGGAAGTTGGCTTGGGCAGCAGTCCTGTGAGCGTGGTCTTCCCTGCCTGCCTGCCACAGACATCCCTGCTGTCTGGACAGAGGCTCAGGTGCTAACAGCCCACATCACACTGGTCCCCTCCAGCCCAGCAGGACTCTGTTGCGAGTTCCCCCCTCAGGAATCTCCCCCTGGGACGTGATGCCTCCTGGTGACGCTGGGAAGGTAGGCTCTGGCGTCTCCTTTTCTCCCAGGCTCCACAGGCCCCCTGCCAAGCTGCCCTTTGCTGCAGCTCGGGCCCTTCACCGCCCACCTCTGGTGTTGCCTGTGGTGCTCAGGTGTCCTCGCCAGAACCTTCCACCTTGAGCTTTTTGGGGAGAGACCCCGCTAGGCCGGGCCGAGGTTTGGACATGAAGGGCTTGCCCATGCGTCTTCCAAGGTCACATCCAGGGAAGGGGCGTCCACTGCTGCTGTGATGGGCGTGACTGCCAGCGCCCAGGCGGCCCCCAGAGTCAGTGGGCGGAGCTCATGCCTGTGCCTCCGCCCCTTCTTTCCAGGTCTGTTTCTCCATCAGTGACTGCCCGGTGTGGATGGACTCGAGCACCACAGCCCAGTGCCGCCAGCTGGAGGCCACCGTGGGTGGGGCCCAGGCTCTCAGCTGCCTCACCGGGTCCCGTGCCTATGAGGTGGGCGACGCCCGCCACGGGCTGGGGACGGGCTGGGCCAGGAGGAAGATCTGGTTGCTGGCTCTGGTGCCTTCTCCCTGGGTGTCTGGGAGGACACGGCTGGTGGCCTGTCCCTGTGGGGATCACGTGAGGCTGTGTGGGTGCCACCCCTGTGGAGCCAGGACTGGGCACTCTGGCCCCTGATTCTGAGCAAGGCCACGTGTGCCGCTCAGCGAGCACGGACAGACCTCCTGTTGCGCCTCAGCCCTCCCAGGTCAGAGCTGACGTGTGACCCAGGCTGTGCTGTGTATGCAGGTGATGATGGCACCTCAGTTTCAGCCTCTTTAATCTGGAGATAAAAATAGCACTTCCATTTTGGGTAGTTTGGGAGCTGAAAGGAGTCAGTGCTTGTAAGATGCTTAGTGCAGCTCCTGGGAAAGTAAAAAAAAAAATGAGTGCCTCTTTCCTGTTGGCTTCATCCATGGTCCTACCCCATCCCATAGGGTGGCTGCTGTTGGCCCAGCTGGAGTAATTCGATACTCACTGGAGCAAAGGTTTGGGGGATAGGACCAGCCCCACTTGGGTTGCCTTAAGGAAGAAGAATGTGGGTGGGGATAATACCTGAGTCCCCTGCCTGGGTGCCCTTGGTCAAAGCAGACACCCTCCTGTGTGAGGAACGAGGTTTATTACTAAGGATGCTCAGCAGACATCAAACATTTTCAGGTTTGAGGCCTTAAGCTCTCATTATGCTGACTCATCTTCAGAGCATGCTGCACGAACTTTACTTTATGAAGTGGATCATTCCCTGTAGGATTTGGGTTTTTAAGAATTTGCACTCTTTTTCCAGCGATTTACAGGAAACCAGATTGCAAAGCTTTACCAGCAGAACCCCGAGGCCTACTCACACACAGAGGTTGGTTGAACGTTCCTCTTTTTTCTAAGATTTTTTTTTTTGATGTGGACCATTTTTAAAGTCTTTTTTGAATTTGTTACAATATTGCTTCTGTTTTTGGTTTTTTGGCCACGAGGCATGTGGGATCTTAGCTCCCCAACCAGGGATCGAACCCACACCCCCTGTATTGGAAGGCGAAGTCTTAACCACTGGACCGCCAGGGAAGTCCCTAAACATTCCTCTTTGATTGAAAGTCACAGTTGAATTCCTTTTATAACTTAGCATAAATAAATCTCATGTGCATGGGCTAAAAACATTGATTAGCAGACATTAAAAATGATATATATCCAATTTACTTTTATTCTCATTGTCAGGCTTTTTCCAAAGAGGAGGGAAAGAGCAGAATTGTGGGAAAGAGAATTCCGGGGCTCTCCTGACCAGAAGGGTGGAGGTCAGGGTGGGAGCAGGGGGACTGGTGGCTTCCCGGGACCACCTGAGTAGGAGATCTGGGTGCCCTTAGGCTCTGTCTACTCAATTTCTATGGTTAATGCAGGATGGTTAGCTGCATTTGATTGGTGTGGAGTCATTGTTTTCTTAGGAAATTTGTAAGGCTGGACCAGTGTCTCCAGCTGTGGCCCTTCAACCAGAGCCAGGAACCCAGGTTCATTCCTTGATCCACAGTTGCTGAAAGCCAGCACTTAATGCTGCCTGAGAAGCAGCTCAACATCCTGGCTAGTGATTATCCTCTCTGAGTAATTAGAAAATGATCAGCTTGTGTTAAACCAAATTGCCTTTTAAATCTTGGACATTAACATGCAGTTTTTAATTTAATGATTCAAGGTTCCAGATTAACTGCAGCTTTAGCCGTTAATGAAGGTTTTGGGTGGAGGGGGTGATAAAAATTCTCTGAATTCTATGTGTGGAACAAGGTGGCCCAAGTGGGGACAGGAGGTGATGGCATTCTCTCCCCTGGTCCAAGGGCCCATGATTCCCATGTGGAAGCAGAGACCCTCAGGGTGACATTTAGAATTCATTATCAATTCCTCCCATTCATGTTTGGCGCCTCTGGCTTCTGAGGGGCCGGCTTTCCCTTCTCATTCTGAACCCCTGAGACTGTGTTTGTTGTTTCTGAATCCTGTGGCCACACATCCCACTTGCTCTGTGACTAGATATAAAGATCACAGACATGGAGGAGGGAAATCAGGGCACCACACTCCCTGGCATATGGATTCTGGGTGAAAATCTGCTTCCCTAAGCATGGCTTTTTTATAAGGTTTTGTAGTTGGTTTGTTTGTTGTTGGTTTTTCTTTTTGGCAGTGCCTTGCAGCTTGCAGGATCTTAGTTCCCTGACCAGGGATCGAACCCAGACCCCAGGCAGTGAAAACCCGGAATCCTTCCCACCAGGGAACTCCCTTTTTTTTTTTTTTTCCATTTTGAACTTGACAGTTTTATGGTTTGTCAGAAACTGCAGAGCAAGGGGCTTTCCTAAGGAGTCACTTCTTGGTGTTCCAGCCACTCAAAATGCCCTGAAGGACTGAGGGATACTCAGCCCCTCACATTGCTGGGGCATCTTGCTCAAAATTTCTACTTCCCTCCCCAGTTTAAAACTCTTGTC
The DNA here is from genome assembly GCF_964341445.2 of Mesoplodon mirus. Classification (NCBI taxonomy): domain Eukaryota; kingdom Metazoa; phylum Chordata; class Mammalia; order Artiodactyla; family Ziphiidae; genus Mesoplodon; species Mesoplodon mirus. Next base: position 48,107,657 of record NC_138988.1, on the reverse strand, counting down.
CTGTTGTGTGTGTCTTAGAAGTAGTCAGTTGTTTATGGACGTGAGTCATAAATCTTACTGTGTTTCTCTCTTCTGCAGAGAATTTCCTTGGTCAGTAGTTTTGCTGCTTCTCTGTTCCTTGGGTCTTACTCTCCTATTGACTACAGTGACGGTAAGTCTTCGGAGTCCATGGTGTGGGTCTGTTTAGCGGGCGTGTGGGCAGCGTGAGCCCCATGCACCCGGGTGGGTGCCAGTCTTCCAGCCCTACCGTCTGTTGCCAAGAAAGGAGTGTATTATCTTTTGCGGTGTAACAAATGGGCCCAGCGCTTAGCAGCTGAGAGTCATAAATGTTTATTATCTCACAGAGTTTCTGAAGGTCAATAATCAGGGAGTGGCTTCTCTGGATGGTTCTGGCGTAGGGTCTCTTAGGAGGTGGCAGTCAAGCTGGCCGCCAGCACTGCGGTCACTTAAAGGCTTGACTGGGGCTGGAGGATCCACTTCCAGGCCACTCACGTGACCGTGGGCCAGAGGCCTCAGTTCCTTGCCACGTGAGCCCCTCCCCCATATAGGAGCTGGATTCACCCCAAGCGAGAGGTGAGAGGAGACAGCGGCCAAGCAGAAGCTGCAGAGTCTTTCACATGATCTTGGGAGTGATGTACATCCCTGTCCCTGGTCACACAGACCTACGGGAACAGGGAGAGGGGACCTCAAACGGTGTGAACACTAGGGGATGAGTAGGGATCATCTTGGAGCCTGGCTCCCACAAGGAGTTACTTATTGAAGTTTTGTCCACATTTGGGGAACTCATGAGAGTGGTGAGCTTCTGGAATCAAAACCCTAACAAAAATAAATGCAGGTACTATGTATAAAACAGATAACTAATGAGAACCTTCTGTATAGCACCGGGAACTCTACCCAGTGCTCTGTGGTGACCTAAATGAGAAGGAAATCCAAAAAAGAGGGGATATGTGTATATGTATAGCTGATTCACTGTGCTGAATGGTAGAAACTAACACAACATTGTAAAGCAACTATACTCTGATAAATAAACAAACAAACAAATAAATAAATGCAAACGATGCCAGTGAAGAAGGAGAGCTGGGAGGAGGTTGCTGAAGGAGCTCTTGGGTGAGACTAGCATGGAGAGAAGAGAATGCAGAGGAAGAGCCCAGGCCTGGGAGAGTGGCCTCGGAAGAGCCTCGAGTCGCCCCGAGTCTCTGGGAGCTCAGCTGAAGTGTGTGAGTGCTGTCGTGTACCAGTTGCTAGTCTAGTTTTCAGGGCAAGTAGGGTGACTAAGAAGTGGTCCTGAAGCTTCACTCACAGTCTGGAGAAGAAAAGTTTCATCCCACACAGGAACCCAGCTCCTTGGAGCTCAGACCAGCAGAGCCCTACCCATGGAATAGCCTGTATCCACCTGTGTCCTCCATACTCACCCCAGCCAGCTGCTAAGTGCTGCTGGGGAAGGTTACGTTGTTGCTGTAGACATTCCTGAGCTTCATCCTCAGCTGGGTCTCCACCCACTCCCCTCACTGTCCAGAAGTCACCTCTTAATTTACCAGCAGTCTGACCATCTCATATGGGCACGGGGCTCTAGCAGCACCCAACCCACCTGCCTGCCTCCACCTGGGCCCATAGAGGAGGAGGGCTGTCCACCTGAGCTCTGGGTTCTCCCCTCTCCCCATCCTCAGGAGAACCTTGGGAGAAGTAGATCGTTTTAGGGAAGACAGCTGATCTTAGTGATGAGCATGAGGAAGTTTAGAGGCGTCTGAGAGCTTTCCTCGAAACGTTAGATGTGACTGGGAAATCCCTGAGAGCTGACCCACATCAGTGCCAGGGCTGCCTCTAGCCTTGAACCCCAGGGGACACGCAGAGCCATCCTAGGTGATATTGGTGGGAGCTCCCCTCTCCCAGCCAGGTCTTACAGCAATGGATTTCCAGGCTAACTGTGGGATTTAAGCCCGTGAGGAATGTTTGGGGGGGCGGAGGCATGTGTTCCTAAGGGCCCTGCTGACCTCTGGCTCTCTGGTTCCAGAGTTACCCAGGCACGTTGTATACGTTCCATCGGGAAAGAGCTCCAGGTACACGTTTGCTGCAAGAGTGATCCACTCTCGGCCAGATTTGTGCATTTTTACAAAAGGTTCTTTTTTAAGGTTTCTCTTTCTTGTATCCTTCCTTCCTTAGGTTCTGGAATGAATTTGTTGCGGATCCAGGACAAAGTCTGGTCGCAGGCTTGCCTTGGTGCCTGTGCACCTCATTTAGAGGAGAAGCTCGGCCTGCCGGTGCCGTCATGCTCGGTTGTGGTAGGTTCCCTGCCCAGTGATGCGACTCACTGGAGAGCTGGCAGCTACTGGGGAAGCTGTGTAGTATACACACACACACATGCACACCCATCCATTTACACACGGGCACACACACATGTGGCTTTGTCTAGTACAAGATAAGTATTTGACGTGATTCAGAGCGAAATGGCTGTATCAGTGTCTTGTACTCAGGTGCAATAACTACATCAAAGTAAAAATCTTCTACGCAGCAAAGGAAACGGTCAACAAAGTGAAAAGGCAACCTATCAAATGAGAGAAAATATTTGCAAACTATATATCTGATAAAGGGTTAATATCCAATACATATATAAAGAACTCATACAACTTAACAGCAAAAAACCAAACAATTCAATTAAAAAGCTTTAACCAAGGACTTCCTTGGTGGTGCAGTGGTTAAGAATCCAACTGCCAATGCAGGGAACATGGGTTTGAGCCCTGGTCCCAGAGATCCCACATGCCGCAGAGCAACTAAGCCCGTGCACCACAACTGCTGAGCCTGTGCTCTAGAGCCCGTGAGCCACAACTACTGAGCCTGCGAGCCACAACTACTGAAGCCCGCACTCCTAGAGCCTGTGCTCTGCAGCAAGAGGAGCCACCACAACGAGAAGCCTGTGCCCTGCAACAAAGAGTAGCCCCCACTCGCCGCAATTAGAGAAAGCCTGTGTGCAGCAACAAAGACCCAATGCAGCCAAAAATAAATAAATAAATATATTAAAAACAAAAAACCGTTAACCATCAGTGTGGCACCCACATTTGGAATAGACACTGGCTGTCCACGCCCTGGTTTCCCCTAGTTGGCCGGCTAAGTTCTTGGTTGGGCCCTGCACTTGGCCCTTGGGCGGGGAGCGTGTGCCCCACAGCCAGAACAAGCAGAGCCCCTGGGTGGTGCAGAGCGTTGGCTGTGAAGGAAGGACAAGGGCCCCTGAGTCCCGGGGAGAGTCACAGAGCTGGGAGGGGTGGGCCACCAGGAGAAGCAGGCTATCACGAGTGCCTCACTCCTCACGTGTGGAGTCCCAACCACAGAAGCACTTTCTGAGATGAACAGCGACCTGCTGAAAACAGCCTTTGCCACCATGAGCAGAATCTCAAAGCCAAATCGTCATCATCCAGAGGGTGCCATGAGGCCAGCGCACAGAGCGTAAATTAAGGGTGTCCTGCCCTGTAGAAGCAGACAGTTCAGGACCCAGGCAGGCTGATGCACAGCAGAAAGAAAAAGGAAGGGCTAACAGAAAACAGCCAAGTCTCTGGGACTGGTATTCCACACACGGCTTTTAATTTCAAGTGAGATGGAGAGCGGTGTTTTGTCCACGGCAACTGGCTTTGTTTGCCTTATGCCAGGAACACATGCCTCCAAGAGGTAGCCCGTGCAGACACCAGCAGCTTGAGGAATGGAAAAGAACTGGTTGTGAAAAGTGTATTTTCATTTGTAACATAGGTACCCACGTGATGGGGGGAAACAAGCAAAATCCATGTTTTCTGTCATCCCTTTTTCTTTTTTTTTTTTTAAACATCTTTATTGGAGTATAATTGCTTTACAATGGTGTGTTAGTTTCTGCTTTATAACAAAGTGAATCAGCTATACATATGTTCCCATATCTCTTCCCTCTTGCGTCTCCCTCCCTCCCACCCTCCCTATCCCACCCCTCTAGGTGGTCACAAAGCACCTAGCTGATCTCCCTGTGCTATGCGGCTGCTTCCCACTAGCTATCTATTTTACGTTTGGTAGTGTATATGTCCATGCCTCTCTCGCTTTGTCACAGCTTACCCTTCCCCCTCCCCATATCCTCAAGTCCATTCTCTAGTAGGTCTGTGTCTTTATTCCCGTCTTACCCCTAGGTTCTTCATGACATTTTTTTTTCTTAGATTCCATATATATGTGTTAGCATACGGTATTTGTCTTTCTCTTTCTGACTTACTTCACTCTGTATGACAGACTCTAGGTCTATCCACCTCATTACAAATAGCTCAATTTCGTTTCTTTTTATGGCTGAGTAACATTCCATTGTATATATGTGCCACATCTTCTTTATCCATTCACTTGATGATGGACACTTAGGTTGTTTCCATCTCCGGGCTATCGTAAATGTCATCCCTTTTTCTGAAGGTGGTGCCCAAATGGCTTTCTCTCCTTTTCTGCAGGAAAATATTTGGAGATATAGTGTAGCAGACGCTTCCCACCTTGCATCCTCCCAGACCACTTTTTTGCCAGCTGTTGTGGCTTCACGCAGGTGTCGCCTAGCAGAACCCTGCCTGAGCTGCATCTCATTTGCCTCACTTCTGCCCGGAGCCTTCTGGGACTCCACAGTTGTGCTCTGCCAGCCTGGAGGTTCAGGGAGTTAGCACCCCACGTGTGCCCTTCACTGGTGGGGAGCTACGGAGAGCTGCTCCCTGTTCCACCCCCAGGTGGACAGCGCCCCCCCCCCCATGCATTTCATGCAGCTCCTCAGACGCAGCTCACAGCCATGCAGCAGCTCCACAGAGGACCCTGGGGTGGGCTTTCCCCCCTTCCCTGTTTCATTCTTCCCTGTCCCCTTCTCATTTCCTGGGGTTACTTCCCCAAATAAGCCACCTGCACAAGCCCTGACTCAGGCTCTGTTTTCTGAGGCAACGGAGGCCAAGACAATTATCTCCCAGGAGATGGCTTTATTCTGATGTAAATCCGAAAGTTGGCTGGATGGAGTAAAATGTTCTTCCCAGACACCAGGAAATCCCATCATTTATTTTACACTTTTGGAACCAAGACAGGGAAAGGGGGGGAAATGCTTTCTTTTCATAACTATGCCCTCTAAAGAGTGTAGGTCTGTCCAGAAGTTATCCCTGCCCTCTGATCCCACAGGCGGTCTTGGAGGGGCCCTGAGAGCTGTGGTTCCTGGTGGAAGCACCTCCTCCACACTGCCTTTCCTTGCTTTATTTTCTTTAGAACGTTGACCTCTGCACAAACGTGTCCAATGACTCTTAATCTGACTGATAGAGCGTGTGTGCAAGGCATTATCTACTTCTATGAGTTTGCTTAATGATTTCCTCCTGTTATTTATTTTTAATGCTACATCTATAATTTGGAGCTTACAGAGCAAGTCTACAATGGGAACTGGTCTGTTCTAGTTGCCTTGAATCTCAAAATTAAGTGGGCTTCGAGGCAGTGGGATGACCTCATGTGCGTAGTTGCAGCCCTGTGCTGGGCTCCTCTGGTGGTTTGTGAACAGGAGGGACGTCCCAGGTGTGATGCGACTGTAGGCCCCACCCAGGCCTGTAGCCTTCCTGTGGCCCGAGGTGTGGACAGTTGTGTCGAGCAGGTGGGGTTTGCCTCAGCAGAGCGTGCTTGCCTTCTCTCCTCAGGGGACCATTTCTTCCTACTTCGTCCAGCGCTATGGGTTTCCTCCAGGATGCAAAGTGGTGGCCTTCACTGGGGACAACGCAGGTGAGTACCTCATAGGATTTCACCCTCCCAGTAGTCCGCCTTGGTCCTTGTGGGACATTGGAGAATGCCAGCCGGCTTCTTGGGGCGTCTTGGGGAAGCCTGTCCTTGGCGGGCCCTCCCTCCCTTGGTGCCTGCCCGCCTGCTGGTCTGAACTCTCACACCTTGTACCTGCCCCACCTTGGCTCTGACTCCGCCCGCAAGAGCCACTGATTGCTGCATCTCCAGGTGAAACCTGATCAGCGATTGAGGAAGACAGTGCCCACCCTCCCTCACCTGCCTTTTCTTTTCTTTTTTTAGCAACAGCCACTAATTTTTATTAAATTTCTAATTTAAAACAAATATTTATAACATTATCAGTTTGGGAAAAGACGAACAGGAAACATGAAGAAAAGTGGTGAAAAAACAAATTCAAGGACAGAATAGATACAGCCTATTTACACGCCTGCCTGGGCCTGGTGGCTGCTGCCAGAGTGCCAGACCCTCAGCCTCAGAATTAGCAGCAGTTCAAAATCTCCAGTTTCAACACGTCCAAGGGTGGGATTTTGCTCACCTGCCTCTTCTGTTCCAAGTTAAACATCTCAGTTCCCCCAACCCTTCCTCTGGGACCCAGCTTTGAGTCTCTGCCCCATCATTTGACCTATAGGTACGACTTCGTCCAAGCCCCTTGTCTCCTCTTCCTCCTTTTCTTCTCTTCTGGGGGTTCCTGAGCCACCCCCACCCCCGGAGGGGCTGACAGGTCTCTAAAGAAAGGCCAAGTGGCCACAGTGAGTACCACCAGCCTGCTGCCCCTAACCCCACCTCTGCAGCCCTTTTCCTAACGGGCCACCAAATCAGGGTTGCTGGGTAGAGTAAATACAAATACAGGACCCCCAGTTAAACTTGAATTCAGAGGAAGGACAAATGATTAGGTAGGATGAGTATGTCCCAGGCAATGTTTGAATTTCAGATAACAAATGATTTTTCAGTGTAAGTGTGTCCCAGATATTGTTTCTCTGAACCTGAAATGTGACTGAGCGTCTTATATTTTATCTGGCAACTCTACCCCAAGTTGCCATCCTAAGCAACCATTCCTGCTCTAAGGAAGTGAGTCTCAGGTACATATGAAAGGGTTTGGTGGAGGCCGGGGTCTGACTTCAGCCCTTCTCCTGGTTTCCACACCCGTGAGCCTCCCTGTACTTACCTCCTACTGGTTGTACAGACGAGGATGTGGACAGCAAAAATAAAAAGAGAGAGGCACATGTGTCTAGGAGTGGAGCTGTGTGCCTAGAAATGGAGCTGAAGGTCTTGTTAAAATTCATTCATCATCATAGTGATGATTTTATGTGCCGTATTTTCTGCAGTATCTGTGTGTATTTCTGCGCCCGGGAGAAAACATTTAAGTCACCGTTACGACTATTTCTGCCACCACTGTGAGAAACACTCATGGTGCTCCTAGGTCTGCCTTAGGCCTGTCTGCTTTGGAGCTGAGGGCATAGCAAGGATGTCCCTGCCACCCCTGTGGTTGCATCAGTGTCCTGGCTGTGCCCCCTCCCTTCTGGGGTGGCCTCCACTCTGGCATCTGCAGGAAACCCCCAGGAGCCAGACGAGGGCCTCCCTGTCCCTGCACAGATTCTGTAGAACTTCACATGGAGCCCTGTTGTCAAGGCACAAACCCAAACTCAGAGCAGGTTTTGGAGAAGGGACCCTCGTGCTCCTGGTCTGAGGTGAGGTGAGCTAGAGGCTGGTAGACAGTGGCCAGATTCCTGCAGGAGCAAGGCTTGAAGCCTGTCGCTCTGTCCCCTGGGCGCCTGATTTGAGAGGAAGCTCCGGCCTCTGGTGGGCATGTTCTGGTGCCCCGGCTCCTGGAGGATGCCAGACCCCAGTTCCTCTCTGCCCTAAAAGCTGAGTCACCCTCAGAAGGGAACAGATGGTGCACAAGCACCGATTCAGGACAATTCTATGCTTTGTGGGCCATGTTTGTTTGCCTTTCAAAATGAAAGTAACTTCATCAAGTCTTGTTAGCAACAAATGCATTGTTTTTTTTATATTGGAGCATTGTTGATATACAATGTTGTGTTACTTTCAGGTGTCCAGCAAAGCGATTTAGTTATACATATACATATATCTATTCTTTTCCAGATGGTTTTCTCATATAGGTTATTACAGAGTACTGAGTAGAGTTCTCTGTGCTAGACAGTAGGTCCTTATTGATTGTTTTATATATATTAGTGTGTATATGTTAATCCCAACCTCCCAGTATTTCCCTCCCTCCTGCCCCCACCTTTCCCCTTTAGTAACCGTAAGTTTGTTTCCTAAGTTTCTGAGTCTGGTTAGAAAAATGTATATTCTTACACCTACTCTATCAACTGGAAGAATGTCAGGGAGAATAATGGGCCTGCTTTTGAACCACAGAAGCATGAGCTTCTAGGCATGTTTCAGAGGGAACAACAAAGAAGCAGCTTCCTAAACCGTCCTTTTGGACTGCGGTTTCAGGCTGAATGTTGGAGATACCAGGCAGGTAGCCCTCAGCCGTTCCCTCTCTAAGTCTGACCTTCACTTTGCTGCTGCCTTAAGTAATGCATTAGTCTTATGCTTTTTTTTCTTATACACAAGGGATACCTCTTCATTGCAGAAAAAAATTTTAAGTACCGACAAACCAAAGGAAGGAGTTAAAAAAAATCCATAATCTCTTAACCCAGAGATAACCACAGTTAAAATTTTGAGGGCTATCCTTCCAACCTTCTTTTCCTATGCCCATAAACAGTTTATTTTAACCAACCAAGGCAATATTTTTGTGCAACATCATTAGCGGTTGTTTAGGTTTCCATTGTTCTGGCATTTACTTTGCCAGTGTCCCTCAGATGGAGCTGGGAAATGGAGGTAGGCGTGGCTTCTACCGTTTAGGCCAAGCAAACATAATCTTGTCCCTTGTCCCTGTAGCAGCGGTCCCCAACCCTTTTGGCACCGGGGACCAGTTTCATGGAAGACAGTTTTTCCACGGACGGGGTTGGGGGAGGGGATGGATCAGGCGGTGACTCGAGCGGCAGATGAAGCTCCGCTCGCCTGCCACTCACCTCCTGCTGTGCGGACCGGTAGGGGGTTGGGGACCCCTGTGGCCTATAGGATAAGCTCTCAGAGGTAGGATTCCTGAATCCAGGGCTCTGGCACTCTGCTGACCGTACCTCAGCAGCAGTGTTTGAGTACACCTGTTCCTGCCCACGTTTCTCCTTCATTCATTCATTCACTCAACGTTTAGGCCTGCTGCTACATGGCAGACCTTCTTTCAGTTCCAGGGTGTATCAGTGAGGAAGGCAGATAAACATCACTGTCATGGGCCTCACATAAAGGGGACGGTCAACATTACCTTGCCCCTTTCCATACCACTGAGGTGGGGGAAAGCCTCCCACTCCGGCCTCGCCTTTGTCTTTCTCCACCGTGTATCCTGGTGTCTTGACTTGGACCCCTTGGTCCTCTGCACTCCTGGGAGTGACTAACAGTGGGTGGGGAGTTTGGACCCCTTTAGATGAGGTTTCTGAGTCCAAATCAGAGGCCCTGACCACAGAGACTCCACCCTCTAGCCCTTGGCTCACCCTGTTCTTGCGTCTCCCTTAGCTTGTGGACTGGGGTGGGAGATGGGGGCTGCACTCCCATCTGGTGGGGTGGGGGGTGACTGGTTTGCTTTGTGGCTCTCATGTGACCTCCTGCTAACCACAGGCTCCCCTCCCGTTCTCAGCGTCGCTGGCAGGCATGAGGCTGGAGGAAGGTGACATTGCGGTAAGGTGACCACTCACTCCCTCAGGCAGGCTCAGCTTTCTGCCCCAGGGGACGAGGGTGCTGGGTCTCAGCAGCATCTTTGCTGCCTATCAGAGGGGCTTCCAGGGTCAAAACACAGCTGAGGGAGGGGATAGGGAGACCCAGGCCCCAGGACCTGCCCACAGGTCCTCTCTTAGAAGGTCAGTTGCCTTTGCTGAGCAGACAGGTCCCCTGCCTGCCTTGACAGTGGCCGGTCGTGGTGAGCACAGTGGCAGAAGGGTCAGACCTCGGGCTAGAGGACTGTGAGCTCCCTAGGCGATGAAGACATAACCCAGACCCTTCTGCTTCTAGTGGGAAACCCGTTGTCACCCGAACCACGAGTTAGAGGTAGTTGTAGTAAGTTCTAGAGAATCGGCCCGCAGGATCCATGGGAGCCTGAATCTGGGGATCTGGCTTTGGACTTTGGTGTGGGAGGGTCAGCAGAGGTTTCTCTGAGGAGGTGGCGTTTAATCTGAGGTCTGCAGCCTGAGGAGTGAAGCGATGGGGGTCAGGGCGCGTGGAGCTGGTGAGACGGAGCCGCTTCACCTCTGCCTGTCTCTCTGCAGGTCAGCCTGGGCACCAGCGACACCCTATTTCTCTGGCTCCAGGAGCCCACGCCCACCCTGGAAGGCCACATCTTCTGCAACCCAGTTGACCCCCAGCGCTACATGGCGCTCCTGTGGTAGGTTGGGTGGGGCGGAGGAGGTGCGGGCAGGTCTGGCACCATGTGGGGCCCCCCAGGTCGTTCCACTGCGCAGGCTCTGGAGGCAGCCGAGACCCCAGGGACTCACTGGGTCTTGCTGAGAGCAGAGCTGGGTGGGGAAGCACCCAGGACCTGAAGTCTCTCCCAAACCCAGATACAGATCCCATCCCCAACACCTGTGTCCTGTGTGGCCTGAGGCAGACCCCGTAGCATATCTGAGCCACACTTTGCTCATAAAATGCGGAGAATAAGAGTTTTACTTCATAGTGTTGTTATGCTATGTCTGGCACATGGTGGACCTTCAACCAATGGTAGCAAGGACATCCTGCTTCCTGACAGTTCTCATGGAAGGGGTCTGTTCTGCACCCTCCAAACAGGCATTTGGGGACCTGCTGGAAGCCACTAAGGGAGGGTTTTTAGCCTTGAAGCTCCAAGAACCACTGGAGAATATGTAGGTCTAGTAAATCTGGCCAGCCCTGCCCCTTGTCCAGGTGGTACAACGTGCTGAAACCACAGCTGTGTCTCTCCCTGGGGCTCCTTTGTGTCAACCTCCCCTGTAAACAGAGCCCACGACAAGTGCATTTCCTGCTGACTCCCAGGGACATGCGCTGGGTCTGATACCTGAGGAGGAACCTCAGATCCCTGCTGTGCACTGGCTGGGGTTGTGGTCCAGCCTGACCTGCAGCCCCTCTACCTGGGACTCTTCACCAAAGCCCGTGGGTCCAGTCAGCCAGCACCAGGTCCCTCCCTCAGGGTTGTGTGCACTTCTGCAGCTTTAAAAACGGCTCCCTCATGAGAGAGAAGATCCGCGATGAGTTGGCTTCCAGTTCCTGGAGCGAGTTCTCTAAGGCGCTGCAGTCCACAGAGATGGGGAACAGCGGAAACCTGGGTAGGCTGTTTGGGGATGCCTGGGTCTGTGAGGGGCAGTCGCTGCTGCGGGGAGGGGCAGGGCCAGGGAGAAGCCAAGCGGAGCCCTGACTGTCTGCACTTCTGCTCCATGGGCCTTAAAACTAGCGTGAGACCCCATGATCTGAGTGAGGTGGGGAGTGACAGATCAGGCCAGAGCTGCATCTTCTGTGCCCCTCGAAGCCCCTGGTGACAGCAGCAGAGATGGCAGCCACAGCGCCTGCCCTGCCCTGGCGCATGCCCACACGCAGCTTTCTGCCCTAGACACGAGGTCTTGTTAGGAGAAGTGCCCAGCATGGGGGCAGGCCTTTTGAGCAGGGAGGGGATGTGCCTCCCTTGGTCAAACCCATGCTGGTATTTTAGGTTAGTTGGACAGCTAGCTGTCTCCTGGCCTGGGCGGCCACATGAGAGCTGGAAGAGCTGTCTCCACGAAAAGCTAGCCTAGGCCTTTCCATTCGCCATCCGTCCCGCTGGAGACAAGGACCTGAGACTATTCACAGGTCTCCAGGGAATAGGGGGTCCCGGGGAACAGGGATATAGGGTCATTTCACCCTGGTTTTTTCTAAGGCTATTGAGAAGCTGATCTTTTGGTTTTGACCACTGACAACTAATCTCTTCCTGGTCTTGTTTCAGGTTTTTATTTTGATGTAATGGAGATCACCCCTGAAATTATTGGGCGTCGTAGGTTTAGTGCAGAAAACCATGAGGTACGTGTGTTATTGGTATTAGAGCTACATTGGCTCCATTTTTGACTATTTAACAAATGCCTATCAAATTATGCTAGTTTTAGGGACCTCATTCATTTACTCAGCCATTGATAAAACAAGTATTTAAAATTTTTTTCTTTAAATTGAAATATTGTTGATTTACAATATTGTGTTAGCTTCAGATGTACAGCAAAATGATTCAGTTTTTTTCGGATTATATTCCATCATAAATTATTACAAGATATTGAATATAATTCCCTGTGCTACACTGTAAATCCTTGTTGCTTATCTATTTTATGTATAGTAAGTAGTTTGTATCTAATCCCATACTCCTAATTTGCCACCACCCTCCCCCACCAGTAACCATTAGTTTGTTTTCTATGTCTGCAAGTCTGTTTCTGTTTTGTATATAGATTCATTTGTATTATTAGATTCCTCATATAAATGATATCATATGATATTTATCTTTCTCTGACTTACTTCACTAAGTATACCACTCTCTAGGTCCATCCATGTTGCTGCAAATGGCAACATTTCATTCTTTTTTATGGCTAATACTCCGTTGTATATGGACTTACCTGGGTCCAGTGGTTAAGACTCTTGGCTTCCAGTGCAGTTGTGCATGGGTTCGATCCTTGGTTGGGGAATAAGATCCCATATGCCGTGTGGCGTGGCCAAAAGATATTTTTAAAAATATATATTCTGTTGTTTATATACCATATCTTCTTAAGCCAGTCATCTGCTGATGGGCACTTGGGTTGTTTCCATGTCTTGGCTATTGTAAATAATGCTGCTGTGAACGTTGGGGCTGCACGTATTTTTTCCAATTAGAGTTTTCCCTGATATATGCCCAGGAGTGGGATTGCTGGATCATATGCTAGCTCTATTTTTAGTTTTTTAAGGACCCTCCATACTGTTCTTCATAGTGGCTGCACCAATTTACATTCCCAGCAACAGGAGGAGGATTCCCTTTTCTCCACACCCTCTCTAGCATTTATTATTTGTTGACCTTTTGATGATGGCCATTCTGACTGGTGTGATAATTAGTGATGTTGAGCATCTTTTCATGTGTCTGTTGGCCATTTGTATGTATTCTTTGGAAAAATGCCTATTTAGGTCTTCTACCCATTTTTTGATTGGGTGTTTGTTTTTTCAGTATTGAGTTGTATGAGCTGTTTGTATATTTTGGATATTAACCTCTTGTCAGTCTCATCATCTGTAAATATTTTCTCCCAGTCCACAGGTTGTCTTTTCATTTTGTTGATGGTTTTCTGTGCTGTGCAAAAGCTTTTAAGTTTGATTAGATCCCCTTTGTTTATTTTTGCTTTTATTTCTTTTGCCTTGGGAGACCGAGCTGAGAAAACATTGGTATGATTTATGTCAGAGAATATTTTGCCTATGTTCTCTTCTAGGAGTTTTATGGTGTCATGTCTTATATTTAGGTCTGTAAGCCATTTTGAGTTTATTTTTGTGTATGGTGCGAGGCAGTGTTCTAACTTCATTGATTTACACATAGCTGTCTAGTTTTCCCAACACCACTTGTTGAAGAGACTATCTTTTCTCCATTGTATATTCTTGCCTCATTTGTCATGGGTTAATTTACTGTAGGTGCGTGGGTTTATTTCTGGGCTCTCTATTCTGTTCCATTGATCTATATGTCTGTTTTTGTGCCAATACCATGCTCTTTTACTGTAGCTTTGTAGTATAGTCTGAAGTCCGGAAGGGTTATGCTTCCACCCTTGTTCTTTTTCCTCAAAATTGCTTTGGCAATTTTGGGTGTTTTGTGGTTCCATATAAATTTTAAGACTGTTCTAGTTTTGTGAAAAGATGTTATGGGTATTTTGATAGGGATTGCATTAAATCTGTAGATTGCTTTGGGTAGTATGGCCATTTTAACAATATTAATTCTTCCAATCCAAAAGTGTGGGATATCTTTCCATTTCTTTGAATCATCTTCAGTTTCCTTTAGTAATGTTTTATAGTTCTCAGCATATAGGTCTTTAAGCTCCTTGGTTAAATTTATTCCTAGATTCTGTTTTTTATGCCATTTTAAATGGGATTGTTTGTTTACTTTCTCTTTCTGATATTTCATTATTAGTGTAGCAGATTTCTATGTATTAATCTTGTATCCTGAGACTTCCCTGGTGGTCCAGTGGCTAAGACTCCTCGCTCCCAATGCAGGGGGCCCAGGTTTGATCCCTTGTCAGGGAACTAGATTCCACATGCCGCAACTAAAGATCCTGCACGCAGCAAGGAATATCATGCGTGCTGCACCTAAGACCTGGTATAGCCAAAACCCCCCCCCCCAAAACAAACAAACTTGTATCCTCCTACCATGCTGAATTCATTTATTAGTTCTAATAGTTTTTGTGTGGAGACTTTAGGGTTCTCTATATAAAGTATCATGTCATCTGCAAATAGTGACAGTTTTACCTCTTCCCTTCCAGTTTTATTTCTTTTTCTTGTCCGATTGCTGTGGCTAGGACTTCCAATACTATGTTGAATAGAAGTAGTGAGAGTGGGCATCCTTATTTTGTTCCTGAATTTAGTGGGAAGGCTTTCACCTTTTCACTGTTGAGTATTATGTTGACAGTGGGTTTGTCATAATAAAACAATACTTTTGATGTGCTAGGGTGCACTGTAGATGCTGGGGCATCAGCAAGGTATAAGACAGATGCTGTACTTTCTCACAAAGAGGAGTGTGGAACACCCAAGGGTTCTCCCTGAGCTAACGTGTGCTCCCACTGATTGTCATTAAGCATCTTGGAGCCTGTTTCCTTGGTGAGCCTTATCCTACACCTCCCATCTCCAGATGATGAATCTCCTCCTGATTGAAAGAGCATCTGGCACAGGAGACACTAACATTTGCTGACGTTTATTGAGCACAGTTTAGTTCCAGGCACTATGTATGTGGGTTTCTTTATTTTCCTCATTTACCTCTCAAAGCAACTCTGTGAATTAGGTATTTTCATCCCCTTTACAGATGGAGAAACTGAATATCTCACCCAAGGCACCAGGGCCTAGGTGGTGGAGGCGGTCAAACCCAGTCCTTTCTGGCCCTAAAGCCAGTATTTTATTTGCCCTCCACCACGTGACCTTTCCCAGGAGGGATTTGGTTGATACTTGCTGCTTGGAATTGACTTTTCTATGAGATGTTTACCAGAGTCATCACCACATTGTGGATTGGACCTGAGAGACTTTTCTGACCCTAAAAGGTGTCTGGGGAATTTCAGTAAGTCACTCTGTCTAATAAGTGTAACAGAGTTGGTGTTGGATTATATGCCGATGATGGCATTACATATTGTATTGTAGATGGAAAGCTTTGTCTCAAGTATAGGGAGTTCATCTCAGTCTTCTGGTGGGGGTCAGTTTGGTTTCTGTTGCTCGTAGAAAGAAGACATGCCTGTTCTCTTTTGTGTAAATCTGTCTGGGTTTATCAAGAAGGGAGTTTTCTTCATTCATTTCTTCAATCAACAGATATGTATGATTGGTGCAAACAAGACAAACAGGGTCCCTGCTCCACAGAGCCCAGTGTCTAGGAGGATGTAAACAGGTAAACGAACAAACACACGATTACGGTGTGTGATGTGGCTCAGACAGGAAGGAACAAAGCGACGTAGGGGAAAGCAGGGCGTGTGCCAGGGACTTGCCTTGGATAGGGTGACCAGGTGGGCCTCCCTGAGGAGGTGGCCTTTAGGTGCAGACTTGAAGGATGAGAGGGATCCCACATGGGAAGCTTGGGCGGAGTCCTGGCAGAGGGAGAAGTTTAGGAACTGAAAGTAGGTGAGTTGGGTTGGAGCAGTTCCTGAGGGAGGGAGTGGTGTGTCAGTCACTGGTCTCAGGGGCTGGGGAGCAGGGTGAGACTGGAGTTGGTGCCATTCAGCTTTAGCTGGAAGGGCAAAGGGTGTGCCACAGTGGTGCGTTCTCAGCACAGGCTCTCCCTTCCTGAGCATCAGCTACATTGACCAGGCTCTGCTGTCTGCTTTTTAACAACCCTGAAACATAGGTGCTCCCATTACCTCAGTTCTGTTAAGAAAGAAGATGAGAGACTCAAGAGGGAGGAGGTATGGGGATATATGTATATGTATAACTGATTCACTTTGTTATAAAGCAGAAACTAACACACCATTGTAAACAATTATAGTCCGATAAAGATGTTAAAAAAAAAAGAAAGAAAATGAGGCTCAGTAAGATTTACATTAACTTATTCAAGGTCATAGAGCTGAATGGCAGAGGCAGAACTGGACCCCTCGGCAGCCTGAAACTGAGTTCTCCCATCCTCTGACTCCCCAAAACAATACACGCGTGAGGCCGTGAGCACGTGTGTGTGCGTGTGAGTGTGTGACAAGTTAGTGGTTCAAGAGCACAACTATGGGTGAGCTCCAGTGGAGGCCTGAGTCATGAGCTCTGAATCTGGGCTACTGTTAAAAACACACCACACACACGCATACACCACATACATACACACCACACACAGACACACACACACACACACACACACACAGTGAGTGAACAATGAGAGTTCTTCACTCTGCCCACTTTCTCCTGGAATCAGGTCTCAGCATTCCCCTGGGACGTGGAGATTCGAGCACTGATCGAAGGACAGTTCATGGCCAAGAAGATTCATGCCGAGGGCCTGGGCTATCGAGTCAGTAAGTGAGCTGCTGGCGGGCTGTGTTCTGGGGTGGGCGCTAAGGGTTCTGCTCATACCCTGAGGTGCTTGAGACCCTTCCTGGCCTTCAGGCCAGGCCTAGTGGACACTGTCTGTTAAGGCTCCATTACAAGGGCCTTGTTCGTGCAGGAGGGACATGGAGCCTGGTTCCTGGTGGTGGGGTGAGAAAGCGATCAACTGGCACTGTGGACAGGCATAGACTAGGAGGCAGGTTGTTCCTGCATCTCTGCTCCGTCCCCAGGAGCCTCACCTCCTTGGCCAGGAGCTATAGGACTTGGGAGGGAGATCTTTCTGTAACCCTAAGCTCTAACCTGCAGACTAAATGTCCTAAGCTCTGGATCCCGAGGACACGGGCAATGCAGGTGGGAAAGGTCTGGGCTGGGGCCATCACTGGACCTTCACCTTCTAGCCTGGGCAGGCCCCGTCTGCCTGTGGGGCACAGCTCTGGGCATTTCAGCTTGAACAGGGAAGAGGGGGGATGTAGAGCCACTGTCAGAACTGAGAGACCTGCAATGGAGAGGGCAGAGCCAGGGCCAGGGGAGGCCCACGGGGAAGAAAGGGACTTCTGAGAACGTGAGCTGTGGAGTGTGGGCAGCTTTAGGAGGTCAGCAAGTTCCCCTTTTGGATGGCGCTGCAGTGGTCTGGCGGGGGGCAGGGGGCGCGTCTGAAGGAGGTTGGACCCGCCGACCAGAGAGTCCAGGTTTCCAAGATGTATTGTCCCTCTGGGCCAGCCGTGGTCAAGAGAAGGTAGAAAACCCCTGAATCCTCTTAGCTTGAAGGCCTCCTCATGATACTTTTACGGACAATCCTATGTAGTATATGTTGTATGCCTTTGAACCAAATAAGTAAAAGGATACTTCAAAAATAAGCACTAGGTAAACCTTTTTGAAAACGTGTTAGGCAGCATCTACTGAAGGTGCATACGCGTCCACCCAGCAGCTTCACTTCCCGGTGGATGCGAGACAGAGGTGTGGACATGTGTTCACTAAGGACGTGCAGGAGGACACTGCCGGTGGCCCTGTACTTAGCACCCCATGCTGGAAACAACACAGTGCCCATCGATGGTAAGATAGATGCCTTGTGGGGTGTTCAGGTGACATGATCCTACACAGAAATGAAAATGAACCAGCCTTAGCCACGCGCAACAAAATGGATGAATCTTACAAATGAAGACGCTGAGCAAAAGAAGCCAAACCCAAAATACGCGTGGCAGATTCCGTGGACATCAGATTCAAAAGCAGACAAAACTATCTGCTGTTGTTGGAAGTCTGGATCGTTAGTAGTTACCTTTCGGGGGGCATGGAGGGCCTTTGGGGTGCTGGGTGAGGCTCTATTTCTTAGGTTACACAGGTGTGTTTAGTTGTGAAAATGTGTCAAGCTGTCAGCTTATGGTATGTATGTACATTTGTTAGGATGTATGTTATAGTTCAACAAAATTTTTTAAATAGAATGAACTTTATAAACAGTCCCACTCCTCTCCATCCCCCCACCCAGAGTGTAAAAAGAAATTCCCCAAAGGTCTCCAAAGGCTTCCAAGGTCCCTGAGAAGTGAGCCCAGGTGAGCAGGGCAGAGATGGTGCTGAGGTGGGCGTGAATGACTGGCAGGAAGGGTTTTCCGGTCATCAGGAGGGGGCACTTTGGGCGGCTGGGGGGCTGTCTCCACCTGCCCAGTGTGAGGGGAGAGGCAGTGAGGGCGGAGGGGCCCTCCTGGGCTCCAGGGGGCTAGTGTGATCACGTCATCGTTCCCAGCCTCTGAAGCGATTCTTGTGCAAAACAGCATAAGGTTACTTATCCTCTTAGCAAGCTTAAGGGCCGAATCAAACCTGTCCTGCCAGCTCTGCTGGGTTCCTCTCAAACAAGATCACATGAATGAATGCGCTTGAACCTAAAAGGACAAAAGGGCTGCACGAACTGTGGGCATCATGCTCCCAGTGGCTGCATGGCTTGTGGCATCGTGGGATCTTTTTAAAAAAAAATTTATTTATTTATTTATTTTTGGCTGCGTTGGGTCTTCGTTGCTGCACGCGGGCTTTCTCTAGTTGCGGTGAGCAGGGGCTACTCTTCGTTGCAGTGCACAGGCTTCTCATTGCGGTGGCTTCTCGTTGCAGAGCATGGGCTCTAGGTGCACGGTCTTCGGTAGTTGTGGCACGCGGGCTCAGTAGTTGTGGCTCATGGGCTCTAGAGTGCAGGCTCAGTAGTTGTGGCTCATGGGCTTAGTTGTTCCACGGCATGTGAGATCTTCCTGGACCAGGGCTCGAATCCATGTCCCTTGCATTGGCAGGAGGATTCTTAACCACTGCGCCACCAGGGAAGTCTGGGATCATGGGATCTTAGTTCCCTGACCAGGGATTGAACCCCGGGTCCTGTCAGTGAAAGCCCAGAGTCCTAACCACTGGACCGCCGGGGAATTCCCTAGAGTTTCATTCCTGAACTGTCATAATCTCGTTTTAATAACATCTAAGAAGAATAAAAAGACATTTGAAGTAAGACTGATGATCATGATAATAATAGCTGCCAACATTTATTGAGCACGTACTGTGTGCCCAGCCTGGTTCCTGAGCACATTATGTTTATTAACAACAGTGTCTCTGGGGTGGGTACCAGTATTACTCCTGCTTCACAAAGTAGGAGACCAAGACTCAGAGTGTTACATCACCTCAGAGCTTCTGAACCAAGCCAGTCTGGTTCCAGACTCTGGGTTCTGAACCACAGGGTTACCTCTGCTTTCTTTAAGGAATGATCACTTTCTTGATGTTTGGGCACCGTGAGACATATACACCCAGCTGGGCGGGGCTAAAGCCATCGTCCCTTTTCAGCTTATATTTCGATGTATATTTCATTTTGTTTAGGTTAACTTATAAGAGCAGAAAAACCTTATAATAGCAAGTTTGGAAAATGAAGGAAAGAAAACTACCTATAATCCCATCCCCTCTCCCCAACCACTCCTGCCATCTAGGACCGTTTTCTTCCAGTCTCCATTATGAGTTTATTTTTTATAAAACCAGAGTCCTATTCCCTTGGTACCTACAAAGAGGACATATAAACCTAAAAGTGTGTCAAAGTCTTCATGGTGCTTTTACATCATGCCCAGCTGACTTTTCTTGCAGTCGTGAATGGAGCATGTTTTGATTTTCCAACATGGAATCACACTGGAACATCTTCCCATGTCCTGGATTGTCTCCTTAGCCGCTGACATTCCTTCCCCTTTTCCCAGCCCAGGTACTCTCTCTTTTTAAAAATAATTTATTTATTTATTTATTTATTTTTGGCTGCGTTGGGTCTTTGTTGCTGCGTGCAGGATTTCTCTAGTTGCGGCGAGTGGGGGCTACTCTTCATTGCGGTGCACGGGCTTCTCATTGCGGTGGCTTCTCTTGTTGCAGAGCACGGGCTCTAGGCACGTGGGCTTCAGTAGTTGTGGTTCACAGGCATTAACGTGCAGGCTTAGTAGTTGTGGCCCACGGGCTTAGTTGCTCCGCAGCATGTGGGATCTTCCTGGACCAGGGCTCGAACCCGTGTCCCCTGCATTGGCAGGTGGATTCTTAAGCACTGCACCACCAGGGAAGTCCCCGGGTACTCTCTTAATGGCTGAGGGTGAAGATGGGGGAGGCTGAGAAGTGGCAGCAGAGCCTTATAACATTTATTTGTTTTTAAATACCTGCATAATAAATGAATGCCTCTTCATTGTAAAAGAGTCCCGTGACACAGGAATATAGGGATCTAATCCCTGAGATCACAGAGCTCTCTGTTTTTCTGCCCTGCCCCCAGCTTCTTCATCACCACTTACACGGTCCATGGGGGAGAGGGGTGAGGAGGACTAGCTCTGCCTTTGGGACACCTCTCCCACAATGACACCACCTAATGCTTGGCCGGTTTTTCTGTCCTGGCAAAGTTTATGTGCCTCTGGAGGATCACTATGCCACCTGTCTTGTACTGCAGGTACAGCAAGTTAGCGCTTAAGGGCTCATCTCATTCTAGGATTTAATTTATTTATACTTCTTTGCATTTACAACTTTTTTTTTTTGGCCACGTGGCATGCGGGATCCCCGGTTGACCAGGGATCCAACATGTGCCCCCTATAGTGGAAGCGCGGAGTCTTAACCACTGGACCGCCAGGGAAGTCCCTGCATTTACAACTTTTTGATAGCGTTAAATAAAAATATGTTTTTGTTTGTTTATTCAGCATTCTCTCCTTGTCACAGCACAGGGGATGTTCTTTCTTGACCATCTCCATTTTAACCCGAAGTGGAACTATATGTCTTTTACTAGACTGTGGTTTATTATTTTTTATTGTGAAAAATATGCGTACAGTAGAATATATGCTTCATACAGCTAATTGTGAAACATATTAATAAATCAAACACCTGTTCTCAGAGCACTCTGGTTAAGAAATAGAACATTGCCAGAACCTTAGAACCGTCCTGTGTACCCTCTTCAGTTGCATCCCCAAGAGGTGGATGAGGAAGCAGCCTCACAAGCAAATTTCATGTTGGACATGCGTGGACAGAACCAGCTTTAGATCTCCCCCGCAGTCCTGTGTGATAAGCAAGAGGCATTGGCCTGACACTAGCTCTTTGTGGTAGAAGAACTCTGGAAAACAGCCTTTTCTGCCTTGGGGGAATTGTCACAGCCATTTTTTGTTTTTTGTTTTCTTTTTCCTTACAGTGCCTAAGACAAAGATTTTGGCCACTGGAGGAGCATCTCACAATAGAGACATCTTGCAGGTAAGTGCCGGTAGCAAGCCCTGAGCTAGGGCCTCTTCCACGTCTAATACTTCTAAGAGCCAGACACTCAGCAGTAACACTGCCTCTGTTCCCACTCCTGCAGGGATGGGGAGCTTACAGCTCATTCTTTCCCAGGAAGCCAGCTCTTTACAGCACACACGGCAGGCAGATTCTATCTTACGCTCAAGTGAAAACCACTGCCCTGTACGACTCCACTCTCTGATACCAGCACTGGCCTCTGGAGTCACACAGAAAGTGCCTGTCCTTCATGGCAAACCTTCTGACATCTAATGCCAATGTTCTTATCTTCCTCAAGGTTTCCCCCTTCCAATTTAAACATCTCTGATTTTCCCAGCCATTCCTCTTATAATACAGTTGCCAGGATTTGTCACTGTCTTTCTGGTCCTTCATTATGCTAGACATATATGGCCCAAAGTAGAATCAACCTGCAGATATCTGACAATCAAGCTGTTAGCCCCAAATCATGGGGCTGTTACTGTCTTATTGGGACTGAGAATTTTGGGGTATAGCCCGAGGCTGCCTTAGCTGTTGGAGTAACTGAATCAACTGTTGACTTGTACAATCGTATACCTGTCTTAGGTAAGATTCTCTAGAAGCAGAGCCTGCAATGGAAATTATTCTATGAGTGATTTGTTGGGAGAGTGCTCCCAGGAGAAAGGGAGAGAGGGATCCAGGTAGGGCAGGGGAAGGAGGATAGACAAGGATGTGGTTTTGGTTGGAGTCAGCTTCAGCTCCATCCCGTGGGGAGATATGGTCCATGAACTATGCCGCAGACTTGCTTCCACCCTGGGGTAAGAGGGCCAACTGGCTGTCGTGGGAAGAGATACGAATAACCTCCTGTGAGAGGCAGCCTCTGTTCAGTAAAGAGCAATTCTTCTGAGGAGGGGCGGCTGTGGGCCATTATCAGCCAACACTCACAGCATCTGGGTGAGGGTGCACACCGGTCCAGCAAGGGGATCCAGATGGGGCATCAACAATACCTCTGGTTAACTAAGACCCCCACGTCTTTTCCATGTGAGCCCCCCTTAGTACACATCCTCTATTCTAAATTTATGCAATTTATTTTGGGGACCTACATGGAAAACTTTATCTTTATTCCTATAAGACATGCATTTGTTAGTTTGGGTTTGTTTGGCCTTGTTAATATTAGTCTGAGACCTAGCCATCTCCACCTTGATGGTTTGTTGCTAAGCATACTTAAGCATACTAAATCTTCCTCCTCATCTTTGATAAAGTGGTTAAACAATGCAGGGACAACCCAGAGAGCTGTGGCCCTTCACTAGAGACTTCTCCCAGGCCACCCTGACCCTATTATCACCAGGGCGGCATGGCCAAGTGTACTTCCTTTAAGGCAGTAGAGGTGGAATGGAAGGTATCAGAAGACGTATTAGAAGAGAGAGCCCAGAAAATGCATGTCTGTGTGCATGTTCCCTCTGAGGAATGACTCACCACAGTAAGAACTTCTGTCCTTCCCAGGTGCTGGCAGATGTGTTTGGCACCCCAGTGTATGTCATAGACACAGCCAACTCAGCCTGTGTGGGCTCTGCTTACCGAGCTTTCCATGGTAGGTCAATGGATGGCGCCAGATGCCTCTGGAAGCGGTTGGGGCACTGGCTGGGCTGAGGACAGTGGAAAGGGGAGATTGGGATGTTCCTAGTCTTTAGGGACATGGGAGGCTTGGGGTCTTTAGATTCACTTTTCTCCCCTCCCAGCAGGGGGGAACCAACCCAAAACCCTCTGTTCCTTTGTGCTTTACTTAAACTGGGAAAGAGAGGCAGGGTCCTAACTAAATGAGGCCTGGTCAGAGTCAGACTCAGCCCAGGGACATTGGTTGAGGGCACTTGGGCATGGGTCTGGACAGCTGGTGGGCAGGAAGGGGTAGATAAAGTCCAGAGCCATCTTTTCAACAAGAGCAGAAGTTGAGACAAAGGCGGAGGCTTCAGAGCCAAGCAGTCCAGGACCCTGGACAGCTCCTTGGGGGTAGTGGGGAACCAAGGCTCTGATGGAGGCCTCCCTGAAACTGCGGGAGCAGCACAAGCCCACGAGGGCGTTCTTCCACCCATGTGGTCGACTTGCCCTGTCCTCTGCCTGCTCAGGCCACTCCTCCGGCCACCCATGTAACTCAAGGGCTTTGTCCTTTCCCTCTAGCGGTTGCATTCTTCACACATTTATCCTTAACTTTTTAACACACCTATTTAAACTTGTATGATTTCTTTCAACATTGAGAATTAATCAGGGACCATAGCCTTCTCTTAATAATTAAACTCCTACTCTTTCATTCCCCTCCCTCTCCACCCTATCCACCTTGCCCTACCTTGTGCCACCGCCTTTATCAAGATTATTGGGCAATTTCTTTCTTTCTTTCTTTCTTTTTTTCTTACGGCTTGTGGGATCTCAGTTCTCCGACCAGGGATTGAACCCAGGCCACAGCAGTGAAAGCACGGAGTCCTAACCACTAGGCCACCAGGGAACGGGCAGTTTATTTCTAGGCTGTTATGTTTTTAATCAAACTTTACAACATGTTGGCTTTTATTTGCACTTACGTATGAGTTTGTCTTTTTTTTTTTTTTGACTCTCTGCTGTTTCTTTTTCCTTCATTTCTATGCTAGTTTTGTTGGAATATACAGCCAGAATACATAATTAAGAGGAAATTCAGTAGGTGATAATTTTCTGAGGGCTTGCATGTCCAGCAAGGGCTTGGTTTCACCCTCCCAAAGAACGCTACCTTGGCTGGACAAAGGACTCTAAAATATTTTCCTCAGGACTTTGAAAACACCATTCCATAAGCTTCCAGCCTTCAGCGTTGCCCATGAGGAGTCTGCGGTTTACCTTATACTCCTCCTTTTGCCGAAGCAGAAAAGGAACTACCCTTTGGGGCCTCCGCTGCTGTGCTGTGCTGTGCTGTGTTTCTTTCTTATTTTTCCTTTTCCATGCCTATTTAGTTGTCAGACATTACCTGGAGGTACTGCCCTGCTCTGCCCTCCAAAACTAAAACCTGAGCTAGGTCCTAGCACACCAGTTCCCACTTTATGTGGACATCCATTCTCTCCAGCTGGGTCCAGGGATGAAAGCCAGTCATGCAAAGCCAGTCTGTGAGTGAGTAGAGGGGGACAAGAGTCTTTCAAGTAGTCTCTCTGGTGGCTACCCCACCCCACTGTGTCCCCTCATCCACACAGCTCTGGGCTGGGATGTTCCAGCATTCTTCAGAGAGAAAACTGGGCCTCACATCTTCAGTGGGCCCTCCTCCCCTCTGGGTGGTCTTGAGTTTCCCTTCAGTCTGATACTTCTCCTTTAATTGCCTGGAAATCCCTTACCGTTTCCTGCCCACCTATGACAACCTTCTCTCTTTTCCAGCCCTGCCACTCTTTGGCTTGGTGGGCATTTATTGAGTGCCTCCTGTATGCGGGCAGTGTGCCAGGCACCAGGGCTCCAGTGGAGACCCAGTCCTGGCCTCTGAGAGCTTCCGGCTCGAGAAGGGGCGGACCTTAAACAAATCTGTGGCAGAAGTAGTGAGATGTGCCCTGAGGAAAGCGGATGGTGCTGAGGGCTGGAAGAGATGTTCCTAGCGGCAGCTTTTCTGAGAAGAGAGAAGAACATTCCACACAATGAAAAGGCTCTGAGCAGAAGGAATTGAGAGCAGTTGGGGTGGCTGGAATGCAGTGAGCGATGTGGAGAGTGGAGCCGCGTGAGGGAGGAGAGGCGGGCGGACCCGCCCCTCTGTCAGAGGTCAGAGGTTAGCTGCCTCCCGACATATGCTTCAGACAAAGAAGGCCCTGCTGAGAAGAGGCCTGCACTTGAAACTTTCCTTCTCTTTCTTTTTTTTAAAGATGGTTTTATGGAGGCCCAATTTATATAACATAAAAATCACCCATACTTAAGCGTACAATTCAGTGATTTTTAGTTAACTTTCCTGAGTTGTACAACCATCACCATAATCCAGTTTTAGAACATTTTATCACTACAGAGATAAAATGCTATTTCCGGGTAACACCTTCATTTGCAACATGCAGTGAGGTGAAATGAGCTTTCCCTTCTAGGCCTTGCAGCTGGAACAGATGTGCCCTTTTCAGAGGTTGTGAAGTTAGCCCCAAATCCCAGATTAGCTGCTGCCCCAACCCCGGGAGCGTCTCAGGTAAGAGACCATCAAGTTCATTCGTGGCGTTTGCATCGTGAAAATCAACTACGTTCTTTTTTCCAAAAGGTAAGTTTTTCTTTATCACCTACATTATAGCTGATGTGCTCAACTAAAGGGGAAATCTACTTTTTTTTTTAATTGTCAAGGAAACAGAGCAAAAGAAGACAGGTTGTCTCTGAGATTCAGAGATACGGCTGATCTTATAGCCCCAGGGATCCGATGGCTCACTGCATCTTCCTTGCTCAGATGCCTTGGGGTGCGCCCTTCTAATTCACAGGGTTACAGAGGCCACTGAAAGACTCTGTCACTTAAGCATAAGATGTGCTGGGTTTCTACCATTCAGATCTGAAATCTGGATCCAAGACAACTGTGTGGTCACTCAGTCAAAGGGAAGGCAGACCCCACTTGTTACAGGTTGGGTTCCCTGGAAAGCAGACCCTGAGTTGTTGATTAGGATGCAGGAGATTTATTAGGGGACACTCTTGGGATCTGCATCTGTTGAAGGAAACAGGAAGAGGCAGGGCTGGGCAGAGGCAGGAAGTGAGCTGCAGGGCGATCTCAGTGGAGCCCTCAGTCAATCCTACAGGAAGTTCTGAAGCTGGGATGACTCTTTCGAGTTTTACCCAGTTGTGGTGAGGGGGATGGGCCTTTATACCCCATGTCAATCAGTTATTGCATGCAGGCCACCCCAGGATGGGGTAAGGCATCTCTCTATAGCCAGAGCAATCCACAAAGGAGGCTGTCAGCTGAGGGCTGAGAGAATAAGTTCTCTGTTCCTGCAGGGCAATCCGGGTGGTATGCCATAGCATCCATTTCACCACCCTTCCTGTTTGCAGAAGGTTCTTGCAGTCCAGGAGCAGGGGGTGACACAGACAGAGGGCTTTATTACTCACAGTACAGCAGGCAGCATAAGCTTCATGTTTGCATCAGTTTTTCTTGGCCCTGAAGTGCCATCGGGCGGTGTGGAGTGGAACCAGGTGGATACTGTGCACACACTGTGTCTGTGTCACAAATGAGGGACCCTGCTCATAAATTTAGGAGCTGCGAGCAAACCTGTCCAAAGGAGACATCTTTATCATCCTGGTCAGCAAACAAATTTTCCCTCTCCCTATCTTCCAAGGCTGTTTGCTATACAGACACCCTTGAAAAGATAGTCTGGAACAAAAGCTGTCACAAGACATATAGAAACACCCTGGAGAATTGTCTCACAGCTTATCTTGGAAGCAGAAGCTCATGCTATCCAGGTGACTAGATAACCCACACACTTGGGTCTGCCCAGGCTTCTGTTACTTTCTGTTGTGTGCCCTTCTGTTTAAGAGGGAGTTCAATGAAGTAGAAAGATCCTACCTTGAGATAAAGGGCCTTTGGGTTCTGGTTCTTATTGTGCCTCTCCCTCTCTGTGTGACCTTCGCATGACCTTGAGCTGCACTCCTCATCTCTGAACCTCTGGTTCTTCATCTGGGAAGTGGGGACATCTGTCTGGCCTACTTTTAACCTGCTAATTGTGAGGGTTAAGGAGAATCCTTGCCTATCATGGCTTTATTTATTTATTTATTTTTTGGGCCACGCCTCGCAGCATGCGGGATCTTAATTAGCTCCCCAGCCAGGGATTGAATCTGCGACCCCTGCAGTGGAAGCTCGAAGTTTTAACCACGGGACAACCAGGGAAGTCCCTATCGTGGGTTTACTATACAACAGGAAGTCTGACGGTGTTGCCGTGTTGGTTCAGTGGTTCAACAGTGTCAGGGCTACCGGTGAGGTTTTCCGAAGTTCTCCAGATCAGCAGTGGACAGTGAGAACATCATGAGAGCCACATATGTCATTTAAATTTTCTAGTAGTCTCATTTTTGAAAAAAAAAAGTAAAAATAAATAAGTGGCTAATTTTAATGTATTTAATTTAACCCAATATGTCCAAAATATTGTCATTTCAACATGTAATCAATAAGAAAAGTTGCTAATGTGATAGTTTACTTCTTTTTTTTTGTTTTGGCTGAGATTTGAAATCTGGTGTGCATTTCCTACTGATAGCACCCATCACATTTCAAGCGCTCAGGACCGCATGTGGCTTGTGGCTACCATATTGGATAGTGCTGTACTGGGTATGCTCCACATGGCCACAGGATGTATGCAGCTTCTCCTAACATCACGTTCCCCCTCAACTGTATTCATAGGCAGAAATCAGAGCGTGGCATTAGGCAAGGAGTCTCTCCTCACACACTCTTGCTTTTCAGGGAGAAACATACTGGTCTGTTTCCCTCAACTCCCCCAGGAGAGTACCACTTGGTTATACTGTCAACCTTGGTTGTAAGAAAGGCTGAAGTGGAGTCTGGCTCTTTCATCCTCTCTAGAAGGAGGCCAGCAAGGAAGAAGGTAGTGAGGGTAAGCTTTAGGGCAACAAACAGCTGTAGCTGCCTCATTACAGGCGGCAGATACTCAGTGTGTGTGTACCACCACTCTCCCTGGCTTGCCCATGACCAAAGTCACTAATAGCTCATGGAACTCTTTACCATTAAACCCAAGTGTAACCTCGGAATCCTTCTCAACACCAGGTGGCAAGAAGTGACAGTCTGTGATTGTTGGCATAAGTGACCTATTTGAGGACTGGATTGTAAATACCTTGAGAGCAGGACAACATCCTGTTTGCTTTCTGTGGCACCTGTGTGCTCAAGTGGAAACTCAAAACAGTAACAGTGTTTTCCCTGTAGGCTCTACTGAATGTTACAATTTCCTCCTTGGAGAGAATGTCACAGCCCTCTTAGGTCTGAGTTCACAGGCAGAGCTGCTCCAACTGCACCAAGAGTAGGCCCTAGTTGCGTAATCAGTTACTAAAGGCCTTGACTTTGGAGCCAATTAAACCAAATTAAGAAGGGATGGGATTGGCATGACCTCCTGGTGGTATATGTGAGTCCCAAGGAAATCTGGGTCCCTTGGCCAGCCTTGTGTTGCTTGTCTGTAAGACCACATGCGCTGACCTAAGGTGCAAGGCTTACAGAGCTACAGATGAAAACAGCTTTAAACAAAAAGAATGAAGAGGAGGAATGTAGGATTGTGTTCCTTTCTGGTCCTTTTTCCCTTGTTGGTTTTTTGGTTTTGGTTTTGGTTTTGGTTTTATTTTATTACATAGCACACTGTATATATAATTTTATAGCCTGCTTTAAAAATTCTACATTACAGTGTAAGTATTTATATTCTTTTCTTTTTCACAGTATACAATTTATTATATTATTTGTGTTTACATTGTCATAAATATTCATGTTTGACATCTTTACATGTTATATTATTACCATTTTTTAAAAACATTTCTTTACTACAAACTTTTACTATGCTAAGAATTTATATTCTTAAAGGTATACATACTTTTTTTTTTTTGGTTTGCACATAGTCATTTATTTAACAGCTATTTATTAAGTTCTTACTGTGTGCCTAGCACTATGCTAAGCTCTAGGAATCCAAACACACCATCTCTTGTGTGTTTGGGATATAATGGGAGATAATGGCACATAAAAAAATAAATTCCTAATTGCTACAGACTGTTTGGGCTTCTCCAAAATTCATTTTTTTAAATTAATTTTTATTGGAGTATGCTTGCTTTACAATGTTGTGTTAGCCTCCACTGGGATTTTTTAAAATTAATTTAAAAAATTCATGAATTGAAATCTTTACCCCAAAAGTGATGGTATTAGGAGGTGGGAATTTATGAATGTGATTAGGTCATGAGGCTGGAGCACTCAGGATGGGATTAGTGTCATTACAAAAGAGACCCCAGAGAGATCTCTGGCCCTTTCCCCCATGTGAGGACACAACAAGAAGATGACTGTCTAGGAATCAGGCTCTCACCAGACAGAATCTACTGGCATCTCAATCTTGGACTTCCCAGCCTCCAAAAGTGTGATAAACAAGTTTCTGTTGTTCATAAGCTACTCAATCTATGGTATTTTTGTTATAGCACCCAGAATGGACTGACACTAATCATCATGCAATTTGCAGAGGTGCACAGGGACATACATGTTATTATTATTTATTTTATTTAATTTTTTTTTTGCGGTACACGGGCCTCTCACTGCTGCGGCCTCTCCCGCTGCGAAGCACAGGCTCCGGACGCGCAGGCCCAGTGGCCACGGCCCACGGGCCCAGCCGCTCCGCGGCACACGGGATCCTCCCGGACCAGGGCACGAACCCGCGTCCCCCGCACCGGCAGGCGGACTCCCAACCACTGCACCACCAGGGAAGCCCCATGTTATTTTTAATGACTGCATAATATTCTATCTGGCTAATGAACCATATTTTCTCGAGCATTTTCCATGTCTTAGAGCAGTTGCTTCTAGTTTTTCAATTATTATAATTAACCCTATGTGGGTAAAGGGTTAACAAAACCTTTCCCTATTCTGCATGAGAATTTGACTTTTGGTTAATGTTCTAGCTCTGCTTCCTTTGAGACTCAATAAAAGTGGAATGTCAACAGTGTTACCAGGCAACATTGCTATGTCAAAATGGCCTTGAGTTAGGAAACTGCATCTGGAATGGGAAAACATAAATACCTAAGGGGAAGTCATACTTAGGGCTCCCTGAGTGCAGTGACTTCTCACGGGCATGGCTCTTGTCTATGGAGTTGTTAACAAGGGATACTCCTGTGGGGCGTGAGGTTTCAAAGCCAGGGTGGTTCTTGCACCTGTAAGATGTGGATTTCATCTCCTTGCACCTGAGCTGTAACCTGGGGGGCAAGGAGGGAAGAAGGAAGGGAGGCAGAGATACCCTTTCCTGGACACCTGTGCAAACTGTTCATGGTCTCCTGCAGCCACTGTGCCAACATGCGTGTTTCTCCAGTATATCCTTTTGAGGGCCAAGGTGTGGCCCATGGTAGTCTTATGAGTCTGAACGTTTAGTGGTGTCTAAGAGGACGTTTGGTGGGCCTAGCACCCTACACTTAGGATTACTTCCTCAGGAGAGCTTTGCAGAAGTAGAATAACTAGGTCAAAAGCCATGGGCACTTTCAAGCCCCTTAATACAAATATAAAGTTGAATTGATTTACAAAAGGGTTGCACCACCAACTTCTACCAACTGTGCAATGAAACAGCCATTTCCAGATACCTTCATCAGAATTTTTAAAAATTTTGTAGATTTGATAACAAAAACTGGTTTCTTGTCATCATTTGCATTTTTTAAAGATCTTAAACTACAGGTTTGAGAACTATTAGCATTTCCTCTTTTGTGAATTGACACTTCCTTTTTTCTGCCCAGCAAACAATTTAAATTGCAAGTACACGGGATGTAGAATTTTTTAAATTGCAAGTTGCAAAGAGATGTAAGAGCACCTTCCCTTCGCCATCCTAAACTGCTCTTTCCACCCCTCCAGGTCTATGATGCCCTCCTCCAGCGGTATGCCATGCTTGAGCAGAGAATCCTGACCCAGACCCGGGGGCCTCCGGAGTGAATTCCACAGGCCCAGTCTCACTTATTCCACTTGGAGACGTGGCGTTGGACAGCAGGGAACCTCTTCCCTGTTCTAAGCAGCTCTGCCTGCCCACCTGACTCCTTGCGGTGCTCCAACCTGCCCAGGACCACCTTAAAGCCCACCTTAGCACATCCTCCGGAACACAGCTTGTGTCCCTGTGCCCTTGTGCCCAGGGCAGGAAAGCATCTCTCTTCCTGTCTTTTATCCCAGGAGGCAAGATAACACTGAGCCTGGGAAATGTCCAATAAAAATTGTGACTTTTCCCCTTTTGGGACCTAAATCAGCAGAATGGGAGAGACAAAACAAAATAAATAGATTCTTTCCTCTTTATTCACTAGTTTTCAGGATGATGAGTTGATTGCCAAGCATCCTCTAACAGCAACTAGATTTTTAGTATCAATAGGATACGTTTAACATACTTTATATGTCTTAATCCATTGCAGTAATTATTTTTCTCCTTGTGTTCCTTCTGATAGCTATACTCTCCAACTTTTCTCCTACTTTCCTGATCTATCATTCATTCTTTCTTCTTTACTGTTACTTCTGCTCTGTCTACTCCTTAATGATTGCTGGGCCCCAAATCTCTGTTCTCATTCCTCTCTCCCTCCAGTTTTGTCCTCTCTTGTTGGATGATTTCATCTAGCCTTGGGCTTCAACTGCTACTTATATACTAATAACACCCAGCTCTATGTTTCCAGCCAGAACTCTCCTTGGAGTCAGCCAGCATTCTCACAGGGGTACTTCAGACTCCACTTATCCTTTTTTTTTTTTTAATTTTGAGTCATTTTTTAAAAATTTTATTTATTTTAATTTATTTATTTTTGGCTGCTTCGGGTCTTTGTTGCCACGCTTGAGCTTTCTCTAGTTGTGGAGAGTGGGGGCTACTCTTTGTTGTGGTGAGTGGGCTTCTCATTGCGGTGGCTTCTCTTCTTGTGGAGCACGGGCTCTAGGCACGTGGGCTTCAGTAGTTGTGGCACATGGGCTCAGGAGTTGTGGCTCACGGGCTCTAGAGTGCAAGCTCAGTAGTTGTGGTGCACGGGCTTAGTTGCTCTGTGGCATGTGGGATCTTCCTGGACCAGGGCTCAAACCCGTGTCCCCTGCATTGGCAGGCAGATTCTTAACCACTGTGCCACCAGGGAAGCCCCAGACTCTGCTTATCTTCCCTTGCCCTTCCCCAAACCTCCTCCTCCAGAGTTCCTGTTTCAGTGAATTGGTACCACCAACCATTCACTCATTCATTTATTCAGGAACCCAAGCCCAGAACTCAGATATCTGCTTTCCCACATCAAATCAGGCACCAAGTGATTTTTGTTATTCCTTTGGTAACTCTTAAAGCAGTTCCTTTCTCTCCATTCCTCCCTGTTTTACTTTATTCCTTGCTCAAATTATTGCAGAAGCCTCCATAGAAAGTCTGCCTCCTGCAAAATCCTCCAGATTTTTCTTCTGCCACAGGCCCACACCTATGTTGGGACTTCAGTTAAACCAAACTACTTGTGATCTCACCCAGAGTAGAAAAATGCTGCAACAGCTTTGAGACCTAGTGGATCAGAGCAGAGACAGAGACTACCCTAGTGGGAAGTCAAGGGAAGGGGTTTAGAAAATAAGTAGGACCAGAGATATCACTTGTGAGAAAGATGAAGTCATCTTGAAAGGGAGTGGTGTCCCTTTCAGGCTTAAAAAGGGAAACAAGAAGCTGAAGATAACAGCCTATCAACAGCAGGTCAAAGATTCAGAAGAGGAACTTCCGTGGTGGTCCAGTGGTTAAAAATCCGCCTTCCAATGCAGGGGATGTGGGTTTGATCCCTGGTCAGGGAACTAAGATCCCACATGCCACAGGGCAACTAAGCCCGTGCGCCACAACTACTGAGCCTGTGCACTCTAGAGCCCTTGCACCATAACTACTGAGCCTGCATGCTCTAGAGCCCGCACGCCACAACTAGGGAGAAGCCCACGTGCCACAATGAAGGATCCCACAGGCTGCGACTAAGACCCAATACCACCAAAAAAAAAAAAAAAAAAAGATTCAGAAGAAAACAGACAACTCTCCCCACCACCACCACCACCTAGACATTACTTATTAAAGAAATTACATTATTAGCCAACAGTAAAAGGTCTCTTTTCTACCAAGAAACAGAAAGCCACTCAATCCATTCCCCATTTTACCCCTGCCCCCATAGAGTTGCCCATTATTACAAGGATGTCAACATAAATAGAAAAAGGAACTCACTATTTATACAAATACGGGAAGAAAACAAAGTGAGAATCATAACTTTTCAAGCTAATGAAATACACCAAATAAAAAGGAACAAAGAGGGTAAACTATAACAACCCTCCAACATGAACTTTAAAATAAAGAACAACGGTGGATGTGAAAGAATACCACAGATCAGAAATTCAGAAACTCAGAGTAAAAATGAAAAAGCAACAGCGTATATGGAAAGAGAACTGACCAAACTTGGGAAAGAATTTGAACAAAAAGGTAAAATCACCCTAGATAATGAAGACTACATTACAACATACCCAAATGAAAATAGGAACGACTGCAAGTACCATAAAGCATATAGAAGATAGGAATTTAAAAAGCTAAGACAGCAAAAACAATATAAAGGAAGAGCTGGAAAGGCCCAGAAAGAAAATGATAGACAAAGAAGACAGGCAAAGAGAAACTAACACAGTTAAAGTTGGAGCTCTTGAAGCTAAAATCTAAGACAATGGAGCAGAGTTAATATTTAAAACTAACCCAAGAGAAATTCCTGAAAACAAAAGACCTGAATCCATATCCATAAAGTATATTTATTTATTTATTTGGCTGCGTTTGGTCTTAGTTGCGGCATGTTCTGACTAGGGATAGAACTTGGGCCCCCTGCATTGGGAGCGTGGAGTCTTAGCCACTGGACCACCAGGGAAGTTCCTGAATCTATATCTTGAAAGGGCCTATCTTGTTACTTGGAAAATTGACCCAGAATGATCAACTGAGATACATCCTAGCAAACTATTACACTTTGAAGGTGAGGGGAAATATTCTCTAGGCCAAAAGGCCTAGTCTCTTACACAGGAAAGATGAAGTTGGCAACAAACTTTTCAAAAAGCAAGTAGTAATGGAGCAACATTTTCAAGAAACTCAAAGAAAAAATATGAACCAATTGTTTTGCGTCCAGCTAAGCTGCCCTTTAAGTATCAAGGATGTTTAAAAAGAGCTCAGGAAATATTGTACTCATAACCCCCTTAGGATTCTACTAAAACAAGCTTCATCCAGCTAGGAGATGATTGGGGAAACTTCAGCAGGACTCATAGTGAGCCTTGAATAGTTTTAGACCTAAGACCAACGTGAAAGTGGGGATAAGGGTGGAAGAAGAGTACCAAATGGCATGTGCTTTGACACAGTAGAAGTAACATAACTAAATAAATCAAAAAGAAGGAAAAAAACAGTACAAAGAGCTCTGTTGCAAAGGCAATATGTGCAAGTCAAAGAATATCATTTCAAGTTGACAAACCAAGTATCAACGCTTAAATAAGGAAAAAGGGAGTAAATGTAGCATCATATACAGAGTGAATGTAATAAGGACAAGCATATGAGTCGTATTAGTAAATGAAAACTCATCATTTAAAAAAAAGTTCAGGGCTCCCCGGGTGGCGCAGTGGTTGAGAGTCCGCCTGCCGATGCAGGGGACATGGGTTTGTGCCCCGGTCCGGGAAGATTCCACATGCCGCGGAGCGGCTGGGCCTGTGAGCCATGACCACTGAGCCTGCGTGTCCAGAGCCTGTGCTCCGCAACGGGAGAGGCCACAACAGTGAGAGGCCCGTGTACCGCAAAAAAAAAAAAAAAAAAAAAAAAGCAAATTCCCTGGCGGTCCAGTGGTTAGGACTCAGTGCTTTCACTGCCAGGACCTGGGTTCAATCCCTAGTCAGGGAAGTAAGATCCTGCAAGCCGCGTGGTGCAGCCAAAAAAAAAAAAAAGACATAATGAAATCTCTGGGATATAATTAAAGCAGTGATAGGTGAAGTATAGCTTTAAAATGCAGTAACATTGATACAAATAAAAGTGTAAGAGTTAAATGAATTAAAAATACAACTCAAAAAGCAGTAATAATAATAAACTAGTGAACAAAAAAGACAAGTAATGAAGATGAGATCACGCATTAGGAAAAAATGGCAATTCCACCTAATTAATCTTTTTTTAGAAAGACACTAGTTATTTTCTCTCTAGAAAGTCCATTTCTGAGATATTTTATTCTCTCTTCATTACGTTCACTTTTCCCAGAAATCTTTCAGCATATTTATAATAGCTTTTTAAAAATCCTTGACTGATAATGACATCATCTATGTCATTTCTGTTTCTATTGACTGATTTTTCTCCTGATGGGTCATATTTTCCTGTCTCCTCTCATATCTAGTAATTAAAATTTTTTTAATTAAATTTTTTTATTATACAGTGCCAGATTTGTTCAATTCCTTTAAAAAGTGTTGGCCTGTTGTCTGGTAGGTATTTAGGTTACTTATAGATCAGCTTGATCATTTCAAGGCTTGGTAGTGTGGGCTTATAGTAGCCTTGATTCTAGGGCTAGTTTAGCTCCAGTGCCATGGAGTAACCCTCTGAGTCTTTACTCTCAGTGTCCTGGGTGTTCAGTGAGGACTTTCCACTTTGGCTGGTTAGAACTAAAAACTATCCTGTGCCAGTCTTGGAGCTATTCAGCTTGCTTGCTTTCTTCCCTCACCTCATGGAGTTTCATTCTATGTATGTGAAACCTAGAATTCAGCAAAAGCCCCGAGGAGACTCTTCTGCAAGACCTCCAGCTTTCTCTCTGCAGCTCCCTCCACTCTGGACTCTGCCCTTCAGTTTGCTGCAGCCTTCCGCATCTCCCGAGCTCCAACCTCTCTCTCTGTCCCCAACTCGACAAGGTTGCCAGGCTCTGCTTGGGATGCACTTCCTGCATTGTGGACTGGAATTTGCCTCCAGGCAGAAAGCAGGGGCATTCATAAGCCTCACTTTGTCTCTCCCCCCCCCCCCCGAGGGATTAGAGGATTGTACAAGGTCCAGAAATAAATAGTTGCCTCCTATATTTTGTCCAGTTTTCTTGTTATGGCTCCAAAGGGCAAATACCATTCCAGCTACTACATGATGGCTGGAAGTAAAACATCTTATCCAGCTTGATTTTGGTTCCACTTCCAGAAGTTTCTCCTCCTTGGAGGAGCCTGACCTAAAAGGGAGGCTTGGCTGGTCAGTTTTAAGAGTTCACAGGGACAGACTGTTCTAGCTCTTTCTATTCTTACCAGAGTCCCTTTGCATTCACTTGCTGTTGGATTGGAGAAAAACCCTCCTAGTTTCACCTACTGTTCTAAAGTTATTGAGCCATGCTTCCCAATGAGTATCTCTTAGCTATTTTGGGATTCTGTTTTTCCCAGGTACCTCTTCCACCCTGTTCCTCAGCTTCCCCTTGTACAGATGCTAGTCCATGAATCTTTTATTGCTGTTGATAGTTTGTAGTTGTCTCCATTTGCTTGTATTTTGGTGTTTTGGGGGAAACCTTGTCACCTAGTTTTATTGTAAATGTACATGGATTTTCTGGTGTTTTTTTTTCTTCTATGTAGTTGCTCTGTGAGAATTTTGGAAGATTCAAAAGCTATGCAGCCACCAACCTAGCCCCCCATCTTCTCGGAATCTGGTAGAAGTTTTAAGAGCTTGGATGTAATTTACCAGGTTCTCCTTCCCCTACCTCTGCAGTAAAGAAGCATGTATCAAAATGTTGCCTCCATTAGCCTGTGTCCCTAAGTTATTATAATGAGTACAGCTTGCTTGGTGACCCCCAGTGGACATGCAGTATGAGTGAGAAATAAATTTTGTTGTTTTGAGCCACTGGGGTTTGGGGATTTTCCATTAGCACAGCATAACCTAATCTGTTTTGAGAGTTATAGACAGTTACCTTTCCATCCAAGACAATTAATTTAGTTGACCTCAAGGTAACCACCATTAAGTTAAGAGAGAGGGTGGGAAGAAGAACTATGGGGGCAAGGAAGAAAAGAAAACAGTTTGAAATGTCTGGGAAATAACTTTTGATGTTGACGGCACATGGGACAGATTGGAAATAAATGGATACGTTTTGGGGGAATTGTATTGCCAAAAAAGCCATGCACCCATCCTATTAATGGTACCCCCTGAAATTGTTTAATGCATTGCTGTACCTAAATTATCCACTAATATATACTAATGTATATCGCCCTGTATTTCTCATAATTACCAACTGTGGCATATCTCTAACCAAGGGCCTTTCAGGAGCTGAGAGAGGCTGGGGCCAATTCTGTGTATTTAAGTGAAGAGGTCTCCAAATAAAATGACAAAAATTGTGGTTACTTTAAGAGTTTATCAGACTTCCCTGGTGGCACAATGGTTAAGAATCCACTTGCCAATGCAGGGGACACGGGTTCAATCGCTGGTCGGGGAGGATCCCACATGCTGCAGAGCAACTAAGCTCGTGCGCCACAATTACTGAGCCTGCGCTCCAGAGTCCGCGAGCCACAACTACTGAGCCTGCATGCTGCAACTACTGAAGCCCGTGCGCCCAGAGCCCATGCTCTGCAACAAGAGACGCCACCGCAATGAGAAGCCCGTGCACCACATTGCAGAGTAGCCCCCGCTCGTAACAACTAGAGAAAGCCCGTGCACAGCAACAAAGACCCAACGTAACCAAAAATAAATTAAAAACAAACAAACAAACCCCAACACATCCAGCATCAAGCCAGTTCTCTTCCATATATACTATCACCACCCAGCATCTCACATGTGGACCACTGCAACAGCAGTGAACTGAAAGCGATCGTGACTTGTCACCTGCTTTCATTCTCACCTGGCTAAAATACATCTTCTACATAGCGACTGAAATGATCTTTTAAAATGGAACTCACGGGCTTCCCTGGTGGCGCAGTGGTTGAGAGTCCGCCTGCCAATGCAGGGGACACGGGTTCGTGCCCCGACCCGGGAGGATCCCACATGCCGCGGAGCGGCTGGGCCCGTGAGCCATGGCCGCTGAGCCTGCGCGTCCGGAGCCTGTGCTCCGCAACGGGAGAGGCCACGACAGTGAGAGGCCCGCGTACCGCAAAAAAATAGGAACTCCCTTCACATTTCGCCCCTTCAAATCCTCCTGTGGCTTCCTGAAGCCCATGGGTGTGTTTTTTGAAACCAACTTGCTGATGGACTGAATATGGGAGGGATCAAGAATGACATAAATTTTCAATTTGAGCAATTGGCTGGTTATGCCGTTGATTCAGACAGGGACAACTGGAGGAGTAGCTTTATGGGGTAAACGAGGAACTCTGCTTTAGCTAGGGCAATTTCGAGATATCTGATAGGCTGCCCAATAGAGATGTCAAGTAGGGAGTTGGTTATACAAATTTGGAGTTCCCAGAGATGTCAGGGTGGGAGACACAGATGTGTTGGCAAGTTGGACCACCCTGAGCCTTTATTGTGATACCCGACTTGATGTGAAGTAGAAGAGAAGAACCAGCCAATTTAATTGTTGGCACACGGATTATAGTCGCTACCTTCCCAGTAGGAAGGAAGCAGTGACTTATCTTCCCTAGAAAAGACATAGTTGCTTTCCTTGCCATCATGCGTCTATCAGTATAGCCTCCTATAGTCTTACCAGTGACTCCAAAGTGTGGTCCCTGAGGTGTTCCTGGTGCTGTGGAAACTGGGGGTGGTGGACCCTCGTTTCAACTTCAATCAAGGCAATAAACATTCTGCAAGGTGGAGTTTTACATAAGATTTCGTTTGAGTAAGATTCCTGCTATTTAAAATAATGCAAAGCATGGAAGGAATCTAGCCTCCTCACATTTCCCCCCTTATTTATTTAGCCTCCTCACTTTTTTTTTTAATACTTTTTTATTTAGCTGTGCTGGGTCTTAGTTGTGGCATGTGGAATCTTTAGTTGTGGCGTGCGGGATCTTTTTAGTTGCGGCATGTGAACTCTTAGTTACGGCATATGGGCTCTAGTTCGGTGGCCAGGGATTGAACCTGGGCCCCCTGCATTGGGAGCGCGGCATCTTAGCCACTGGACCACCAGGGACGTCCCCTCCTCACTTTCTGTAGAAGGAAACTGAGGCTCAGAAGTGAAACAACTCAGACTTCCAGGCACCACCTCCTGCCTGGCTGCTCTTGCCCTGCTCCGAGAGAGAGGCTGTGGCAAATCAGGAGAGGCGGGAGGACAATTTCTGTATCCGAGGGTTCTGCGCCTCATCCCCGAGCTGTGAGGGGGCTTTCCCTCTTGAGCTGGGAGCCTCAGCATGGCCCCTCCAAGCTCTGATTGTGGTAAGGATGGAGGAATCTGAGACAGAGAACAACAGGCCCCCAAGGAGGAAGCTGGGGAGTGAAGAGGATAGCCGAGACATTCGCTAGACAAGTTCAACTGCGGGGACCAGAGGCAAGTGAGAAGTTTTGAAGGTGAAGAGTGCAGGGGTGGGGAGGGCAGGTGGGTGGCAGTGCTTAGAACATTTGGGGTAAGGGTAAAGAAGCAAGTTGCTAGAGGCCTTTTTCCACCTGCTGCTGCTCTGCGGGGCGGGGATCGCACCCTCTCTCACTTGGATGGGTCCAATTCCAAGATCCCCAGCTGTGCCTTTGTGTGTGTGTGGGCGGGGGGTTGGGTTGCAGACCTGGGGGACCTTGTCATTTCAGAGAAATCAGACTTTTTTTCTGCCGAGTAGTTCACCCATCAATAAAGACACGACTCCTGTGGTTCACTGTGACCCCCATCTCAGGTGGGGAAACGGTGGCGCAGAGGGGAATTCAGGCCAGAGTCCGGGGGCGGCCCAGCACTCAGGGGTCGCATGGCAGGCTGCGTTCGGGAGTTTGGGCTCCATCCAGCGCGCGAAGCAAGAATCCCGGTGCCGCGGCCCTGGGGTCCCGGGGTCCCGCGGTCCCACGGTCCCGGGGTCCCGGAGTCACGGGCCCAAACCGCGATCTCTGCCAGCTCGCCCTGCCTCGCCCTCCAGTCCTGCGGTTTGCACGCGCCTCGGGCACGGCGCGGGCGTGGGGCGGGGCCTCCGTGTTGTTGTTTCTCTGGGGGCCCCGCCCCTGAGGGGGGCGCGGACCACGCGGCCGGAGGGCCCGCCTCCCCCCGCTCCCCTCCCAACTCGCCCGCCTCTTTGTATCCAACATCCGGGTTTCCCCGCTGGCTCGGCTCCGCGGCCGCGGCTCAGGAGCCATTTTGGACTCAGTTCAGCTCCCCTCCCCCCACCCCTCCCCCCCGTTCATGGCCCCTCCGGACTCGGCCCCTGCGCCCCGGGCCCGGGCCCAGCCCCGCCGCGCTATGCCTGAGTCGGGCGCGCCCCGGCCTGCGCCCCGCCGCCGCCCCCCGGCCCCCGCGTCGCCCCGGAGCCCGGGCCGAAGCCTGCGTCGTCCGCAGTGGCCCTGAGCCCGGCCCCGCCGTCCGGCCCTTGGAGCCTGCACGCTGACCGGGGACGAAGGCTCGGGAAGCGCGCGGGGAACAAGACCGAAGGAAGGAGCGGGAAGAAGAGCGCAGCCGCCGCCGGGCCCTGCGCGCCCCGGGAGCGCCGCGCGGCCCTGCCCGCGGGCTCCGGGTGTCCGCGGGGCGGCGCCGCGGAACATGACGGCGCCCTGGGCGGCCCTCGCCCTCCTCTGGGGATCGCTGTGCGCCGGTAAGGACGGGGCGCGGCGTGGGGGGCGCGGGGCGGCTTCTGGCGCCGTGCGGTGTTTACCAACAAAGGGCGGGCCCGCGGCCTCCTCGCCGCGCCACCTGCACCCAGCTTGCATCTCCCGGGGCGGGGACGGGGGGCGCGCGGGGCGCCCTGCTCGCTGATCCTGGGGAGACGATCTTGCCTGTGCGGCGGCCTGCAGGGCTCCGGTTCGCGGAGGCGACCCCAGGGTCGGGGTTCAGGCTACACGGGTGCGTGGAACCGAGGGAGCGTGAGAGAAAATCCCAAGCATGAGGAGGGTGGCCAGGCGGGGCGGGCAGATCTAATACGGGGGGTAGCGGGACTGTAGGTGCAGCAGCGGCTGGGGGCAGGATTGCTTGACCCTCAGAGCCACTAGGTGTAGCGAAGCGACGCGGGCCGCTTCACACAGCCCGGAGGAGTCCCTTGCACCCCATCCCACCAGCGTCTGCGTGGTATTACCCCGGAGGCGCGCCGTTGGCGCCAGCTCCTACCTGCGCCCGCTTTCCCTGCGGCGCCCCGAGACGCGAGGTGCGGCCACCCCGAGGGACTGCTTTGTTTTGGGCTCCTGGGAGGGGAGGTGGGGCGAGAAGACAAACCAACAGGTCCCTATTCGTTCTGGCCTCCGGGAAGCACGTGGCGGGGGTGGGTGACCCTCGCGGCCAGCTCTTGGCTCGCGTGCGGGTTTTTGAGGGTGTGTGGTTGCGGGTGTATAAACGCGGAGTTCCGCTGGGAGACCGCTTTTCCCCCAGGCCGAAGCACTGATTTTACTCTTCTAGCGGTGCTGGGACGCGCCCTACTCCAGTGTGCGCGCAGGGACGGGCTCCGCGCTCGGCTTCGGACGGCTCCGGGCAGCCCTGGGAAGCGTGGGGAGCCGCGCAATTAAAGCTCCAGGGAGCAGCCCGGGGTGGTCTCAGAGGCCGGTGTGCGGCAGCCCGGGAGCCTGGTCCTGCGCGTCTTTGTTCCCAGCCCCCATTACACATGCAGCGCGGGTCCCCAGACGCCCGCGGTGGCAGCAGCGTAGAGTCTGGGAAACCCGCGAAGGGCGGGGTCGGGCGTGCAGGGGCGGGGCTGGGATCCCCCGGCTGCTGCGTGGGTGGGGAACGCGCATCTCCAACTCATCCCCACTCCCACTCTACGCGCCTCCTTTGCAGTGTAGCAGGGTTTAGCTGTCTGCACCGAAGGCAAGTGAGTTCTCCGAGTGAGGCTTTGGAGCTGCGTAGCCTGAGTGCAGCGACCAGAGGATAGAGACCCGTTATTGGTACCTGGGCACAATATGGAAGGGGTGTCATGGATCTTTTGGAGCTGTTTCCTGTGTCGTAGATGCTGAGAGTTGGTGGTGTTGAACCTGTTCCTTTCTCTGCCTTTTAAGTGCTGCTTTGAGCTGCTTTCCCCAAGAATGAGATCTCTGAAGTG
This sequence comes from Mesoplodon mirus, assembly GCF_964341445.2. NCBI lineage: Eukaryota > Metazoa > Chordata > Mammalia > Artiodactyla > Ziphiidae > Mesoplodon > Mesoplodon mirus. The sequence goes on along the minus strand of NC_138988.1, from coordinate 48,065,770 downwards.
AAAGGGAGGCATCGGCCTCTAGAGGGAAGGGCTGCAGCCAGACGACTTACTAGGCACGCAGCAGCTCACCTGACTGTCTGTGGATCCCTCCTGGAGGTGCTGGGCTTTTCCAAGACCATGTCTGCAGAGGGGGCCTCCTCCCAGGACAAGGACAGCCTCAGACCAAAACCCTCTCCCTAATTATCTCTGTCTGGCTTGGCCAGTCTCAGGTCCCTCCCTGATTATGCGGGGCAGGGTGGGATTGGGCCCCTGGAAGGACTGTATTTCCCTCCTCTTCCCTGGCTTGGGCAGTGCTCAGCAGTGCATCTTGCAACGTGGGGCAGCCAGAGTTAGGACAGAGTCCACCAACCTGTGTTCCTGCCCTGGAGGAAAGTGGGGGTCACTGGGTGTTTCTAGTGGTGACACCAGCTAGTCCTTTGGTGGCCACTGCCCTGACTTGTGAAGAACTATGGGAAGAGCCTCGACAGGCCCAGGTAGGAGCAGAGCTGGCTCTCCTGTTCCTTTGACTTCCTTGATACCCTTCCTTCAAGTTCCTGGCTTGCTGTTTAGAAGTACACCCCCCGCCCCCGCAGCACACAGTGCCCTTGTAGAAGGAAGATCTAGAACAGCACTGTCCAACGGAAATATAGTGTGAACCACACATATAACTTTAAATTTTTCTGGTAGTTATGTTAATAAAAGGAAAAAGAAACAGGTGTGTCTTAGTCTCCTTGGGCTGAGTGGGTGACTTAAACAACAACTTATTTTCTCACAGTCTGGAGGCTGGAAGTCTGAGGTCAGTGTGCCAGCGTGGTCAGGTTTTGGTGAGGGTCCTCTTCCTGGCTTGCAGATGGCTGCCTTCTCACTGCATCCTCACATGGGCTTACCTGGTGCTTGGGGTGGGGAGGTGAGGGGATTGTGGGGTTTTTTCCTCTTCCACTAACCCCATCATGGGGGCTCCACCCTCATGAACCAGTCTAACCCTTTGCAAAGGCCCCGTCTCCAAATACCATCACATTGGGCATTAGGGTTTCAATGTACGAATTTTGAGGGGATGCATTCAGTCCGTGACAAGGTCAAATTAACTTTAATGGTATATTTTATTTAACCTAATGTATATAAAATAATCATTTCAACTTGTAATCAACATTAAAACAGACATTTTCCAATTTTTGTACTGTCATAAAAATCCACTGTGTATTTTATACTTACAGAACATCTCAATTCAGACTTTGCACATTTCAGATGCTCAGTAGTCTCATTTGGCTAGTGGCTACCGTATTGGATGGTGCAGGCCTAAGAGAAAAGGCAGAATTGATGCTGCAATAATGGTACAGGGTACTTGTTACAAGATCAGTGTTAGTTAGTTTTGCACGTCTTCTGTATTCTGTGCCTGGCCCACTGTCCTTTGGAAACAAGTCATTTGGCTCTTGCCTTGCAGTGGATATCCCAAACACACATCTGTGTATCCCGTGAGAACTCCGGACATCTGTCTCTGTACTTGGGGTTTAGATCAGGGCCTATGGGTTGGAGAGTGTTCTGAGTGAAATGTCAGGAGCCATTGGCTGGGGAGGAGGAACTGATTCCTGTCTGTCACAGTGGGAAGTACAGGCCTTGACTGCTCCAAGCTGTCCTCATAGGTGGGCTTCTATCTGACTCAAAGATACTGTCCATTTCCTCAGCGGAGAAGTGTGTGTGGAATGAGTGAAGTGACCCTCAGGCCCAGTGTAGTGGTAGGTGTCAAGGACACGGACCACAGAGTCATGGGCTGTTGGTGCCCTTCCCCAGGGAAGGGTGTCCTCTGCTACCTGTCCTTGTACCTGCTAAGAATTCCAGACTCTGCCCTGTCTGGCTGGCTGGCTGGGCTGCCCTTTGGGAGGAGTGGGCACCCTCCTCAGCTCTTAAGAGATGCTTCCAAGGTAGATGATGTAAGAAACTCACCCGGACTCCCTGGCTCTCCACCTGGGTGAAGACATAAGATCTGGAACCCCATGGCCTCCCACAGCTTGGGTGGGCTGCTGTGGTGCACTACTCTGCAGGGTCTTTCTGGGCATCTCCATTCCCAAATAGCACCTGGACGTCCCCTGGCACTTCGCCTAAGGAACTTCCTTTCTAGGGAGCCCAGTGAGGAGTGCCCATCCTACACCATGGGCCCCTTTGAGAATCTGATGAAAGCTGTGGACCCTTCCCCCCCAGAAAATAAATGCAAATAAGAAAGAGAACCCATGTGAGAGTATGCGCATACTTTGTGCACACTCGCTGTTTGTACTGATACCAGCTAATTACAGCCCCCTGAATTGGACTCCATGAAGGCCTGTCTGCCCTGGCTGCCCTGCCCATTGTACCAGTCCTGGCCAGGGGCTGTGCACTGGGCAAGTTCCCACACTGCTGCCTCTACCTACCCTGTTCTAGCCACTGGGCATGACTTCTCCTTTACTTCTGCCTTTTGTGACCCTGCGCAGTGTTCACATGCCACCCCTGATCCACCCCCCAACCCCCATCCCCGCCCCTTCCTTCAGGAAGCCCTCCCCTGAGTGCCTGTGTATTCCTACCTGGGAGCTTAGGGTAGTGCAAGTGAGGACCAAGAGACATCAGGTCAGAGTTTAGATCTACTTGCAGATACTGACCTGTTACCAGGGCCTGGGATCTGGGGGCTTAGGTCAGGGGGAGCTGGTCTGGGTAATACTTTTGAGAATGACACTGGGTAGACAGCCCTCAGGCAGGATCCTGGCTGGGTAGACCTCATTCTAGAGCAGCGTTTCTAAACCTTGACGCTGTTGACAATTTGGACCCCATGATTCTTTGGTGTGTGTGTGGGGGGTGGAGGGCATCTTGTGCATTGTAGGATGTTTAGCAGTGTCCCTTGGCCTCTACCCTCTAAATGCTAATAGCACTTCCAATCGCGAAAAACGAAAATGCTCTGAGTGGAGGGGGCACAGATCACCTGATTGAGAACCTGATCTAGAATGTTCTCATGCCTTTAAAGGGACAGAGAGTTGTGGGCGGTGGGGTTAATGGCTAATACCACCCACCGCCGCACACCACCCCCCCATCGGATTCAGGGTGGGAGGTTGGATTCTCAAAGCCTAGGAGATTCCTGCTTCAGCCTCAGGGTTTGGTTCGAACTCGTGGTTCGGGAGTCCTGCTGGCCACCGAGGAAAGAATCCTGGCGTCCTTGAGTTTTCTCAGAAGTGGTTCGGGTTTCAGGGAGGCGGCGATTGTGGGTGGCCGGGCAGCCTGCCTGCCGCCCCCGCCCACCACCCTGACCGCGCCGCCAGCTTCGCGGCGCGCCTCGCCTGAGGGGCCCGGGCCTCTGCGCCGCGCGGCGCCCCTGTGCGCGCACCTGGCAGCCGACGTGGGCCTAGCGGAGCGCCGGGCATGCCCTCCCCGGCGAGCCCAGCAAGCGGGCTGGCCGCCGGGCGCCCTGGGGAGGCGGCGCCGCCCTGGGCCTGGAGCTCTGAGCCCGTGGACCCTGGGGCGGGGGCGCCGCCTCTCCCCAAAGGTACGGGTGCGCGGCTCCACCCTGGCCGCGGGGAGGTGCGGTGGACTGCACTGCGGGAGACGGGATTGCGCCCGCACCGCGCGGGCCCAGAGCCGGGGGTTGATCTCTACCGGAGCCTGTTGGTTGTGCTTGGCAGGCTGGCAGCCCGTGTTCGTCCTCCGCTCCTCCCCAACCTACTCGTGGCTCGGCTGGGGAGCTTTATGGGGTCTCCTCTCTGATCTTGAACTCGGCAAAACACAGTTTGCTGAACTGGCAACGGATTACAGACGCTTCTTAGAGTAGGAGGAAGCACTCCCAAAAGCTTCAGTTTCCAAGTTCTCCATGTCGCTGGTGTGTGAAGTGCTTATTTTAAAGTTTTTTTGTTTGTTTGTTTGTTTGCTGGGGTTGAGACTCTGCTTCCATCTCTTTTGGAGTCTTTCCAAAGTGCACTTTGTTGCCATCTCAGGATTCTTTATTTTTTTTCCCTTCCCTTCCATTCTGTCACCTGTTCTTTGTTCCTGAATAGACACCCACCCCCTTGTTTGGGGCTTCCTTTTTGGCCTTTCCCCACCAGACTCAGAGGCCTGCCATCCCAGCCCCAGAGGTGGCTGGGCCTTGAGGTCCTGGTGGTGCTGCTCCTGGATGCCTAGGTGGTTGGGTGGGGGCGGGGATGGGGGAGAGTAGAGGCCGCTGCCCTCTTCTGAGTCTGTTTTTAAAGTTTCTCAGTGCTGTTTTTGTCTGAGACAATGGTAGGTACTGGAAACCAGCTGGTAATGCAGGCTGAGATTGTTTGGGGGTCAGCTGTGCCTCCCCTGGCCCAGGATCAGTCATGGCTTCCCGCATTTGGACAGCCCCATGCTTTGCCCTGGTTATCCCAGTCTGGCTGTACACATACATGCGCCTTTTTCAAACTCTCTCAGGGACTGGCAGCCCTAGCTGGGTGTTTTCATTCATGGGCACGTGATTGCTGGGACGGGGGTGGGGGTTGGAAAGGAAGCGTGCCCCAGTGGGCGCATATGAGTCCTCCTCCCAGGGGCCTTCTAGGGGCTGGGCCTGCCACTCAGTGGGACTTCTCCTCTGCCTGGTTTCTGGGCTGGAGCTGAGGCGTTCTGTGAGGTGAGCGCATGTTCTTGTTTGCAAACGTTTCTCTGCCGACTATTTCAGTTCCACTCTGACAACCAAGGAGGCTAAAATTAGTTCTGGGGAAGGAAAAGGAAGGCTGCTTGGAAACCCAAGCCCTTGGCTGGAGGATGGAGGAGGCTGCTTCCTGGGGCTTGGGCCCAGCATTTCGGAAGATGTGACCAGACAGCTGTTGTCTGTCCATCTGAGGAGAGGGAGGGGCCCCTGCTTACCTCCTAGACCTGAACCAGTGAAAACAGGAGGCTGACTTGGAAGCTGACGCTCTTGAGTGTTGATGCCAAGATGTTTTTTCCTTCTGGCTTGCGTAGTGGTGCACAGTGTTTTTAGGTATGAGGACAATGCCTCTTGACGTCCAGTGTCATTGACAGCCCTCCTTCCCCCTTCCCCCTCATTGATTCAGAAAGCATGCATGAGTTCTCAGAGCCTTGGGCTGGCAATCATGGGTTAAGAAACCCTTACTTTATATCCTTTGGGATATTTGGGAATTTCCTTCTTACCCAAGTTTTACATTCCCTTCAGGTGCTCACAAGCCAGGCAGACCAGGGCCTTCCTTGGAACTGCTGGCTTGGGTGGGAGTGTGGGTGGGAGTTAGAGGAGAGCCCTGTGGTCCAGGCCTCATAAGTAGAGCCCTTTGTACCCTGAGGGCAGAGGGGATCAGGGTTCATCTGCTGCTGGGGCTTAGAAAATAGAGGGGCAGAAAAGTTAGGTGAATTCGGGTTTCCCTTCCCACCTGGCTGGCCCCTCCTGTGAACCCGCTACCTGAGAGTGGGTCCTGCAGGACTACGTGGGGGAGGAGAGCCAGGGCAATGCGGTCCTGTCTCCCCTACCCTGAAAAACCGCTCCCAAGTCTGCCCTCATCCGGGGGTCTCCTGGTTATAGTTGAGTGGTGGTCACATTGGCCATAACTTCTTTTCCCATTTAAAATTTTATTAATTTTTAGTTTTACAAGTAATACACATGGATTCAGTTGCAGAAATTTAGATATTACAGATAAAACCGGTGTCTCTTTTACCAGTCTGGTCCGCTGTCTGAGTCCTCCTCCAGAAGTGAGCCTTCTCTGGTTGGTGGATATCTTCTAGACATTTGACATATGTATCTATAGAAGTACTTAGAGAAATAAAGCTTTTTTTTTTAAAACCTAAAATGGTATTACTCTTTTTCAAACACTTAACTGACATATAAAATATGTATAGGATAGTGTAATTATCATAAGTGACAGCTTGAGGAATTTTCACAAACTGAATATGCTGATGTAATCAGCATCCAGATCGAGAATCAGAAAGTTACCAGCCTCTCCCCAAGCAAGCCCTCTCTTGCTCCATTCCAGTCTCTACCCCTAAACCCCTAAGGGTAACCACTATCTCGACTTCTAACGGCATACGTTATTTTGGCCTGTCATTGTGCTTTAAATGAATGGAATGTTACAGGATGAACTGCTTTATGTCCATCTCATGCTCACCATGTTTTGTGACTTGCGTCCGTGTTCTCGCATGTCATGGCCTTTTTTCTTTAGCTGTGCCGTGTGGCATGTGGGATCTTAGTTCCCCCAACCAGAGGTTGAACCCATGAACCCTGCATTGGAAGCGCAGAGTCTTAACCACTGGACTGCCAGGGAAGTCTCTGTCATGGCTTTTTAAACTCAGAGATCTGTTCTGGCAATCTTTTTAATGTATATGGATCTACCTCAGTCTTTTTATTTATTTATTTACTTTTATTTATTTATTTTTGGCTGCGCTGGGTCTTCATTGCTGTGCTTGGACTTCCTCTAGTTGCGGTGAGCGGGGGCTACTCTTCGTCGCAGTGCGTGGGCTTCTCATTGCCGTGGCTTCTCTTGTTGCGGAGCACAGGCTCTAGGTGCGTGGACTTCAGTAGTTGTGGCATGCGGGCTTCCATAGTTGTGGCTTGCAGGCTCTAGAGCGCAGGCTCAGTAGTTGTGGCGCACGGGCTTAGTTGCTTCGCGGCACGTGGGATCTTCCCGGACCAGGGCTCGAACCCATGTCCCCTGCATTGGCAGGCGGATTCTTAACCACTGTGCCGCCAGGGAAGCCCCAGGACATACGTATTTTAAATTTTGATAGATATCGAGAAACGATTATACATGGTTATACTGTGTCGTGGTGATGGCGGTGATGGTAGTGGTGTGTGTGTCCTGTGTAATGTTAGATTATAGAGGTTGGAAATAGCCCACCTGATGAAGGGTGCCCGGACAGGGAGGGTGCTCACTTCCACTGACCTGGTGTCTGAGGAGCGCCAGAGAGGCTGCTTCCCGTGTCTGAGGCTCCTGGTTACTGTGCCGACAAAGGGGAGGTGGCAGTGGACTAGCCAGGATATGGTCTGGGTTTGGGGTGGATGTGCATGCGTGTGTCTGTGTGTGCTCACTAGCTAGGCTCCATGCCGCCTCCACCTCTCAGACTGAGGCTTTTGCTGAAGGTTGTGGGGAGCAGGGCTCTACTGGTGCACCCTGTGTGTTTGACAGGCTCTGGGCATGGAAGGATCCTGATGTCACGTGGGGTCATAATGGTGGTAGGAGGTATGAGAGAAGCTTGTAAAAGAATTATTTTAGAGTCTGGTGAGAGGCTTTTCACACCAGAAAGGGTTCTGGTGAGCTTCAGTTCCTGGCTGAGCGTGTGCCTTGTTCCCTTGCATGATCTTCTGCCTTGACTGGCTGAAGAATTAAAGAAGGCAATTTGAGATGACTTGTTCTCCAAAGCCCCTGCTTTCCTAGCCCCTTCTTCAGCGTGCGCTCTAGTCTTTCGCTACCATTTTACTGGGATTCCCTGTGTAAGCTCACATGTCAGGCCCTGCTCGTGGAGTTAGGTGGAAGTGGGTTAAGGGTGCTGTTTGCAGTGTAAATGGTGTCCCAGTCGGCTTTCCCACATTGTGCAGGTGATGTGCACCGTCTGTGTATCAGTCGGCTTAGGCTTCTATACCGTGGAATACCACGGACTGGGTGGCTTACACGACAGAAATTAGTTTTCACAGTTCTGGAGGCTTGAAGTCCAAGACCAAGGTGCTGTCGGGATTGGTTCTTGGTGAGTCCTTTCTCCTTGGCTTGCAGATAGCTGCCTTCTTGCTGTGTCCTCACGCAGCCTTCTCTCTGGGTGTGTACGCTCCCGGTGTCTCTTCTTCTTCTTATAAGGACATCAGTCTTGTTAGGTTAGGGCCCCACCCATATGGCCTTATTGGCCTGAATTGCCACTTTAGAGACCTTATTTCCTAGGACAGTCACATCGGTGATTATGAATTTTGGAGAGGGACACAATTCAGTTCATAAGAGTCTGAAATAATAAAGTTGGCTGGAAGTGAACTTTCCTCTTGAATTACACTTTGGAATGGAAGTTACTTTTTTCAGGGCTCTGCTTTGGGGTCAGTGTTCTTCTCGATTAACACTTTCTTTGGGTAGTCTTATCTCTACACTGGTACCTCAGTTGTTGTGTTTGTGTAGAAGTATCCCCTTTGGGTATTATATATGGTCCTGAAAATATATCTAAAACCTGGGTTAAAAGTAGATATGGAGGGCCTCCCTGGTGGCGCAGTGGTTGAGAGTCCGCCTGCCGATGCAGGGGATACGGGTTCGTGCCCCGGTCTGGGAGGATCCCATATGCCGCGGAGCGGCTGGGCCCGTGAGCCATGGCCGCTGAGCCTGCGCGTCCGGAGCCTGTGCTCCGCAACGGGAGAGGCCACAACAGGGAGAGGCCCGCGTACAGCTAAAAAAAAAAAAAAAAAAAAGTAGATATGGAGATTTCCTCTTTTGATGATCAGGACCATCTTTTTCTGAAGGCACCTGAAAAGATGGACAAACTGAGCAAACACCTCTGGTTGAAAGCATTGTACAGCCATCTCTCAATGCTGAGACCTACCAGTCCAGGATGTGTGTGAGAACAGAGGCCCTGGGTGGTGACTTTTACATTTGACTCTGTTTTCAGTTCCATACGGGCAACTGAGAAGCTGAGCCTTGCATTTGATAGCCTTGGGCTAGGAAGACAGGAATTGGAGTTCTAAAGAGAGGGTGGGTATAGTGAGCCCCTCTTTTTGGGTTGGGACCCCAAAGATGTAGAGGTGAGGGGGAGCCAAAAGAAGACAAACTCTGAAGTGGGATGAAGATGTTAGATGGTAGAAATCATGTTGCTTCTCAGCTTTCTCCACAGCCAGATTAGGAGTCTGTGTGATCAGTGGCCACTTGTGTATATTTGCTTTCCAACTTCAGAACTTCATTTCTGTGGTGCTTTGCTGTTCTTTTTGTCCTTATGGGTTTATGCCTTAAAAACCTTTTCTTTGCTGTGGTTTTAGTGGGGTTACAGGAGAGAGCAAAGATAACATTTGTGTATAATCCTTGCCCTTTACCTGGAAGCTCTCTCACCACTGTCCTTCAGGAATGATGGGCCCTGGAGAAAGGCAGGTGTTTCAGAGAATGGCCCTGGACCCACACCTTGTTCCGTGGATGGTGCCAAGGAATCATTTACAAAGTTCGAGGTTGGAAGTGACTTGAGGTGACCTAGCTTGATTCCTTGTTCCTAGGCTGATAGAGCTCCTTTCGTCACCTTTGGAGATTGCTCCTGAACTTCCATTTCTGGCAATAATAGTGAACAAAACAGCTGAAAAACCTCTTCATACAAGACACATAGAAATGCTGGATAAAGTATAACAAATATCCTTTTTAAATGTATATGCATGATTGCGTGTATAACAAAGTAAGGGACAAGCAGGAGTGGGCTGGAAGCTAGAGCTGTACTGCTTCACTGGTTAAAGCTGCTTTTTCCTGCAGGACTTTGCCTCTCTCCATAATTTAGAGATGTGGGTTTAGTAGCAGTGTGTGAGGCACAGGAGATAAGATGTGGAATTGAGACTGAGGCTCTCACATGATAAGACTTCCACAGCGTTATTCATTCAGTGAAAGTATGGACTAGAGGGAACATTCTTTTGCTGATAAAGGGAATAGATAATAAAATTGTTGGTTGGTGGGGGGTGGGTAGTTTCACTTGAGAATTTGTAACCATAGATCTGTGCTTCCGTGAGCTTGGAGTTGGAGTTTATACCATCTGTGTTTCCTGGGAGTTAAGTAATTAAAGTGATTCCAGATTGGTAATGTCCTAGAGAATTTGGCAGAATTTGGCAGAAGCAAAAATATAAATTATCTCTGGAAGTTTGCCCCCTCAAACTTGGCTTCACTTTTTATTCCCACAGAAAAGGCCCCCACTGAACACAAGCTCTGTATCCAAAAACAGAATCCAAAATTCCAAAACACACAGGGAAACAAGATACCATGAGTGAAATCATCAGAAGTAACAAGTGGCAGAAATAGATGTTCAGGAAGTTAAATTATGGAATTAGAAGTGAGGGATTTGGAAGTATGACAAAGAACAGAAGTATCAAAATTGAGGGCTTCCCTGGTGGCGCAGTGGTTGAGAATCTGCCTGCCAATGCAGGGGACACGGGTTCGAGCCCTGGTCTGGGAAGATCCCACATGCCGCGGAGCAACTAGCCCCGTGAACCACAATTACTGAGCTGCGCATCTGGAGCCTGTGCTCTGCAACGAGAGGCCGTGATAGTGAGAGGCCCGCGCACCGCGATGAGGAGTGGCCCCCACTTGCCGCAACTAGAGAAAGCCCTCGCATAGAAACGAAGAGCCAACACAGCCATAAATAAATAAATAAAATTTTTAAAAAAGAAATTGACCAAGAAGGTTTTTTTAAAAATAAAACTTCTAGGGACTTCCCTGGTGGCGCAGTGGATAGGAATCTGCCTGCCAGTGCAGGGGACCTGGGTTCGATCCCTATCCGGGGAGATCCCACATTCCGCGGAGCAACTAAGTATGTGAGCCACAACTACTGAGCCTGCATGCCACAACCACTGAAGCCTGCGTGCCCTAGAGCCTGTGCTCCGCAGCAAGAGAAGCCACCACAGTGAGAAGCCTGCACACTGCAAAGAAGAGTAGCCCCCACTCGCCACAACTAGAGAAAGCCCACGCGCAGCAGTGGAGACCCAGTGCAGCCAGAAAAAAAAAAAATAGAACTTCTAGAAATAAAAAAATAGATTAATTGAATTTATAAATTAAATAGAAGAACTAAACAGCAGATTAGACCCAGCTAAAGAGAAAATTAATGAATTGGAATTTAGACCTGTGGAATTATCTGTAATGGTGCTTAGACACAGAATTGAAAAATACGAAAGCAGAGTTAAGAGACTGGGAATGCTCTGATACTTGTAATAGGAATTTCAGAATCATAGAATAGGGAGATGCAATATTCAAATTGATAAAAGCCAAGAATTTTTCAGAATTGATGAAAGACATGAATCATCAGATTAAAATCATATTCTTCCAAGCAGTACAAAGAAATTTAAACATGGACTTAGACACATAGCTCATAGTGAAACTGCAAGAAGCAGATCTAAGAAAGCAGCCAGAGGGAAAAGACAGAGTATGTACAAAGTTAAACTAATCGTAGACGTTTCAGCAATAATGGTGGAAGCCAGAAGACAGTGGAATAATATTTTCAAAATGCTGAGAGAAAATAACTCAACCTAAAAGCTTATGTTCTTCTAAACTGTCAGTGAGGAAAAGGAACAAACTAACATTTTCAGAACGATGAACAAAGGCTTCTGTACCAAAAGATCTTTACTGAAGGAAGATGTTCTTCAGGAAGGACAGCGGTCCTAGAAGGAAGAGTGGAGATCTTCCTTCTAGGAAGGGTGAGCAGACAAGCTGGAGAATGTATGGACTAATAAGAAAATGTTGGGCTTCCCTGGTGGTGCAGTAGTTAAGAATCCGCCTGCCAATGCAGGGGACACGGGTTCGAACCCTGGTGTGGGAAGATCCCACATGCCACAGAGCAACTAAGCCCGTGCGCCACAACTACTGAGCCTGTGCTCTAGAGCCCGCGAGCCACAACTACTGAGCCTGTGTGCCACAACTACTGAAGCCTGCACGCCTAGAGCCCGTGCTCTGCAACAAGAGAAGCCACTGCAGTGAGAAGCCCACGCACTGCAACGAAGAGTAGCCCCCGCTCACTGCAACCAGAGAAAAGCCTGCTCGCAGCAACAAAGACCCAATGCAGCCAAAAATAAAATAAAATTAAATTAAAAAAAAAAGAAAATGCTGACTTTATAAAACACAAATAATATCTGCTTTGGGAGGCGGATAAGAAGAACAATTGATTAAATGTGGAACACAGATATGTTAAACTAATTTAATGTAAGTTGGAAGGAGGTAATTGGAGCTAGAACAATTAAGTTCCAATGAGGGATGGAAGAGATGTTGATTAACTTCAGGCTTTTAGCATAAATGTACATATTAAAACTTAAAGGCTAGCTTATAAGAGGATGGAAATAGGGTGCATTACTTCCAGACCAGAGTGGCTGAAATAATGGAATTTAAAAAGCTAATCCAAGGTGGTAGCAGGAGAGAAAGAACAAATTTAAACATAGTGGTGATCATAAATGTAAGAGGAGTCGATTCTAGGATCAAAGACAGTATTAGATGGAGTTGGGATAAAAAAAGATACAGAAAGATTTCAAATAAAAGTTGGCAAAAGATAAACTGGGAAAATACTACAAGAAATGTCATATAGCTATGTTAGTGTCACATAAAGTAGACTTTCTGGCAAAGAGCAAACAAATGAAGGGGGTTACTATATAGGAAGAAAAGTTTTATTGGAATATGTAAAAAATTTCTATAACCCAAAGGAGAAGCAGCCCAGCAGAAAAATGGGAATGGATGCGAACAGGCAGTTCTCAGAAGGGACTGGTGAACACAAACATGATCATTCTCACAAGCAATCAGGAAATGTGGATCAAAACCATGATGTATGATTTCACCCTGACCAGGTGAGCACACATCAGGGGCTGACGGTGCGGGTCAGTGGGGCTGGAGTTTGTTGGGCACATAAATTGGTACATCCACTTGGGAGACCAGTGTGACTGTATCCAGTGAGTTGGAGATGCCCATCCTTATGTCCCATGTCTCTAACGTGTGGCTGTATTTCCTAGAGAAATGCACGCTCGTGAGCACCGGAAAACATGCAAAAGAGGATTCAGGAGGGTTTATAGTGGCAGTGCTTAAGTCAGCAAATGTTGTAAATGACCTAAAGGTCCAACAGGAGGATGGACACTTAGGTTGTGGTCAGGCCATACAGTGGACTGTTCTGTAGCACCGAGAATAAAGGCGTCACAGAGCATGTAACAGGTATGTACTCTAGAGCCAGGCTGCCTGATTTCAAAACCTGGTTTTGACACTTAATAAATAACTTGGGTAGAGTTATCCTCTTGTGTGAAAGAAGTTCAAAGATAAACGTAGGCACGTTTAGGATTCTTTTCTGCCTCTTGTATGTATGTGCCATTCCACCATTGCGTGTCCATGCACGTGTGTGTGTGTGTGTGTGTGTGTCTATGTCTATCTATCTCATGCTCTAACCCTCCCCTTCGCCCACCCCCTCACCTCCATTTAGGTTCCCTTGATCCCCCCAACATGGGCCATCCTCACTGTGGTCGTGGGAAGATGGTGAAGATGCTCCTGCGTGGATTGGGGGAGGTGGAGTCATAAACTTGGATACAGACACTGTGACAGGGAGCCCTCACCTTCAGGACCCTTGGCTCCTCTGGAGGAACCTGCGGGGACAGCAGGTGCTCAGCTGACGGCAGGACCCCCTGAGGGGGCAGGGCTGGGGACCCTGAAGCAGAGCCTCCCGGGAAGAAAGCCTGGCCACTGTGTGTGGCGGGGGCTGCCCCTCCTCTCTGGGCAGACCTGGAGGCTGGATCATGAGGGAGAAGGCTGGGCTCGCCTTGCGCGGCCCCCTCTCGGGCGTGGCGGCTCCTTGTGGGGGTGCGCTGGTGCAAGGGGCCTGAGGTGGATGTGGTGGCGGCTGGCATCGCATTCTCACCACTCTACAGTGTAGGTGGGCTGCGCCCACAGGGAGGCGGGGGCTGCCAAGGGGCCTCCAGGAGCCGGGGCAGGGTGCAGTGGCCCACTGGCTACTGGGGTCTGCGCTACCTCTGGGAGATGCTGGCTGAGCTAGATGCATCCCGAGGCCAGAGCTCGGGGGACGCCGGGGGAGGCGTGGCCCCTCTGGCTCCAAACCCTCCCCCCAGAGCTCTGCCTCACCTCTCCATCCCTCTTCCTCTCCCCACTGGATTTCCCCCCCTTGTCTCCCCAGTGCAAGTCGGGTACATCCAAAGTCAGCTGGCCTGGGAAATAGACCTCAAGTGTCAAAGCCCATCATTTAGGTTCATCCCGCTCCTGGAATGTGGGTTCTGAGTGGAATCTGCATGTATTCTTTCTTTTGGTGGTGGTGCATGTCCAGGAGCGGGGTTTCTCTGTTCTGCCTGGACTGGGGGCTAGGGGAGCACTGGGGGCATCTTTCTGCCGAGGTGTAGGCCCTTTGGAACATAAGGACTGCCTGCTGGGGACACTGACGCTTGTATACCTGGTTCCTTTGGAGGCTACCGGTTGGGTTGGCTGGTGCTCAGGGGTAGAGTGAGCCCCTTGCCCAGGCATCTGGGGGGTTCCCCGCAGGGCTCTGAGGCAGCACGTGAGAGGGGGCACAGCTCCCTCGCTGCCGGGATGGGCGAGTGGGCTGGGATCAGGGAGCCTCCTCTGCAGGGGTCCCCGGCTCTGTGAGTGTGGGCAGGAACCCTGTGTCTGTTAAAAGGCGGAGGCGGCCTTGTGGTTGGATTGTTGCCAGAGGCTATAAATAGCTGAGTGTGTGCAGAAGCAGAGTGCCAGGGAGGAGGGGGAATCCCTCTCCAGCTGGCAGCAGAGCCTGGGTGTGGTGAGGGGGGGCATGGAGTCTCCAAGTCTCCCCTGGTCCCCCTGGGGCTCTGAATGCAAAGCTCTTGCAGGTTGGGTATGCACACTCCCAGCCTGACAGGGCAGGGGGCTTGTGCTGTGACAAAATGGCCTAGGCAGCAGGGCGTATCAGGCTCTAATATAACAGCCAACGTGCCAGGCATTGTGCTAACCAGCGTTAAAATGCATTAACTCATCTCGCTCTTGGAACAGCCAAGGAAGTAGGTTCTGTTATCATCCCCTTTTCATGAGTGGGGAAACGGAGGCACGGGTGGCTGGATCACTTGCCAGTAAGCATCAGAACCAGGACTTGAATGGGGTCAAGGGCACCTTTTGTTTCCAGTTGGTCTGTAGGAGGATCTTGTCAGGTGGGGGTCCAGTATCATCCTGAACCCTTGGGTCCTACCTGGAGCCGTGAGATTTGGACTTTCCAGCCCTGATCACCTGGGTCCTGGCCACACGGTAGTGGCCAGAGGGGTCTCTGCCTGATCAGCAGCTTGGAGAGAGGAGCTGGGCCAGCCTTGGGCCATTCCTGATGTCTGGTGGCCTCTCTTGTTCGGGCTCCTTGCCTTATATAGGGGGTGGGGGCTTGTTGTCTGAGCGGAGATGGAAGCTCCCCTGAGGACCCTAGGGCTTGGGCTTCAGGCTGAGGCCACCCCTCCTGTTTTCCCCTTCCTTCAGAATCCTGCTGTAGCCAGGAGATAATTCTGTCCTTCTGTCTGACCGTTGGTCCTTCCTTCCTTCCATACATCCATCCATCTATCCGGTCTGTGTCTGGAACTGGTTCTAGCACTCAAGACAGTCAAGGCTTCTGCAGTTAAAGCATCAGCTTTGCAGTCCTGTGGGGGAAGCCTGACATTTAAAACGCAGTTGTCAGGCACATTTGTAATGATTTGTCTCTTTCTTTCTTTTTTTAAAAAATTATTTCTTTTTTTTATTTTTGGCTGTGTTGGGCCTTCGTTGCTACGTGTGGGCTCTCTAGCTGCGGCGAGCAGGGGCCACTCTTTGTTGTGCTGCGCCGGCTTCTCATCACGGTGGTCTCTCCCGCTGGGGAGCATGGTCTCCAGATGCACAGGCTTCAGCAGTTGTGGCACGCAGTCTCAGCAGTTGTGGCTCGCGGGCTCTAGAGCGCAGGCTCAGTAGTTGTGGCGCACAGGCTTAGTTGCTCAGTGGCATGTGGGATCTTCCCCGACCAGGGATCAAACCCGTGTCCCCTGCATTGGCAGGCGGATTCCCAACCACTGCGCCACCAGGGAAGTCCCTGTTTTGTTTCTTACGTGAGTGTTCATTATGTTATTTTCTCTGGGGAGTTATCTTTGGTTACATTTTTTTTTTTTTTTTTTTTTGCCTTCTTTTGCGGTGCACGTGCCTCTCACTGTTGTGACCTCTCCCGTTGCGGAGCACAGGCTCCGGACGCGCAGGCTCAGCGGCCATGCCTCACGGGCCCAGCTGCTCCGCGGCATGTGGGATCTTCCCGGACCGGGGCACGAACCCGTGTCCCCTGCATCGGCAGGCGGACTCTCAACCACTGCACCACCAGGGAAGCCCTGGTTACATTATTTTTATACTTTTTGAATGTCTGAAATAATCCTTTAAACAACAACAGGCAATTAGTCAAGGGTGATAAATTAGGTGATGGAAGAAGCACAAAGGCCTGTGGAAGTAGAGAGAGAAGAGCCAAAATATAAAGGAGAAACTTGGGAGCATCTTGCAGCCAGAGGTGGTAACTTGTGCTAAGCCCAGAAGCCCAGCTTGGGGGTCTGCCCCACAGGTCAAGTCTCCCGGGAACCCCACTAGAATTGCTGCTATGGATGCAGTGGGGCCCCTGAGCCCTCTGGACTGGGGGCTTTGCAGAGCACAGCCGCCGAATGCTGCTGCAGGTGGGCAGGAGCCTGTGGGCATTGTCGGCACCAGCCTAGGCCCTGCCGCTGGTGCTCACTTAGCCTTTGGTCTCCGAGATCCACCCCATCCCCTCAGCCCTGCCTCTCACTAGTGGAGCTGCTCTGAGACAAGGCAGAGACAGCGGCAGGAAGCCGCCCTCCTAGTTTCTCAGACGTGGTCCCTGAGGTCTGCATCAGAACCACCCGAGACAGAGGGGGGTGGTTAAAAACATAGATCCAGGGACTTCCCTAGTGGCGCAGTGGTTAAGACTCCGTGCTCCCAATGCAGGGGGCCCGGGTTCGATCCTTGGTCAGGGAACTAGATCCCACATGCATGCTGCAACTAAGAGTTCTCATGCCACAGCTAAGGAGCCTGCCTGCTGCAACTAAGACCCGGTGCAACCAAATAAATAAATGAATAAAATTTTAAAAAACCCAAAAAACAAAAAACGTAGATCCTGCCCCCACTCCAAATGGATGGGTCTGGGCAGGGCCCAGGAATATGCATTTTAAAAAAAAGTTTATTTGGTTGGGCGGGGTCTTAGTTGCAGCAGGCAGGCTCCTTAGTTGCAGCACGTGGGCTCCTTAGTTGTGGCATGTGAACTCTTGGTTGCGGCATGCATGTGGGATCTGGTTCCCTGACCAGGGATAGAACCCGGGCCCCCTGCACTGGGAGCGTGGAGCCTTAGCCACTGCGCCACCAGGGACGTCCCAGGGATGTGCATTTTTAGCACCACCCTCCGGCCCCACCCGGATGACACAGTGATTCTGACCGTGCCCTGGGGTTTTGAGGGCCCCTCCATTCATTGCTGCTGCTGCAGGGAAGCAGCCCCCCTCCCACCCAGGAGCCCCCCACTGTGCATCTGGCTGTCAGTCTGGCCCCCTGCCTCCCTCGTGGGCCTGGGGCTACTCGGCAGCAGCTCTCTCCCCCGGGCACAGGTTCGGGGCGCGGGGAGGCCGAGACGCGGGAGTGCATCTATTACAACGCCAACTGGGAGCTCGAGCGCACCAACCAGAGCGGCCTGGAGCGCTGCGAGGGCGAGCAGGACAAGCGGCTGCACTGCTACGCCTCCTGGCGCAACAGCTCAGGCACCATCGAGCTCGTCAAGAAGGGCTGCTGGCTGGACGATTTCAACTGCTACGACAGGTGCCAGTGCCCCTGGGGCTGGGTGTCTGGAGCTGAGGCAGGGACACACGGGCTCTCGTGGTAGCCTGGGCGAGCTGGGGTGGTGCTGGGTCCCTGCCCCCGTTGCGAGGTCCCCAGGAGGGCTCTGGGTGCATGTCCACCCTCTGTTGTCCCTCCTGATCCTGGGTCCCGCTTTCGGGGAAGTGGGCTCACACTCTCCCCCCGACCCCACCCCCTGCCTGGTTCCCTGTGGGGTCCTCTGTGGGGAGGGGTTTGGCTGGGCTACCCCGGGGAGTCTGTCCCTCACCTGAGGAGCGGATGGGAAACTGTTCCTCCAGGCAGGAGTGCGTGGCCACCGAGGAGAACCCCCAGGTGTACTTCTGCTGCTGCGAAGGCAACTTCTGCAACGAGCGCTTCACCCACCTGCCCGAGGCAGGTGGCCCGGAAGGTGAGGTGGGGGGAGCGATGTGGGCCGGCCTAGGCCCCCCACCGAACGCTCGGCTCCTCCGTGGGGTGGGGAGTAGCCACAGGGCTCTCTGGTCTGGCCCTGGAGGTGTGCGGGTAGGCGGGCTGTGTGACGCCGGGCTCCGTGTGTCCCCCAGTCACGTACGAGCCACCCCCGACAGCCCCTACCCTGCTCACTGTGCTGGCCTACTCGCTGCTGCCCATCGGGGGCCTCTCCCTCATTGTCCTGCTGGCATTCTGGATGTACCGGCATCGCAAGCCCCCCTATGGCCACGTGGACATCCATGAGGTGAGATGGGGCTGGCTTGGGGCCGGGCAGGGTAGAGGTGGGGAGGCCAGGCCAGATCCTGTTAAGCCCTCGATCCCCCCAGGACCCTGGACCTCCACCCCCATCCCCTCTGGTGGGCCTGAAGCCACTGCAGCTGCTGGAGATCAAGGCTCGGGGGCGCTTTGGCTGTGTTTGGAAGGCACAGCTCATGAACGACTTCGTGGCTGTCAAGATCTTCCCACTCCAGGTGCGTGTGTGCCTGCGGGGCCCAAGCTCTCTGCCCCAGGGCAGTCCACATCCTGTACAGCTGGAATGAGAGAGGAGTGGGCCCCATTGCAGGTGGTGACGTTCACCATGGGCCTAGGGTAGGGCTTTGCAAAACATTGATTTGCAAAACCTCAATCCAGTCTGGTTTTCAGGGTTTTGTTTTGCCATCAGGTTCTGCTTAGAGGCCCTAGACACCAGGCTACCCCTAGCAGTTGCCTGGGACACTTGGCAAAGCCAGGCCTGCTCTGCTTCTCACTGGTTGGGTGGTCCTGGGCTCCTCACTTCTGTCTCTGGACCTCAGTGACCCCCTTTGTAAATCAGGTGCTGGCCTTAGTGATCTCAGGGTCACTGTTGGTCTGTGGTCCTGGGCCCGGCTCAGTGCTGCTCCACCTCCCTTACGGAGGCTGAGGTTGGGGGTAGTGGGAAGCTGCAGGGTGGCGTGGCTGCGGTGGGGTTCAGCCGCATCCCTGCCTCAGGACAAGCAGTCGTGGCAGAGTGAACGGGAGATCTTCAGCACACCTGGCATGAAGCATGAGAATCTGCTGCAGTTCATTGCCGCTGAGAAGCGAGGCTCAAACCTGGAGGTGGAGCTGTGGCTCATCACGGCCTTCCACGACAAGGTGAGCACACCCTGTGGACCCTGCTCCCACGGGAGGTGACCGTGGGCCCCACTGGCCTTCCCCTGAGGTCGCCCGTCATGGGTGTGGACATGAGGGTCTGCAATAAGAACCCCTCGCCCTGGGATCAGTTCTTACGAATGGGAGCAGTGACTTCATGATTATCACTCTCTGACGACACCCCCTTCCCAACCCCTCCTGGCCTCATGAATTCCAGCATCCCGGGGTCAGGGGTGGGAAGCCCAGCCAATGGTCCATGGAGATGGCCCTCCCGGGGCTGGGCTGGATCCTGTCCTCCTGTGCCCAGAGTCTGTGCTGTTCCCTCTAGGGCTCCCTCACGGATTACCTCAAGGGGAACATCATCACATGGAATGAACTGTGTCACGTGGCAGAGACAATGTCAAGAGGCCTCTCATACCTGCACGAGGATGTGCCCTGGTGCCGTGGCGAGGGCCACAAACCGTCTATTGCCCACAGGTACCTGGGTTAGCAGTTGCCCTCTCTGCGCTTGACCTGGAGCTGCAGAGAGGGTTGGAGGGTGAGAGCAGGGCCTGGGGGGTCTCAGTTTCATAAACGTGGTTAGCTGCTCCGTGGTGTGTCAGAGGCAACCGCACAAAACCCTGGGCCCACCTGACTCTTCCCCTGCCTTCTGCCCGCGTCCCCTGCAGGCTGTGGCCTCGCAAGTCAGTTCTCTGGTGCCCTCCAGTGGCCGCAGGAGGAAGTGCCGACTGCTGACTGAGTTGATTTAGCAGGTCTCAAACTTTTTGGTTAGGATCCCTTTACACTCTTGTGGGTTATTATGTCTGTTGATATTTGCTGTATTAGAGCACACATATTCCATTAACTGTCAGAGTGATGACATGTGTGTGTAGCCTCTGGAAAACTCTATACTCTGGGAGAATGAGCTTCAAAAAAGGCAAATGACGGATTATTATGAAAAGAATGCTGACCTTGCAGATCCCCTGAAACAGTCTCAGGGATTCACTGGGGTCCTTGGATGGTGCTTTGAGAGCCACTGTGCTACCTCCTCATCACAGTGGCAGGCACTGCTCTAAGCACTTAGAAACACCAAGTCATTTCAGCCTCATTACTGCCCTGTGAGATAGGTACTGTTTTTCTCTGCCTGTCTTACAGGTGAAGGAACAGTGGCGCAGAGAAGTAGACCTAGTGTAGTGTGGTTCTGTGGCTGTGAGGGAGGGAGTGAGCCTCGAATTCCAGGGTTCAAAGCTGAAGGGCCCCGATGGTAATAACATGAATGACATAGGAGGTTGACTGTATGAAATTGCCATTGTTGTAGGTCAAAAACGGTTGAATGTCGACTCTTCCATATGGTTCCACCTAACGGTAGTGCATAGTAAGTGTGCCAGGGGTGGCCCTAAACATTCCTCCATCGGTTTAGCCCTCACAGCAAGGCTGAGACAGGCGCGGGGAGATTGAGGACCTGCTAGGGAGGGGCTGGGCTGAGCGCAACCTCAGCACCCGCTCCGCCGCTCCCGTAGCGGCTCGAGCCTCGGGGGCCTGCTCGGAACCCAGGCCAGTTCACTGAAACTTCTCTTTTCACTCACATCCCAAATAGTGTAAATTCTTCCCGGAAAACTCGCATCCCTGGCTGCTATGCCCCCTCTTCAAGCCCTCTAAGAATGTGAGGGCTGGCCTTCGATGCTGGGCACCGGGCTGGGGTCGGTGTTGCAGCTCTGGCGGGAGTGCAGTTCTGGATTCTCACACCAGTGGAGGGAGGCGTCCTAAAGCTGCCTGCCCGTGTGGCTTCGTGGAACTCCACCCTGGCGCAGACCCTGCTCCCCACGGGTGGGATGGCCTGGCCTGGGGTCTCTGGGAGTCAAGGTGGGAAGCCAGGAGGAGGGTCAGTGGGACCACATGTTCGACCCTGTCTCAGTCCACTGTCTCCACAGGGACTTTAAGAGCAAGAATGTATTGCTGAAGAGTGACCTCACGGCCGTGCTGGCTGACTTTGGCCTGGCTGTTCGGTTTGAGCCAGGGAAACCTCCGGGGGACACTCATGGGCAGGTGACGAGCCTCAGGGGGTCGAGACGTGGGGGCACAGGGTTGGACGCTGCCCTTCTGGGGCTCAGCTGGCAGGGGGAAGCTCAGAGCTGTCTGAGAACTCCAGGAGCAACGCTCTCGTTTCACCAGTGGAGAGAGCGAGGCCTGGAGGGTGGTGTGGTCTCCTGGGCCAGCCAGTGAGAAACAGACTTCCCTTCCTCTTTCAGTTGTAATTATTAAACAAGATAAAAATAAGATAAACAAGAGTATACTGAGAATCCAAACCGGAAACCTAGAAAAAGTAACCTAAGGTTAAGCCTAAGCAAATCATCCTAAAACAACGGCTATTACCATCTTAAAGTCTTCTCCCCCGTTTGCTTTCGGCGTGCGTCTCCGTGACGTACGCGTCATCCGTGTGGCCCCTCGGGGTGCTGGTGGAGGCAGCGGCTCATGGTGGCTGACTGCTGTCTCGAAGGACACTTTACAGTCGTCATTACTTCGTGACCCCGGGGCCCCCCGGGGATGTGGTGCATCAGGGACGGCCGTCATTGTTGATGGCCCTGCTCTGCACGTGGCTGTAGCTCCTGTGTCCAGCTGTGAGTGCATTTGTGCGTGGTTGGTGACCGCAGACCCTCCCCTGTCCCCGTGCAGGTGGGCACACGGCGGTACATGGCCCCTGAGGTGCTCGAGGGAGCCATCAACTTCCAGAGAGATGCCTTTTTGCGCATCGACATGTACGCCATGGGCCTGGTGCTGTGGGAGCTCGTGTCCCGCTGCAAAGCTGCCGATGGTGAGCGGGACGGGAGCCCTGAGCATTCTGGGTGTGGGGTGTGTGTGTGGTTGGGCGTTAGGGTGACCCCGCCGGGCTCTCTCTCTGCCCCCAGGGCCTGTGGATGAGTACATGCTGCCTTTTGAGGAAGAGATTGGCCAGCACCCGTCACTGGAGGAGCTGCAGGAGGTGGTCGTGCACAAGAAGATGCGGCCTGCCATCAAGGATCACTGGCTGAAACACCCGGTGAGGGGCCTTGGGGGCAGAGAGGGCAGCCCCTCCCATGTGTGGCAGGGTCAGAGAGAGGGGCCTCAGGCAGTGGGACAGCCCCTCCACCCCTGCCTGGTCAGAGGCCACTTAGTGCAGTGCCTCCCTTCCACCAGGGGAGCGTCTGGGGAGGTTAGTGCTCTGCAGGGAGGCGGCTCTGGTTTTGGCCGCAGAGAGCGATGGGGCCTGACAGCTCCGTCGGAGCCCTGGTTGCCCCCGTGGAGCACTGGTGCAGTGGAGCCCACTGGCCCTGGGCCTGACACATGTGGGTTGGAATCCTGGATCTGCCAGTCAGTAGCTGGGTGACGTCCGGCAAATTGCTTTATTTCTCTGAGCCTTTGTCTCCTCAGGGTAGTAATAGATTTAAGGAGTTACCATACATCACCAGGCAGGACACCTATCACGTAAGTGCTTAATATGGCTTAGCTCTGTGGCCTCTGGGCCCCTCCAGTCTGAAGATACCGTACAAAAGACCCCAGCTATGTAAATCATTACCTTTCTTGGAAGGATATTTGCCTCCAGCTCCACTGAGTCCTTTCCCCTGCTACCCCAGGGTTAATTCAGAAGAGGGGCACCCTTGGAGCCAGTGGGAGCTAGCGCTCTCACCATATGGTCTGAGGTCAAGCTGTGGAGGCCAAGTTCAGCTGCCATGCTGCTCCCTGGAGCCCAGAGCCGCAAATGGAGAAAACTTAGGCATCAGGAGAAGGAAGCTGGGCCAGGAACTTACCTTCTGCCTCAGACCTCCTCAGTCTCTCTCCCAGGGCAGAGAAACTGGGGTTGCCAGTCCAGTTCCCTGATGGGGAGCAGATCCAGAGAGGTCTGAGTGTGTCCTGGTGCTGAGCAGGCCGGATTGCTCCAGGGTGTGGGCATTTTGCCCATCCTGCTGCCTTTCCCAGCTGCACACAGGGTGTCGCGCCACGTTCCCTGGACTCTGGGGAGGTGTCCAGGGCTGTGGGGGACAGGGTGGGATGAAGCCTTCCTCTTTTCCCACTGTGACTGCACTTTGGGCCCTTATGTGGTTTGGGCTTGGCCTAATAAGATTTCGTTTGAATATCACTGCTCCGCGGCAGCAGCCGTGTCTGCCCCCGGAGGGCCCTGGGTTGCCCTGCTTCCCACGTTGAGGTTCAGTGGACCCTTTGCAGCGCTGTGGAGGAGGCCCGTGGCCTCAGGCTGGTGACTGTCGGAAGGGGAGTCTCCTTCAGACCCCTGCAGGTGGGCTCGTGGCTCTCCCCGGTCCTCAGGAACACCGTCAGGTTTGCTTGTCCTCAGTGAGGGCCACCGGCAAGGGCATCTGTTTCCTCTCTCCCGCTGGTGTGCAGGGCCTGGCCCAGCTCTGCGTGACCATCGAGGAGTGCTGGGACCACGACGCAGAGGCTCGTCTGTCCGCGGGCTGTGTGGAGGAGCGGGTGTCCCTGATCCGGAGGTCTGTCAATGGCACTACCTCGGACTGTCTTGTCTCCCTGGTGACCTCCGTCACCAATGTGGACCTGCCCCCGAAGGAGTCGAGCATCTAAGCCCAGGACGTGAGTGGATCTCCAGACTCAGTGGATCTGAAGAGGAAAAGAAAAAAAAAAAGTTGTGTTTTGTTTTGGAAATCCCGTAATACCAACAAACACGTAAAATGCAGCTGCTATTTTACCTTGACTTTTTATTATTATTATAATAATTATTATTATTATTATTAATATTATTTTTTGGATTGGATCAGTTTTTACCAGTACATTGCTCTACTGTATCGCAAACAGCGGACACGTCAGCAGGCGTTGAGGTGCTGAGCTGTGAATGCAGAACCAGCGCCGTGCTGAAGAGCCTCGGCCACCTCCCGGCCCGTCGGGGTTCATTTTTCCCTCTTTCTCTTTGTTTGTTGTCTCAGAATCTGTGACACAAAGAAACCCATCTCCTGTCTTAGGAAACTTAATGCTGCAAACTCTACCTAGAGGAACCTTTGAAGACTGTTACATAAGAACACATCTTCCTCAAAAGAGGAGTTTCCCTCTGCCCTCGTCCTCCACCCCCCCACCCCACCCCACCCCCACCCCGCCTTTTACTGTGTTTTTCTCCCTTTTTAGACAGTGAGTTTAAGAAACAGCAGATGTGTCTTTCACGGATTAACGGGTGTTGTCCTGACCGAGGAAAAACTGGGCTGAGGATGAGGATGGTTTGGACCGGAGTTGGAGGGGAGGACAGCTGGGGGTGGGGTTTGGTGCACAGCTACACTGGACCCGGGCACGTTCGGAGCAACATCCTTTGCTATGAGACTACTTCTCAGGTAACCAGGAATCGAGGGGAGGGAGCGTGTGGAGGCCAAGCGTTAACGGCCAGAGCAGGGTTTGGAGAAAGTCTGAAATCAGGTGTGGCTCTGACCCATCTGTTGGCCCTGACCAGTTTTTTCCACACACTTGGGCTTGGGCATAGGACGAAACATTTTTTCTGCCCTGATTTTAAGGTTAGGTAAGGGTATAAATCACGGTTTAGTGAGTACATTCTTCATAAGACATGATACTGTAAATATCTTTAATGAGGAAAAGTTGAAATACGTACAATGCTTCCTCCTGGAGCAGTTCAGGGAAATGGCCACAGGGGGCGCTCTGCACAGCCAGGGCGGGAGAGTTTCCTGGGTTGGGCCTGCCAAGAAGGCCTGCCTCTCTGGAGACCCCCGGAGTCCTGCAGTGCTGGCTCTGCCCTGTGTGGTGACGTTCGTGTCCCTTTCTGTGGCTCGTGAACACAGCTTTCTCCAGACCCTTTAAAGAGGTGCATATTCGAAAAACAGTTTCTCTGTTTTGCCATAACCTTGCTCTCATCAGTGAATGTTCCTAATGCTGCTGTTTCAACATTTGAATTTTTTTTTAATTTATGAAACATGCAAATTTTTTAAAAAAACAAAACACACACATCCACACACGCTTTGCTATGTGGCTTCCGAGGTTTAAATTTTGAAGAGTAAGAGAATTAAAACTTCACGACCACAGACCACCTCAAACCAGAAATACCTCAGAATTTTCTACTTGTGTAAGTTTTATTATATATTTTATTAGTTGTGTTGTCTTGTAGTAAGTATATTTTAATGTAAGTTGGCTTTTATGACAAGAAAGTTTAAAAGAAATAGAGAAAAAGAAGAAAAGTTGTGAGTCTTCTAGGGAGTGCTACCATTTTTCTTTGATAACACCCCCTTGTAAATAATTGTCATCAACTGTAGGTTGGCTGTCTGGGCCGAGTCTGGGCATTCATCACTCTTATTTGTGAAGACTTTTCCTTCCCGTTTCTTTAGACCATTTTATTTAAAAACTGGATCTCTTCACCTTGCGGGTAGGCGAGTTGGTGGGCGATGGGGAGAGGTTGACTGGCGTGAGAAGGGGAGGGGGGAGCCTCCTCCTGAGTTATTTGGAAGTTCAAGTGTTTCCCTCGACTTGATTGGTTATTGTTCAGGATGACAGGTGACCCCACTTTAACTTGGCAAAACTGTAGCCTTTAGACCCACGTGAGGTAATTTTACTCCAGACTTAATTTCTTAAGCTCATTGGCAGCAATGATAGCGGAATTGATCTGTAGGCCTCTGGGTCCGCACTGCTCGGGGCCGGTCTGTGACGGCACGGCTTGGTGGTGAGGGCTCAGTGCACTGCCGCGGGGGTTCTGGCCCCCTGGGCCGTGTCCTCCTCTGTGTGTTTGGGCACGGGGTGTGGTAGGAGACGAGTTTGCTTCCCTCTCAGAGCTCAGTTTTTGCTTCATGGGTCAAAATGTGGGCTGGCCAAGGTGGCCACAGGGACAGGTTTTTGTTTTTGTTTTTTGGTAAGTTATTTGTCTTCTGACTTTTCCTTTTTAAGCTATTTTTTGCTGTGGTATTTTTCTTCCCTCGGAATAATTTTTAACAGAAAAACAGGCCTTACAGCAGTTGCTTTTCTTTTCCACTTACGTCTTTCAGAAGCTTTAAAATAATTTATTGAAAAGTGCCATATCTGATTTCTCCAGCTTTCTCCTTAGGCAGTGCTGGGAGTCTCTACTTTTCAACCCTCAGAAGAAACTAATAGAATAAACCAGTAACAAATGTAGCTAATTTACCATAGGAATGATTAGATCCCTGATCCCAGCCAGTGTGGAACACTAAACGCCAGCCTCTGTTTGGTTTTAGATTTCCTCTGGGCAGTTTTTCTTTTGTGTGCTGGCTTGATTCTTCTGGGAGCACGTTTTGGCCCTGCTGTGGGACCTGAGGGGCAGGATGCAGGACGGACAGGGCAGGCCTTTTGTCTGGGGGCATTCCCACTTTGCTGACCCAGTGCTCAGCCACTGTCACTCCCTTTGGGGCCTTGGCACCAGAATGAAGTGTCCAGAGATGGCCCCGCGTGGTGTGGCCGGGCAGAGGGCTTCCGGCGGCCCTTTCCCCGCGTGCTAGGCTGAGTGTCCCTGACTGCTCGTGGCCAGGAGAAGGTGGGCATCTCTCTCCCGGGCATGCTGCTGGGACCTGGGTGGGTCTTAACGCCTCTGATAAAGTTACGTTTACTGTCATGTCTTCTTCTCCGGGGAGTCAACCATCCAGAGCTCTGATTTGTGTCGATGGGGTTGGGGGCCTCTGCCTGTGCTCTTCTTCACAAAGATTTCTTGTAGCCTCCACTTCCAGCGAGCTCAGATCACTGCTACATTCCCCGCAACCCCCCGCCCCCAACCACCGCCTGCCAAGCTCTCTGGAAGACCGGGGGGCAGGGAGGGAGTCTGATATTGCTTTCCCTGCCTCATCCAGGGTGAGAGGGTGGCCAAGTCAGGGGACAGAAGTGGCCCGGGATCCCTGCCCCTTTCTTCCTAGTGTACTGTCATCCGGGCAGGCTTCTGGCTGTGGGGTGGACTTGGGGGAGAGTGTGTTCTGTTTGATCACTGTGGGGAGATCTCCTGAGCCAGAGAGATCCAGGAGTGAGCATGGGAGGGAGGAGACACGTGGGGACCAAGGCCACCATGCCACAGTGTCCTGCAGAGGACTCTTCATGACGGGCAGCCAGAGAAGGCCATGGATGTAGTCGTTAGCTCGTGCTGGGGCTGGCATAAGCTGGGCTTTTGCCTGGGGCCGTTGGTCCCTATCAGGAGTCCTTCTTTGGTTGATTACTTGGGGTGTGAGGGCTGAGAATGGACCCTTCTTAGGAGGAAGGGAGACCCAGCTGTGCATAAATGTGGTGAGCGCCATCAGCCTGGTGTTCAGATGGCCTTCCTGTCCTGTTGGCTTTCAGTAGGTGCCCGGAGGGGTCAGTCCTGCTGGGGAAGCTTCCCTGTGTGCGCCAGCTGCTTCTGACTCAGGATTCACTCTGTCTGGATGTGGTGGCACGTGTCCAGAACACGAAGGACCTTGTCCAGCCTCGAACATCCTCAGGATTCTTGAGCCCCCAGCTCACACGTTCTCAGCCAAGGGAAAGATCTGCCATCTCCAGGCCACTGAGGTGGCCCTTCCCCTGCCCCTGGGGCCAGGCTAACCCTCCTGTCATGCTTTAGGGAGCTGAGCAGGTGACCCTGCAGTTCTGTGTCCCCTTTCTCTCCAGTTGGCCCCGTTCTTGTTGAATGCTGCCCTGCCCCTCTGCACTGGGTGCTTGGGTTGCATGTGTGGTGTTTCCTTGGTGGCAAGCCCAGCCGTGTATTGAGGGTCCACCATGTGCTAGGTGTGGCGCAGAAAGCCCATCATGTGGCCCCTGTGCTCTGAGCCGTGAGGGCAGGGAGGCAGCTGTTCCATCCAGGGTGGGAGGACTAGATGACCCTCTTGCAAATGGAATTCTGCCTCTTTTTAGAATGCAGTGTGAAGTTCCCAGCATCTATTGGTAATACAAGGATTTGATGTTTTTTTTAGTAATATAGTGAGCGTATGTATGTAAGTTTTTAGAAGTGGTACTAGAAGTTGAACAGCCAGGCATTATTCCGGAGAACTTGGCTCACTAGAAAAATATCTAAGTTGGAAAGCGTTTTCCAGGAGAACTCGGTTTACTCAGTGTGTCAGTCCCAGCTATTTCAATGGCCGG
The DNA here is from genome assembly GCF_964341445.2 of Mesoplodon mirus. Taxonomy (NCBI): domain Eukaryota; kingdom Metazoa; phylum Chordata; class Mammalia; order Artiodactyla; family Ziphiidae; genus Mesoplodon; species Mesoplodon mirus. Next base: position 48,037,742 of record NC_138988.1, on the reverse strand, counting down.
TTGGGTTCTGAATCTTTGGAGCGATGGACAGCCCTGCCTGGTTCACAGTTCAGGGGCCCTCAGACCACATTTTTCCAGGAAGCACAGGGAATTGACTCTCTACACGCGCCCCCCCCCCGCCCCCCCGCAAGCAGCCAGAAAAGGAAAGAGGACAAGATGGCTTTTTCTCCTCTTTTGGGTGATTTGAATTCTCCTAGGTCAATGGCTGTTTACAAAAGCTGAACTAATAAAATGCTCAGCAGCTAATGTGTTCAGCCTAGTAATGATGAGTTTAAGTCTCAATCAGGAGTGATGTTTTAGGCAAAGAAACAGACCCAGTAATTCAGTTGATGAACTGTTTGTTTATTTTCTCACTCTAGATGTGTAAACAATGAATTCAGGGTTATAGGCATAGTTCTTTAAGTAAGATTCCTGACAGTTAATTTGTAACCAGCAGTTCATGTATGAATGTATCCCAGACCTTTAGGAGGCTTGGGGAAGTTTTAAAAGATGATTTTAGTTTTGTAGCAAAAAGAAATTGAAGTTTCAAATGCACCCCGTCCCTTGGAAATTAATTTATGTGACTCAGCCACACTTTAAAAACAATTACAGTCGGCCCTCTGCATCCACGGGCTCCTCATTCACAGGTTTAACCACCTTGTATCAAAAATATTTTGGGGGAAAAAATTACAGAAAGTTCCAAAAATCAAAACTTGAATTTGCCACCTACTGGCAACTCTTTACATAGTATTTACATTGTATTTACAACTATTTACATAGTATTTATATTGTGTTTGGTATTATAAGTAATCTAGAGGTGATTTCAAGTATAGGGGAGGATCTGTGGAGGTTATATGCAAATGCTACACCATTTTATGTAAGAGGCCTCTGCCTCAGTGGATTTTGGATTCCCATCCCCCTGCCACACTCCTCCCCCATACAGAGGGACGACTGTAGTGGGTCCAGGAGGCCTATACATTATCATCAAGTAAAAGTCCAAATTATCTAGTGGGATATTTTGAATACTCCTATTTTAAACTTATTTTGGGTCCACTGTAAACTTTGGTTTGGGCAGGATTTTGAACTTAAAGGATTTACCACTATTTAAATTTTTACAATTTTTACCAAGCTTTTACATTTTTGTGACGGTATCTTCCAGGTATGAATGAAGCAGGACTTTTTGATTGTGGTTCTCCATGTATCCCTGTAGTGCCAAAACCAGTGATATTTTATTTGCTCCTATGGCAGCTCGTAGCGATAACACAAGTGTTTTTTCCTCACGAATTAAAATGCATATTCTCTAAACGCCAGCATGTGGAGATGGGCCCTGTGCTGCCCATTCTTCTCCAGGAGTGTTTTTGGATTGTCTGGGGCCTAGACAGTTCTGAGAACTACTGCAAGCCAGTTACAGGACACTAAAGAAATATACAAACGGACATGTGTGTATGCAGTGGATTCTACAAACGTGGTTTCTTCTGGACATCTACAGAAAAGCGTTTCATTCATTTGCAAAGTTTACATTTTTAAGCTGACAGTTATAAAAAATACAACGCATTAGCTAATGCTTTTCACGCAGGTGAGGATGGGTTTTTTGCAAATGGATGAGTTCCGTCTTGAGTCCTGGGAATTTCTGCTGTTGGTTGGGCGTGGGCTCATTCCCTGACTCTCCGAATCATGTTTGCATTGGAATGTTGTTAGGTAGCATTGTAAATAAAAGTATAGGTTATATAATAGAGTTACAACACTTGAAATTTTACTTTAAAAAATCTATAGCACTACATATATATTTAGTTATATCACCTGACAGATTTCTTCTGCACAGTGTGGAGATTGTTTTATACCACAGATTATTTTTATAAAGTCTAGTGAGTTTCGAATAAGAATGATTTTCTAATCAGAGTAATGAGCTTTACCTTTCAAGATAAACATACACTGGAGTGTAAGTGGTGTGGCGCTGACACTTAGTGCTCCTGCGGATTCTCGTTGATACACTGGCAGATTACAGACCATCTTTGGGTCTCGTTTGACCAAAACTCCACTCGTGGCTGTCTGTGTGGGACAGTCCGTGCAGGACAGGGGTGCTCAGCCCTGCTCCTTGCAGACCTGGAGGAGAGGGGCTGGGAGAGGCAAGTGGAGCCTGCAGTGTGCTTCACAGTCGTGCTTCCTCCTGAGGTTTCTTTTGAACAAAGGGTTCTGAGGTGAATAATTAGTTTCTAAGTTACTCTCATGGGTGTAGTAGTGTGAAGGTGTTTTGGGGAACAGAAATTGCATGGGTGCAGATTGGGGTGGGTTGGGACTAGAATAAGATTCAGGCTACGAACATGTGAAAAGAGGATTTGGTGATTGGAGAAATCTGCCAAACTGAATTATCTAGGACCAAATCATCCAGTTTTCAGGACAGAATTCCCAATGGAGTAATTATTCGGAAAGGGGGAGGGTGGTGTGTGGACATAGTGATCAGATTATACGGAGAGCTGCCAGACACATGTTATCTTCCTTGTGAGGGCTGTTTGGAGGCGAGAGGGGCTGCGTTGGCTCGCCACTTTAGTCTAGCGAGTAAGCCAGGAGCCTGTGGAGGAGGCTCAGAATCCTGTACCAGCAGGGCATTTTTCCAGTATCTACAAGGTTTTCCTGCTCTTCCTACAAAGGTCAGCATCACTGCCATAATCTGGAAGGCAGTCTTCATTTTAGCCTTTTGATTTTTTGGGTAGAGAGTGGATGGTTATTGAGTAAGCCTTTTTGTTGGGGATGTATAGGAAGTATACATCATGTATACTCATCTGTACTCAAGTATAGAGTCATGTAGCTCATACTCTGTAGCCGTAATGGCTGAAGACCTGTTCCCCAGCCCCTGCCTGCTGGCTTCAGCTTCTGCGTTCGGAGGTGTTCTGATTGGGACAAAATTGTCAGGAGAGTCCCTACTGTGTCATGTGAAACCAGCTGTGCTTTTATTCGGTCTGATCGAGAGTAAAGTTTTACACTCCCTCTTTTATACTTGAATGCATTGAGTTTCGGCAGATCCAGGAGCACTCTGGGCACCAACTATCCGCCTTTTTCCTGTTCCCCATCAAAGAACATTTCTCTGCTCTCCAGCCACATGTCTTGGAATGTAATTCTGTTGTGCCTTTGTTTTTGTCGCCTGCCTCCCCCCAAAAGCAACTGCTGTAAGCTTTTTTCTACTTGTCTTTTCTAGCCCGAAACCCCAGCTTTTTCCTTTTTCCCAGCTGTATTTTCTGGATGCAGTTCTGTGCTCCAGGTGTGTTAAGAACCAGTTACCTCAGACCTTGTGTTGAACAGTGTCACCATCTGGGTCCTCTCGAAACTGCAGGCTCGTGACATACACACGCAGGAACCCTGCCGAGTATGGGTACTTATTTGTTTTAAAGTAAAACTCTTCCCAAGGATTGCAGAAGGGGCTTCTGGCAAGCTCTTCATGGCCCTGCGGTGGGATGGGTCTCGAGTGCCATCTGAAGGGTGCTTTCCGCCCTCCACTTTGAATTCTGCCATTTTCAGTATTCTGCTGTCTGAATAGGCAGAGTGATTCAACTGGTTGGCCTTGTACACAAACGAGTTCCCAAAATGAGCTCTTTGTAACACATTTCCAGTCACTAAAGCTCAAATGAAGAACATTCCCTTAAATGGCAGGATTGAAAACCCCCGCCCCCTCTCCACCACAGTGCATTTCGGGAAGATGTCTGTAGCATATGTTGCTGTGAAATTAGGCCTTGCGGGTTATGGCTGTTTGTCATTTTGATGTATTTTAAATAAATATATATATATATTTTTTAAAGAGCCTTTTTTACCAGTTCAGAAAGTTTAATTAACCAGCAGTCACCACATCTGAATTTTTGTCGCCGGGGCATAGATGGCAGACCAACATTTAAGTGGTAACTCAGCCCTACGAGTGTGGGCTGCCCACCTGGCCTGGCCTGCTGACCGTGGGACACCAGGGTCAGTGTGTCCCCACTGGGTCCCAACTCAGCCCTCAAAGTGTTCGGTCTCTACTCTGTTCAGGCTCTGTTTACTTCAGTCTCTACAAGGGCTTTAGCCCAGCTGGGGTTTTCTCAGAGCCCTGCCACAAGTTAAGTGTATGTTGAGCCAAATAATTTCTCCATAAGGGAAAGACACGCTCATCGAAATTTTACCAGCAATGACAGAGATGAGAGTAGGAAAGGTTAGGCAACATCTGGGATTTGATTTGGAAAGTGTCCAAGTCATTGTCAAACGCCATCTGAGAGCCAGTGACCGTACAGAGATTCTTAGGAGACCTCATCTGAGAGTGTGAAGACCTCCTGTGAGGGGAGGAGTTGTTAAAATGCCAGCGTCTTTTTCCTCCCTTTTTTTTTTTTCCCTGGAATTCTGTAAAAATGCAAAGAGAATTGGGTGGTACTTGAGAATTGGGGGTGAGGGTTACCGCAGATGAGAAACATACTTCTAGATTTCAGTTCCACGCCACAAATCCACACAATGCCGTTTTTCAACTGTACAAAAGAATCTGCTTATGAATTTGACATGATCTTAATGGTAGCATCAAAGGCCGAATTTTTCACGTGTTAATATTTTTTCCACATTTGTCCTTGAATCTAAAGAACTTCATACAGTACTGTAAATTTAACTTACATTGAGTTTGATGTCAATTCTTGTGAAAAGAGCTTCTGCATGTAACAGACACACAGTTAAAGAACACAGCAGAGTACAACATTTGCAGGACCAATTCTGGAACCAACAGATGTCACCTCTCATTTGCCATCTTAAATGTCAGTTTTACCAGCTCCTTCTAAATGTGTGTAGTATTTGTAAGGAAAAGAAGGAAAATCCTAAGACTTGTCTAATAACTTAGTGGAGAATGTGTGTGTTGGGTTTAGGATGGATAGCAAAGTCTTTTTGAGCTGTGTTATCTAACTTGTATATAAAGCTGTAATTAAAAGTTTGGATTCACCTGTTTCTTGCGGTTTACAATGATGAATCATTTGAAAACTCTGGAAATGTGACTAGGATATGATTTAAGCCTGTAGAAGTGAAGAAGCTCTTCAAGTGCTAAAACTAAAGACTTCTAGTTTTTGGCTCAAATTCAGTAAGTACTGTTTGTATGCCAGGATATGTGAGATGTAAATGTAATAGGTCACTTTTCACCCTTGTAGCTATAAAATAAAAATTTTGTAGAACAGAAATAGATTGTACTACTGAATTAACAAAAGTTATACTAAAGTATCATGTTTAAAAAAAATTATTATATATATATATATACACACAGAGTTAAGCTTGTTGCTGTTACCCTGTCTGGATTTGAAAAGTGTGCTGATTTATATATATATATATATGTATATATGTGTATATATATATATATATATATATATATATATATATAAAACACACACACACACACACATATATATTATACACCCGCACACATCTAAAATGGCCTAAAGCAGACATCCATGTAATTACAGTTGCAAAATGAAGACATTTTGGAGAGAACATTGTATCATAGTTCATTCATTTGCAGTGGATCTTTGTTCCTTTTTACTGTGGTAATTTTAGAAATGAGTGTCAAGTTTGGAATTAGATCTGCTAAGTTGGGGTTTTGCTGCTTGAACTCTGCACTGGGTCCTCAAATAAACCGATGTGAATGTAGTTTTTTCCCCCTGTGTGAAGAAGCAGCCACACCCCAACAGATAGGAGGAAAAATCTAGAACTGTTTCAAGTTTTATCTTTTTGTATATGAAAATAAAATAATAATTAAAAAGTCCTGTTGTCTCTCTTAATCACATGGCAGGGGGTTGTGTTCTCCCACTTACAGGGCCAACTTGAGCACCTCCGTGAATTCCTGCTTGGACGACATGCAGTTAATGGCCGATACCTAGGCTGCCAAGGTCCTGTGGGTGGACTAAGCACAGGTCTCCAGTTCTGCCCTTCAGAAGCTCAGGACTTAGTTGGAGACACTGTGGGCTTCTCCTTAATGGACTGTCCTGGGACTTTGGGTATGTTCCTGCAGGACAGGGGTGTTATTTTCCAAATCCCCAAGAACCCCCCACACACAACCCTGCTCCCCAATCCTATACTTTGCAGACAACCCTGAGCAATATTTTTGTAAGTGCAGCAAAGAAACCTAGAAAATAAGTTATATTCAGGACTACTGAGAATACAAGCGCTGCCATTTCCAAACATGGCTGAGTAGCTGGGTCACTTGCTGAGCTGTTAAAAAAATAGAGTGATGGAGCACCACCCCAGATCTGAATCAGCAAGCCAGATCTACCATTTGGGAGCTCCTGAGTTACCTCACTAGATGAAAACATGGTTCCCTGCTAATAAAATAATTATAGTCTACTACCTAATAAAACAGGAAAGACACAGAAATCACCTCACTGCTTTCTGCAGTAATATAAAAGATTTTTTTGGCCTCTGACTAATATTTGCTAAGTGGAGAAACAATTGCTTTGAATCCTCCTGGTGGTGTCAATGCCTTTTTATTCACTGTTTATTATGAAGATTAAATAACCTGCTTGGATCTCTTTGGAACAATTTTTGATGAAGGGGCCCTCTATTTAGGAACCAGTTGTCCAGTTTTTGATCCATTTTGTCCTCTCAGAGTTAGAAAGTTCACCTTTTATTAGTGCCCTTGATGAGAAGGAGAGGAAGACAAAAGGCTAACATTTTTATTTTATTTTTATTTTTTTTATTTTTTTTTTTGCGGTATGCGGGCCTCTCACTGTTGTGGCCTCTCCCGTTGCGGAGCACAGGCTCCGGACGCGCAGGCTCAGTGGCCATGGCTCACGGGCCTAGCCTCTCCGCGGCATGTGGGATCTTCCCGGATTGGGGCACGAACCCATATCCCCTGCATCGGCAGGCGGACTCTCAACCACTGCGCCACCAGGGAAGCCCAAGGCTAACATTTTTGAACGAAGACCTTAGTGCTAGCAACACTGGAAGGTCGGACTGCAGGGACCATCTGGTTGCTTTCTCTTCAGCAAAGGGATTCTTTCAGTTAAAAAAAAAAAAAAATTGGACACAAAGCCGGTTCATAAAAGCGGGCTTGCCCAAGTTAGCAAGTAGAAGAGGGCTCGGGCCATTCAGCCTGCCCTTCCACTCCTTCCCTTAACTCTCAAGCACCCCTATGGAATACTAGGGTTCCCCTGATGATAGTTTTAAAACTACTGGTCCTTCATTTTAAAGGTGGACAAACAGGCCCAGAGGAGGTACCCTACCCAGAGTCAGGCAGCCTTTACTTCTAATTCTTGACTCTTGGGGCCCAGTGTGGGGTCCACTGTTGTTTCCAAGTACAGGATGTGGGAGAGGAAGAGTCACCCACCATTTCTCTCTCTTTCTGATGCTTAGCACAGTGCATGGCACTTAGGAGGGCCTTAAGAACTACCTCTTAAGTGAATGTATGTATTTAGTAAATTCTGATGGAAGCTGTCAAAGCAGCTTTGAAACCTACAGATAACAGTGTTGCCTGGTTGTATGTCTGGACTCTTGATTGCACATGCCAGACACCATTAAACAAAAAGGGGGCTTTGCTGGAAGGATCCTGGGGCAAGTGGCCAGCCAAGCATTGGGTAAAGGCAGGATGTGTCTGGGCTTCTTCAGGAGCCTTGGAAGCTGGGGTCAGCATGGCACGCCTTCACCCGTGTCTCAGCATTTGTTCCACTGGTGTTCTGTGCAAGACCAGATGCATCTACTCTTTGTCTACTTAGCAAGAAAAAAGGCTGTAGACAGAGCGGGAGTTCCATATGTCACAGCTTTGCTATCTGGAGGAAGTTCCAGATCGAAACTCCTTAGGAAGACTCTGGTTGACTTAGCTCAACCAGTTAGTGTCAGAAGCCCTGGGGATCATACAAAATGACTTCATGACAGGTATTCCTGGGAGGGCGCATGGAGCCATGAAGCTATCAAAACAACGTATACATTTTTTTTTTGCGGTACGCGGGCCTCTCCCTGCTGTGGCCTCTCCCGTTGCGGAGCACAGGCTCCGGACGCGCAGGCTCAGCGGCCATGGCTCACGGGCCCAGCCGCTCCGCGGCATGTGGGATCCTCCCGCACCGGGGCACGAAGCCGTGTCCCCTGCATCGGCAGGCGGACTCTCAACCACTGCGCCACCAGGGAAGCCCAAAACAACGTATACATTTAAGTTGGTTGTTAGAAATGGCCTCCTGCTTAGTGAACTAAATCCACATGGAATGCTGGAGATTATGCTGCAAAATGAAGAAGACCTATTTATTTGTGAGTGGGAGTGCATAAAACATACATCCTTCCTTTGACAGCAGGCATTCAGCAATCCGGATTTCATTTTCTATCAAGATAAAGTAGAGCTGCCTAAATAAAAATTGCTAATATTAACAGAGCACTTAACGACATGCCCCAGGTTCTTCCCTAAATGCTTTACATGGTTAATCTCCTTTAATCCTCACAAGAACCCTATGGTCTAATAAGTATTATTATTATTACTATTATTATTCCCGTTTTAAAAAGAGGAAACAGAAAGGTAGAAAGTGGTTGAGTGGGGATCCAAACCCCTGTGCTCTGATTCAGGGTCCTAAACCACCATGGAGTACTGTCTTGTCAAGAAACTCCTTAGGAGATGCAAAGCTATCTTTAGAAGTTACGATTTGTGTACCATGCGATTTCAAAGCCACGTGTCATGAGGACATCCAATGTGGCACAGGTTTTAGAATCAGACCTAAGTTGGAATCTCGGTTCTGAGGACCTTACCGTAAGCATGCGCAAGTGGTTTACTCACCTATTAAACGGGACTAAGAGTATTTTCTTCTCAGGACTGTATGTGCACATACTGAGCCTTCAAGGCGTCATGCTCTCACCCATCTCCCGGTCCAGGGTACTAGGGGTGGAGCCGGGACGCGCCTGGGCCTCCAGGTTTGTCACCAGGGGGCGCGCGCTTGCGCTCTGCCCTCCGGCGTCTCCTGAGAGGCTCAGGGCCAGCAACTCCAGGTAGCGCATGCGTGTCTTGGTCCCGCGGTTGCGATTGGCTTTCAGGCGGCTGACCTGGAGTGCGCATGCGCTAAGGCAAAAGGCTAGCGTCTCGGGCAAGATGGCTGCGAAGACTTTTGCATCCCGCTTCCGAGGCTCTCGACGCTTTTTGAGTGGCTTCGTGGCTGGAGCCGTCGCGGGCGCTGTGGGAACCGGGCTAACTGTTGTGCAGTTCCTCCGGAGTCAGGACGCTGAACCAGCGTTGGCGGTGAGGGAGCCGGACGGTGAGTGTGTGGGCCCCCAGGTCTCGGGCCCGGGCTGCTACCTCGGGCAGGAGCCGTAACCGTGGACGCGCGCTGTCTCCACTCGCCAGGCCCTTGGTCGTCTGCCGTGCGGTCTCCCGACTCGGCTTCCTCTCCCCGCGTTGCGTCTCACCTGCCTGCTCCGTGTACTTCCTTCCCCCTGGGGATCTACTACCCCGACTTGTGTGTTTTTATTGTCTATGTCCTCCCCTAGATTGTTAGCTCCATAAGCGCTCGGACGGTGTCAGTTTTGTTCTCCACCAGCCCGGTACCTGGTACATAATTGGCATCCAGTACGTATGGATGAATGAACGAATGAACACATAGTTTTAGCAGATCAGTTAACTGTCCTCAATTTATCGTAGTTCAAATGAAGACTACCTGCTGGCCTTTCTTCAAAGTATGTAAATCCGCAGGTTACCAGGTGTACCTTATATTTGACAAAGTAAATGAGCTCATGTTCGTTTCTTTCTGTCTCGGACACACTAATTTAACTCGCTCCTCCTGATACTTGGCATTTGGGAAGAGAGCAACTCTGGTGGGTTGAAGCCTGGAGAGCGCATCAAGAGAGAATTATTTGGAAACCGACTCCCTGTTCCGTGCGTGCTTGGTTTCTCCCACTAGGAGAAGCAATACCAGTTTTACCACTGTCTTGCTGCAGCACACATCTCTGCTTCAGTACCAGAACATTGAGGAAGAGTGTCAATGAACGATGTTTTTTTTTTTTTGGCTGCATTGGGCCTTCGTTCCTCCACACGGGCTTTCTCTAGTTGCGGCGAGCGGGGGCTCCTTTTCGTTGCGGTGCGCGGACTTCTCACTGCGGTGGCTTCTCTTGTTGCAGAGCACCGGCTCTACGCTCACGGGCTTCAGTAGTTGTAGCACGCGGGGTCACAGGCTCAGCAGCTGGGGCACACGGGCTTAGTTGCTCCACGGCATGTGGGATCTTCCCGGACCAGGGCTTGAACCCGTGTCCCCTGCATTGGCAGGCGGACTCTAAACCACTGCATCACCAGGGAAGCCCCTGACCGATGGTCTTTTAAAAAAATTTTAAAGGCTGTGCTTTTGTCCCCACACTAACTCTTAGAACATAATGAGTAGGTAGGCTGTCTCGCATTCAATCATATCAATGACTAGTGATGACAGGAGTTTTTCCTTTGTTGCTTTTGTATACTCTGTACTTTGTGGGGCAGAGATTTGAAAATTTGATGTGAAAGACCAGCAAGATCAGGTCCTATTTAACAGTTAATGAGGTACTACCCTGGTGGCACAGTGGTTAAGAATCCGCCACGGGTTCGTAGCCCTGGTCGAAGAAGATCCCACATGCCGCGGGGCAGCTAAGCCTGTGTGCCACAACTACTGAGCCTGCGCTCTAGCAACAAGAGAAGCCACCTCATTGAGAAGCCTGCGCACCTCACCGCAACTAGAGAAAGCCCGCGGGCAGCAAAGAAGACCCAACACAGCAATCAATCAATCAATCAATCAATAAGAAAATAAATAAATTAGAAAATAAATTGGAAAAGTTAAAAAAAATTTTTTTAATTAAAAAAAAGAACAGTTAATGAAATAGCTACAGTTTACCTGGATAGAACTATACAACTGATTATAGGCAAAACCAGTATTTTGCCCACTGTCTCTTTTCTTTTCTTTATAAGTAATTGCAAAAATGAGATCACCTGGTTGATTAAATTGTTGAGTCAGTCCTTTGTCTTACCCCCTTCCTTATAATTTTTTATTCCTAGTAATAGTCACTAACTGTTATTTTTTCCCCTGTTTTTCATTTTTAGGTTCTTCAGAAAGAGCTCTCTTAGAACAATTTGGATTCCCTTTAACTGGAACAGAGACGAGGTGCTACACTAACCACGCCTTGTCTTATGATCAGTCAAAGCGGGTGCCTAGATGGGTTCTTGAACATATATCCAAGAGCAAGATAACGGGTAGGTGGTTAGAAGCAAAGGCGTTGACGAAAGACGTTTCCAAATTTAAAACAAGGAGGATTATTAATAATTTCAGCCATTTCTACTTTACAGCACATTTAGAAAATGATGGTGTTTGTGTGGCTCACTAGATAAATGGACCCTGCCTGGCAACCAGGGCACCCTAAACCCTTCCAGGCTGTCTCAGGGGTTGAGAGGATCTGTATCTTGACACATGAATTGGAGGCTTTGTCATAAATATTGTTGCAGTGAGCACCACTCATTCATTACGTCCACAAATGCTTTTTTTTTCCTGCCTCAGGTTTATTTGTACAAATAGCACAGGAGGACACCAGCCCCGTGCAGACAGCAGCCAGGGGTCACACCAGTCCTTCTGTCCTCACATTGGCAGACAAAGGTCTCTACTCCAGAGCCTTTGTGGGGTTCTGGGCACCTTTGGGAGCCTGAGCTAGAGCTGGAGCAGCAGCTGCACCTGCAGCCTTGGCCTTGGTTTGAGCCTTGGCCTGGGACTTTGGCCGGCAGAGCCTGAAATCCTTGGCGATGCGGGCATGAGCACGTTTCCCAAGCTTGGGGTGAGCAATGTAGGCAAGTTGACTGAGCTTGCGGCTGCCGCCTGTTGGGATCTTGGGCTTGACCTCCTTGGACTTTACGAGAGCCTTTTTTTTTTTTTTTTTTAGTTAATTTATTTATTATTTATTTTTGGCTGTGTCGGGTCTTTGTTGCTGCGCGCAGGCTTTCTTTAGTTGTGGCGAGCGGGGGCTACTCGTCATTGTGGTGCGTGGGCTTCTCATTGTGGTGGCTTCTCTTGTTGTGGAGCATGGGCTCTAGGCTAGCGGGCTCTAGAGCACAGGTTCAGTAGTTGTGGCTCACGGGCTTAGTTGCTCTGCGGCGTGTGGGATCTTCCCGGACACGGGCTCGAACCCTTGTCCCCTGCGTTGGCAGGCGGATTCTTAACCTGTTCGCCACCAGGGAAGTCCCTTTACGAGAGCCTTTATAGCCTCAGCACGTGCACTTATGGCCTTGGCGTTGTTGGCCTGCATCTTCTTCAGGCCCTTCTTGTTGTGCTTCTTGGCAAAGCGCGTGTTCCTCAGGAACTTGGGGTCCACCCCCTTAGGAGAGTCATCGGGGTTCCTTGATGCCGTTTCTGTGCTGCTTTTGGGACTGGTTGTGCATGGTGCGGTTCTTGGACTTGGCCAGGTCTGCACTGGGGCCTGCCTACAAATGCTTTTTTTTTTTTTTTTGCGGTACGCGGGCCTCTCACTGTTGTGGCCTCTCCCGTTGCGGAGCACAGGCTCCGGATGTGCAGGCTTAGCTGCCATGGCTCACGGGCCTAGCCGCTCCACAGCATGTGGGATCTTCCCAGACTGGGGCACGAACCTGTGTCCCCTGCATTGGCAGGCGGACTCTCAACTACTGCGCCACCAGGGAAGCCCACAAATGCTTTTTTTTTTTTTTCCCACGGTACGTGGGCCTCTCACTGCTGTGGCCTCTCCTGCTGCGGAGCACAGGGTCTGGATGCGCAGGCCCAGCGGCCATGGCTCACGGGCCCAGCCGCTCCACAGCATGTGGGATCCTCCCGGACCAGGGCACGAACCCGTGTTCCCTGCATCAGCAGGCGGACTCTCAACCACTGCGCCACCAGGGAAGCCCCACAAACGCTTTTTAAGTGCCTACTTGTGCATGGCACTGTGCTGAGCTTTGGGGTTATATCAGTGACCAGAGTAGATGGTCTCTACCCCCAAGGCACTTTGAATTAGGGAGGGGGTGGGTGGACCTATCAAATAATCATAAATGTATAATTACAGTTGGCAATAACTGTTCTGAAGGAAAAATGATTGCAAGTTGGGATAGTATAATTAAGGAACAGTAAAGAATACGATGAGAGATTATAACAGGAGAACCTGATACTGATTAGTGAGGCTTTGAGAAAGTGGCCTGAAGAGTGGATGGCAGTCACTCAGGCAGAGGAGTTGGGTGGGCAGCGGGGGTATGGAGAAGAGCGTTCCAGGCAGGGAAAGAGAAGCACAGTTGCATCTTTAAAGGCCCCAATGTGAAGAGTTTGGTTTGGTTATGGAACTCAAAGAAGGCCAGTGTGGCTGGAGCAAGGGAGAACGTGATGTGAAATGCGACTGGAGAGGCAGGCAGGTGTGTGAGCCTGTTCACGTGTCCTCAAGTTTCTTGGTGCGTTCCTGTAATTAAGATGACCAGATCTTGCTATTCAATGTCAGATTGGTTTCTAGGTAGCCTACTTCGATTTACACTCCCACCATCATTATTTGTCCTGTCTCTCCCAGCCCTCACACCTAATGAGCATTATTGAGCTTTACCAATTTATTAGTTGATATTATTTGCGTTTATTGATTACCAGTGAGGGTTAATATTTTGTGAATTATTCTTTGTGAATTTTTCTTTACAATTTTCAATAGGAATATTCTTTTTTAAAAATATTTATTTATTTATTTTGGCTGCGTCAGGTCTTAGTTGAGGCATGCAGGATCTTTAGTTGTGGCATGTGGGCTCTTAGTTGCAGCATGCAGACTCTTAGTTGCAGCATGCATGCAGGATCTAGTTCCCTGACCAGGGATCGAACCCGGGCCCCCTGCATTGGGAGCATGGAGTCTTACCCACTGGACCACCAGGGAAGTCCCAGGGATATTCTTTTTTGAATTTTGTAGGAGTTCTTTTTTATATTAATGATATTACTTTTTGTCATAGTTGTTTTATTCCCATTCTCTTATTTGCCTGTTAATTTGCTATATGGCCCACAAATTATTTCTCCATTGCTTTACAGTGCATGCTATGCTTAAATATATTAAAAATGCTGATATTAAGATGAGTGTGTGCCTTTATAGAGTACACATTAACTAGCAGAATAGCAGGAGGCTTGGAATATGCTTGCTGCTAGAAGGAAACTGATGTAAGCCCAAACTTTATCATAGCAGGTGAAATTGATTATGAATTTACATCAAGAGAAACTCACTTGATTTAGTCTCAAGCCTGATAAATTTCCTTTAAATACAAAAATTTTCCCAATATGGAATTTCAGCTTTACTAATTTTATCTTGCTGTTAAGTTATCATTTTCAGAGGCATATAAGAAAAGCACTGTTTCATATTGTAAATCACATGAGCTGTGTAATTTTGAGGAGGTAAAATAGAGCTAATTAATATTTGAAAACAAGCAATATACCTGTGATTTACTTATTTTAGTGTAAAGCATCTTCTGTTTTAGTTATGACAGACTAAGTTATTTAGATTAACTCTCCTGCTAAAAACAACAAGAAATGTTATTAGCAGTATATAAAAAGTATACAGAAAAAAAATCACTTAAAAAAAAAACGTGAAGAGGGACTTCCCTGGTGGTCCAGTGGTTAAGAATCTGCCTTCAAATGCAGGGGAACCAGGTTTGATCCCTGGTTGGGGAACTAAGATCCTACATGCCGCGGGGCAGCTAAGCCCACACGCAGTGGAGCCCGTACACTGCAACTAGAGAGAAGCCCATGTGCCCCAACGAAGACCCAGCGCAGCAAAAAAAAAAAAAAAAAATGGTCTCAGAAGCCAGATTCCTGGCTTCTGATCCTGGCTTTAAAAACAAACAAACAAACAAAACATGAAGAGGCAACATGATAGTAGAGCTTTCTTTGCCAGGCCAGTATTTGGGAACGCCAGAATCCAGAGGGGTAAGGGTGGCCCTGGTAAACCTGGTAAACCAAAGCCACATTGCCTTTGGTTTTGCAGCCTTATGGGGTGAGGGGGACTGAAGGCAAGACCTAGGGCTCACCCAAGGTAGATTATCTTACAGGAGACCCTTCCCACATTAACCTGGAACCCCAGAGGGCTGCACCCTCAGGGATGGGTGAACCAGAACTTACTTGCCTGCCCACCATAGGGAACTACACGGAAGGTTGCCTTGGCACTGAGCAGACAAGGATCAAAAAGGAAAATAAAAATTTGTTCTAGAGAAGTTGAGGCCACAGACTGGCTGTCATGCAGACTTGTAGCCCAAAGCCATGTAGCCTGTACAGATCAAGGAACCTTAAACCCTGAGCTTGCTTTACTGTGGTCCTCCACTGCTAATGCCTCCAGACACTGGACAGAAGTAAGTTTACATCCTCTCTTCAGGAAGGCATCTTCATCCTAGGATTTTGGAAATTCCCACAAATGATTTTTCTTTTTCTTTTTCTTTTTTTAATTTATTTTTGGCTGCGTTGGGTCTTTGTTGTTGCATGTGGGCTTTCTCTAGTTGTGGTGAGCGGGGGCTACTCTTCGTTGTGGTGCACGGGCTTCTCATTGTGGTGGCTTCTCTTGTTGCGGAGCATGGGCTCTAGGCGTACAGGCTCAGTAGTTGTGGCTCTCGGGCTCTAGAGCGCAGGCTCAGTAGTTGTGGCGCACGGACTTAGTTGCTCCGCATCATGTGGGATCTTCCCAGACCAGGGCTCGAACCCGTGTCCCCTGCATTGGCAGGCGGATTCTTAACCACTGCGCCACCAGGGAAGTCCCCCCGCACCCCCAAATGATTTTTCAAGGGCAGTGAGCACCAGATAAAGAAAATCAGACATACCAGGAAGCAATTCCAATGGTAATGACGCTTAGAGAAGTTTACTAGGAATTCTCTGTTTACAGTTATTATTTTTTTTTATGGGGTGATTCTAAGCTAGACATTAGATACTTTACTCTGAACCTTGGGGTCTGATAATTTAATTTTTTTCTTGATTGAATGAAATGACATTAGAATCAGTAACTTCATTAATCCCCATTTTACACTTTTTTGAGAAGCAGCCTGAGTATATTCCATTTGTCCTCATAATTTTTATAGTTTAACAAGGCCTGTCCTAATGACAGTGGAAAACATAGTGTTAGGATTCGCTGATGTCCACGGTGGCAAACTATTCTGAAGGTATCAGAATATAAGTAAAATTGAGGTTTTTGTCTCTCCTGTGTGGTGCTCAGATATTTTGTGTCAGGAGTTTCTGGATTGATCTCATAACCTAAATGTTTGTTTTGTCATGGCTTAAGAGGCAGTAAGCAAGATATCAGAGGCACTCTCTCCCTCCTCTAGGCTGTGCCTGCCCAGAACAAATTGTTTTGTGTCTCTATATATCCATTATTTCAGTACGTATAAATTTGTCAAATACCGTTGTACAACATACAATACATGGGGGTCTTTTTTTTTTTTTGGCCGTGCCATGTGGCATGTGGGATCTTAATTTGCCGAGCAGGGATCGCACCCATGCACCCCACACGGAGTCTTAGCCATTGGACCTCCAAGGAAGTCCCCGTGGGTGTCTTTTTTAAAAAGCAAGAGTGTATTTAGTAACTAAGCTTTTTATACAGCTCAGCTATTTGATTGGTCATTGCTTTTACATAGATACTATCCAAGGGATTTTTCCACTTAACTTGAAAGGCCAGAAACAAAAGTATATGAGATGCGATAGCTGCACTGTATGAAAAACATTCTTTCCTGGACTAGTCCTTGCTAAATTCAGGTGAAGTAGCCGAACTACCCCAGGAACTTGAGACATGCGTGCTGTCACTAAGTACTAACTGCTCAAAGAGATACCAGCCAGCAGCAAGCAGCTTGCCTTGCTTAGAGAATCTTGAGGGATATTTGTCCACTGGTAACTTACCATTTTGTGTGTTTTTCTTCAGGTGATGCAGACAGAAAACATTGTAAATTCAAGCCAGATCCCAGCATCCCTCCAACCTTCAGTGCCTTCAACGAGGACTATGTTGGCAGTGGGTGGTCACGAGGCCACATGGCTCCAGCAGGAGATAACAAATTCTCATCTGTAGGCATATTTTTTGGGAGGGATGGGAACACAGGTCTGGTATTATGTGTACCGTGGGACTTGGAAATTAAAAACCTAGGAGCCAAACCCTAACACTTGAGAATTTTCATACCCTATTTTGTATTTTTCTTCCTGACTTCACTTCCTTTCTTTGCTCAGATGCTCAGACATTTTTAAACAGGTTGAGGAAAACTAAATGCTATGCAAAAGGGAATTGGAAAGCCAATAGGAACTAAAGCTACTCACTCATTTTTATCTTGAAAAATTTCAGACCTGTAGAAAAGTTGAAAAAAGAACACAGCAAAAATATTTTGACTTGTAGAAAAGTTGAGGATAGTACAGCAAAAACATTTTGATACATATATTTTATATATGCATTTTTTTGAACCATGGACAGTGAATTGCAGACACTGTAACACTTCATGCCTAAGTAGATTGCTTGGGAGATTGTATTGTCTAAAGATGAGGATATTTGAACATATGCCAAGTGTATCATTATACCAAGAAGTGTGTGCAAGTGTATTTTTGTATATTTGTACAATAATATCCAGTATACAGTTCTCATTCAGATTTGCCAAATTTTCCCAATTATGTCCTTTACAACTTTTTTTTGGATTCAGTATCTAATCATGAATCACATATTACATTTAGTTGTCATGTCTCTCTAGCCTCCTTTCATTTAGGATAATTTCTCTGCCAAAAAAAGGCGAGAAATGTCTTTTCTGACATTGGCATTTATTGCATGAATTGGTGATTATTATCATTAAGATGGTGGTTCTTAACCTTGGATACTCATTGTAACTACCTTGGGAAGTTTTAAAAAATCCTGATGCCCAGACTGTAAGCCAGAGCAGTTAAATCAGAAATTCTAGGGGTTGGGACCTAGGCATCGATATTTTTGAAGCTCCCTAGGTTATTTCAGTGTGCATCCAAGGCTGAGAACCACGGTTTGACAAGAGGGTATTTGATGGCCTTGGCAGTGTAGATCAATGAAAGGAGATCCAATGACAGAGCCTTGGGTTTACAGGTCAGAAGTGTGAGAGGAATGAACACATGGTGGCTAGAAATTCAGAACATTAGGACTTTTTTTGTGCCACTCTTGAACTAATGTGTTTGCACTGTACTAAAATACTACTGTGCTCCTGAAAGCTGCCCTTTGTTGAGAAACCCTCTGCCAGAGGCTTAGCACTAGAATTCACCTTTTAGCTTTATACTGGAAATTTTTCGTTCATAGAGTCTACATTATTGGTTTGAATTTTATAGATTGTGAAGAAAAGCAGCACACCAAACTACTTCTTTTGTTATAGTCCTTATTCTGAATAATTATTATTGAGCTTTCTGTCATGGAGTAGCTGTGGCTTTCGTTTATCTAAACAGATAGTTGCTGTAATTGCCTGGAGCTAAGGTATGAAAAAGGAACTGGTTATCTCTGCTTTGTAAAATCTCTCTCAAAGGGAAGGGTATTTCAGTGCAAGTTACTATTTTTATTTCTTTTCACAGAAAGCCATGGCTGAAACCTTTTACCTTTCTAATATCGTGCCTCAGAATTTTGATAATAATGCTGGTTATTGGAACAGGTGAGGGGTGAGAGTTTTTAAAATGTGATTCTGTGGGAGATGAGTGATGTGACAGGAGAATGTGTGCCTAGCACCTGTTTCTGCCTTTGTTTTTTCAAATGTTAAAACTACTGAAGATAAATATTTTGGACTAGTTTTCTTTGCTAGATTTGGAAGTATAGACTTCAAAACATAGCTAGCCATTTTGGTCATGTTTCCTCTGGTCAGAAGTCAAGTTCTGGAAGAAACTACTAAAAATATTATTACTGAGGCCGTAGAACACTGTTTATAGGCAGAGGATACTGTATGTTTCTCCACTTGTATTTAAAGAGTTGCTGAGCTTTTTTTTTTTTTTTTTTTTTTTTTTTTTGCGGTATGCGGGCCTCTCACTGTTGTGGCCTCCCCCGTTGCGGAGCACAGGCTCCGGATGCGCAGGCCCAGCGGCCATGGCTCACGGGCCCAGCCGCTCCGCGGCATATGGGATCCTCCCAGACCGGGGCACGAACCCATATCCCCTGCATCGGCAGGCGGACTCTCAACCACTGCGCCACCAGGGAGGCCCGAGTTGCTGAGATTTTTTTTTTTTTTTTTTTTTTTTTTTTTTGCAGTACGCGGGCCTCTCACTGTTGTGGCCTCTCCCGTTGTGGGGCACAGGGTCCGACGCACAGGCTCAGCGGCCATGGCTCACGGGCCCAGCTGCTCCACGGCATGTGGGATCTTCCTGGACTGGGGCACGAACCCATGTCCCCTGCATCGGCAGGCAGACTCTCAACTACTGTGCCACCGGGGAAGCCCGCTGAGATTTTTAAGAACAGTTTTGGTACCGTTGAACATAACCATTACCAGTTTTTGATAGAAGCTGTCTACAGTTGTCCCCCGTTATCCATGGTTTTGCTTTTTGCTGTTTGTTACTCATCATCCACAGTCCAAAAATATTAAGTGGCAAATTCCAAAAATTAACAATTCATAAGTTTTAAATTGGCACGTTGCTGAGTAGCCTGATAAAATCTAGCGCCTCCTGCCGTGTCCTCCCGGGGATGTGAATCCTCCCTTTGTACAGCGTATTCCCCCCATTGGTCAGTAATTGTCTCGCTTTCATAGTGCTTGTGTTCAAGTAACCCTTACTTTACTTAATAATGGCCCGGAAACGCAAGAGTAGTGATGCTAGCAACTTGGATTTGCTGAAGAGAAGCTGTAAAGTGCTTCCCTTAAGTGAAAAGGTAAAAGTTGTTGACTTAAGAAAGAAAAAAAATTGTATGCTGAGATGGTTGTGATCTGTGGTAAAAAGGAATCTTCTATCTGTGAAACTGTGAAGAAGAAAAAAGAAACTCATGCTGGTTTTGCTGTTGCATCTCGAGCTGCCAAAGTTATGGCCACTAAGCATAAGTGCTTAGTTTAGATGGAAAAGTCATTAAATTTGTACAATAAGATATTTTGAGAGAGAGAGAGACCACACCCATATAACTTTTATTACAGTATATTGTTATAATTGTTCTATTTTATTATTAGTTATTGTGTTAATCTCTTACTATACATAATTTATAAATTAAACTTTATCCTAAGTATATATGTACAGGAAAAAACATAGTGTATATAGGATTTGGTACTGTCTGCAGTTTCAGAAATTCACTGAGGGTCTTGGGACGTATTCTCTGTGGATGCAGGGACTACTGTATGAAATCATCTGGGCTTTCTGTATTTTTCTGATGCTTTCATGCAGTTCTTTCAGGGGATCTTTTAAGCATTTAAAACTGGTACAAATATTTCATGCTATTGCATTTTCCCCAGACATTACTGTGTGGTTTGAAATAATGAAGAGAGCACCCCACACTAAAAAAGACTTCAACAATTATCAGTCATGGCCCACATTTGTTTCATCTACATACCCTCCTTTCCCCCTACGCAGATTATTTTAAGCAGGTCACAGATGTATTATTTTATCCACAAATATTTTGATATATATTTTTAGAAGATAAGAATTCTTTAAAAATATAACCACAGTACTGCCATTGCCCCTAAAAATGTAACAGTAATTCAGTAATTCCTTATTAACAATTTTATAATCAGTGTTCAAGTTTCCCTGCCGGTTTTTACCTTTTTTTTTTTTTTTTTTTTTTTTTTGGTTGATTCTAACACAGTCCACACATAGCTTTGGGTAATATATCTCTTCAGTCCCTTTTCATCTGTAGGCTTCTCCTCTTCTCCCTGCCCCCGCAAATTATTGGTTGAAGATCTGGGATGTTTGTCCTATAGAGTTTTCTTTCCGTATTCTGACTGATTACATACCTTCAGAAGCATTTAACATTTTCCTTTTTCAAGAGATATGTTTTTTGGAGGAAAACTTTATTTTATTTTATTTTTTTGTGTGGTACGCGGGCCTCTCACTATTGTGGCCTCTCCCACTGCGGAGCACGGGCTCCGGACGCGCAGGCTCAGCGGCCATGGCTCACGGGCCCAGCCGCCCCGCAGCATGTGGGATCTTCCCGGACCAGGGCACGAACCCGTGTCCCCTGCATCGGCCGGCGGACTCTCAACCACTGCGCCACCAGGGAAGCCCAAAACTTTACTTTTAATTGGGCGTATATGCTATAAGATGTAATGTTGATTTTACTTTTTAGATACAGAAACTGAGGAATGATGTCATGCATTGTTACCTCTCATAAATTGCTTCCAACTGCAGTATAACAAAGTGCATATTAAAACTACTTGCCAGGGCTTCCCTGGTGGCGCAGTGGTTCAGAATCCACCTGCCAATGCAGGGGACACGGGTTCGAACCCTGCTCTGGGAAGATCCCACATGCCGTGGAGCAAGTGACCCTTTGTGCCACAACTACTGAGCCTGTGCTCTAGAGTCCACGAGCCACAACTCCTGAGCCTGAGTGCCACAACTACTGAAGTCCGTGCACCTAGAGCCTGTGCTCTGCAACAAGAGAAGCCACCCAGTGAGAAGCCCGTGCACCGCAACGAAGAGTAGCCCCTGCTTGCCACAACTAGAGAAAAGCCCACGCACAGCAACAAAGACCCAACACCGCCAAAAATAAAAATAAATAAATTTATTTAAAAAAATAAAAATAAAAAATAAAACTACTTGCCATTTTAATCTAATAAATTAGCAAGAACAGTTTTTAAATGATTACTCCCAGTGTTCTAAAGATTCTTGTGAAACTGCTGTGTCGTATTTTGGAGTTTATAGAGTAAATTTGTACAATCTCATTAAAAATATTAGTTTTACATATAATCAAGCATCATTAAAATATTCAATAAAGTAATTCTGGCCCTTGAAATTTATTCTAAGGAATTAATACAATGTTGCATTATTTAAGAAATGTCAGGATAAACCCAATTGTCCTACAGTAGGAGTAGTTACATAAAGATATATCAACTTTTTGAAATGATATGTAATTCTTGAAAAAAGTTTATTTGAGAACTAGGGCATAGAAAAATATGAGAGGAAACAAAACAAAATTTCAGTTATAAACTGTACATTGAATGCACACACAGGAAAATGTAGGTAGTTGTATAAATGTGTGTATTTTTAAAGTTTTTCCATGCAGTAAACACACTGGGAAGAACATTGCTTATATGCTTATAGTGTTTTGTGCCATATTCTCTTTACATTGATTTCTCTAATTTAATATTCTTGGTACCTCTCCTAAGGACTTGGTATGGTTTACTGCTTTTTCTACATTTATGTGTGAGAATATCACACATCTTTTTGCTTTGTTTCTCAGAATAGAAATGTACTGTCGAGAACTGACAGAGAGGTTTGAGGATGTCTGGATAGTATCTGGACCGCTGACCTTACCTCAGACTGGAAACAATGGAAGGAAAACAGTTAGTTACCAGGTAGGAACGTGTTTTAATATTCAAGCTTATGTTATTTGCATGAGATTATAAACTCATTCTTTATTCTACTTTTTAATTTCATTTATTCACCAGGATGTATTGAGCACCTGTTGGAATGTTAAGCATAGCGGATAAAATGATGGGTTAAATAAAGCAAACATTGACTTCAAGGCGCTCACAGTTTAGAAGGGGAAATAGACATGTTATCAGTTAATTATGTTAAAGTGTGATCTGATGTATAAACGTATAGATGAAGTGGTGTTGGAACAAACTGACCAACCCTATTTGTGGGGGTCAGGAAGACTTCTCAGAGGAGGAGATGTTTTTTCTGGCCCCGCTGCATGTGGGATCTTAGTTTCTTGACCAGGGATCGAACCCTCACCCCCTGCATTGGAAGCACAGAGTCTTAACCACTGGACCGCCAGGGAAGTCCCCCAAGGAGGAGATTTTTGAGCTAGATCATGATGGGTAAGAGTGAACTGAGTCAGGAGGGAAGCACGGGGACTCCAGAGGATGGACGGTGTGAGTGCAGGACACTTAAGATCAATAGCAGAATTCTGGGGTTTGGGTATCGTCACAGACACGGGCTGAACTCAGGCAGATGGAGTGAGGAGGAATAGAGGAATGCAGGAGAGAGTCATCACAGATTCGCTTTTTGGGTGAAGAAGAGGGAAAAATTCAGGAAGACATCCAGATTGCACTTAGTTGAGTAAATGGGAGGAAAAGCTTTTCTTTTAGATGCTTGGATTTTTTTAAAAAGGTGACTTTTTTTTACACGCACGATATTTGAGAACTTTATGAACTAAAGGAAAGGGAGATTGAAGGTATAAGAGAATATAGTTAGTGATGTGAGAGCTGTAGACAGCTTCTGTTATGCCTGTTATGAGATTAAGGATTCTGCCAAGATATGGACACCAAGGGGGTAAAAGGAGGGTAGGATGAATTGGGATATTGGGACTGACATATATACACTAATATGTATAAAATAGATAACTAATGAGAATCTGCTGTATAGCACAGGGAACTCCACTGTACAGTAGAAACTAACACAACATTATAAAATGACTATACCCCAATTAACCAAAAAAAAAAAAGGAGAAAAAAAAGGATTCTGCCAAGAGGGTGGCTGAACTGATGTACTGTGAGATCTACAGAGGGTCGGGAATGAAGTGAGGTGAGGAGGAAGAAAGGTGATAGAGTCAGTGAAAGGAGAGGGATTGAAGGACTTCCTGGAAAGTCAAAGAGGAGGTGTGTTTGGGGGGAACATCTAGTAGATATTTAGTGAATGCTGCTTAGGTCACATGGTTACTTAAGGGGGTCTGTGATAAAATTGAACCGAGAAACAGTTAGGAAAACGAAAACAATTTTAGGGTGTATTCTGTCCTACTTGACTGGCTTATTATCAGCCTGTCTGGCTCTGATGAGCAGTGATGTGTAAGTCTCCAAGTGTTCACACAGGTGCTCACGCCCTCAGAGTATTCCAGGGGTTCTTGTGGGAGTGAAGGAGTGGCAACGGAGTTAGTATTCCAAGCAGAGTAATCTCTCTCCTCTCATCAACTTGCTAATTTTCGTATTTTTTGTAATACTAGAAGGAAAAAATGCCTTAAAGCTCCCTGTGTTCTCTCATTTTTCGAATACTAATTATTCTTGAGCTTTGGTAAATCCTCTTTACTCTTACTTTTGGAAAATAGGTTCTCCCAGCTTTCAATTCTACACCTTAAATGATCAAATTACAGTTCTGTGTGGGCTTTGTTTTCATAAAATTGAAAGATTTGTATGACTAGCTTACTGTGTAGTAGAAGAAAAATGTATACAAGGTTTAAAAGGGACAGTTAACCAGTAGTTAAGAACATTTCACGAAACAGCTTTTTTTGTGTGTGTGAATATTTCTGTTAAATATGTTTTGGCCACATGCTGTTGTGGGAAGTATATTGTTTTTCTTAAGTCGGATATAATTTTTATTATCAGTCTGCTAAAAGCGCCTAGAAGCAGTGATATGCTATTAACAATGAGTGTACCCTGAGACCAGATCTTGGTTTCTAAAAAACCACCTCCTGCTGAAAGCACCCAGCACTTGCAGAAATAGCTGATTCCAGGGATGGTGCAGGGAAAGTACAAACTGGAACATCTTGTGCCAGGAAGCAAGTAAGTACTCAAACAAATGGTGAGGACATGTCAGAAGAACACAGGAATCAGCTTTATGGACTTCTAACTTAACGTGTCTGGAACTATTTGATATCAAAATAAAATGGATTATAGAACTAATAAATAGGAATCCATATCTTAATACATAAGTAAACACATGGGTGTAAGGAGAAGCTTCTGTGTACCACGGACTGTCAACTAATAAGTTTGTAAGAATGAAAGAGAAAAATCATTTTGTAGCCATCATGGTAATGTGTTTCAAACAATCATCAGTGGATGTTAAAACTAGAGAGTGGAAGTTTTATGAGGAATAGGACATTTATATAATCTAAAAGAATCCCTCCACAAATTACTTATTGATGACAAAGCAAGAAATGGTAACTTCACAGTAGAGAACCCCCCCCCCAACGGAGTGATGAGAGTTAATATTGCGTGTATGGGACTTACTGATAAATTGTACTTGCTGCTGTGATGCACTAAGGATACAGTATCACTTCTGTGATATTTCTGCCCAAAATGCATAATGTTGAGTCTCATCATGCAGAAGTATCAGGCAAACCCCAACTGAGGGACATTCCGTGAAATGGCTGACTTACATTCTTCAAAAATGTTAGTGTTGTCAAAGACAAAGGCTGAGAAATTAACTGTTCCAGGTTAATGGAGACTAAAAACTAAAGACTAAAACGGCTGAAAACAAAATGCATTGTGTTATCTTAGATCGGATCCTAGATCAGAAAAACAAAAGTTGCTAAATAAGACTTTTTTCAGACAATTGGTAACATTTGAGGTCTATAGATTAGATAATTATGTTTTATCAGTGTTAAATTTCCTGATTTTGATCATTGTACTGTGATTATGTAAGTGAATGTCTTTGCTCCTAGGAGATGCATCCTGAAAGATGTGTCTATGACTTACTTTCAAAAGGGTTAGGGGAAAAAATAGAGAGAAAAAGAGAGTGATAAAGGGAATTGAGCAAAATGTTGAGTTGATGAATCTGGGTGAGGGGTGTGCACGTGTTCCATGTGCCATCCTTACACATTTTAAATTTGCAGTTAATTCAGAATGAAACAAATATATACGTATATACCTTTTAGTATATCTTTTCTAGACCAGAATTCTTATTACACTGGAGTATGTAAAACTAACCACTAAAAAGACTTAACCTTACTTCTCCTAAATCGTTGATCCGTGAATGATATTCAGGCTTGTTCAAGTAGCCTTGAAGAGAGTTTCAAAAGAGACCTGTCAGCCCTTCTCACCCTAATTAGTGTCGTAATGGTGAATGTGTGAGGGCAGTCAAGATGAGCTTCCTGAAGAGTATACTTTGAGTAACAGTCTTGTTTTTTTGTTTTTATTTTAAAGAATTATTGGTCTTAGGCCTTTTCTTTCAGATTCTGGGCCTCTGAAACTATATCATTAGTTTTCCATGTCTATATTAATTAATAGGACCTATTCATGCTCACACTGGCAAATCTTTAAGTATCTCTTATGTGGGAGGATTGTATATGGAATTGTAAATGACATGCTTCAAATTACATTCTTGATTACTTTCTCCCTTCTTTCCTCTATTTCACATCCTGGGAGTCATCTCTCTCTCTTAATTTCTTTGAGTCAACAACTTTTATCAGTTCTTTTACTTAATAACTTGTACTCAGATTTTGCAGAAGCTCTGAACACCTGTAATATTGAGGAGGACTCCACTAAGTTTCTCTGCACTTCCTACTTTCTGGCATAACAGGATGTTCCAGACTCATCTTGGGCAAACTCTGGAATCATCCATATCTCTTGGTTCATTTTAATGGGGATTGGTATTTAGAAACCGAGATCTGGACAAGTTGATTCTTGAGTACTCGGTCTGCTGTTTGGCTTGTCATGTATGTTCACCACATTTATTTTTAGCCATTTTTAGTGGGTGGAGAGAGCCCCAAAAAACATAGTATGTGAATTCTATTGCCTTTAGTGGCACACTGTTGGGAAGGCCTTTTTTCTCCATCTTTAATATTCCTATGCTTTTTTTTTTTTTTTTTTTTTGTGGTACACGGGCCTCTCACTGTTGTGGCCTCTCCCATTGGAGCACAGGCTCTGGACGCGCAGGCTCAGTGGCCATGGCTCACGGACCCAGCCGCTCCGCGGCATGTGGGATCCTCGCGGACCGGGGCACGAACCCGCGTCCCCTGCATCGGCAGGCGGACTCCCAACCACTGCGCCACCAGGGAAGCCCCCTATGCTTTTTAAATTTTTAATTTTATTTATTTATTTTTGGCTGCATTGGGTCTTCGTTGCTGTGTGCAGGCTTTTCTCTAGCTGCGGTGAACGGGGCTACTCTTTGTTGCACATGTGCTTCTCATTGTGGCTGCTTCTCTTGCAGAGCACGGACTCTAGGTGTGTGGGCTTCAGTAGTTGTGGTACGCGGGCTCAGTAATTGTGGCTCGCAGGCTCAGTAGTTGTGGCACATGGGCTTAGTTGCTCCGCGGCATGTGGGATCTTCCCAGACCAGGGCTCAAACCCGTGTCCCCTGCATTGGCAGGCGGATTCTCAACCACTGCGCCACCAGGGAAGTCCTTCCAGTGCTTTTTGAGAAGGCGATTTGTAGACCCTGGTCGTAAAGGAAGCAGATAACTGTGTGTTATGTGTGTGTACATAAAGTTGAATTGTTGGTAAGAATCTATATCCCTCGATGGGTATGTAGTTTTTCATCTTTCTTGGAATCGTATCAAAGCGACATCTACTTTTATATACGTATTTATATTTTTCACTAACAATTTCTATTATAGCTTTTGTTAGATTTGGCATCAAAGTTGACTTCAGGTGGAATTTTAAATTTAAAAATCTTTAGTATATTTATTAGCATGAAAGCAAAATAGGATCCTTTAGTAAATTAAATTGGAAACATTGTCTCAGAGCTCACCATTTTAGGAATTTAGTTGGGCCAAAAATATTATATATATGCGTACAAATATATACACGTATAAACTTGGGTGAATTTGGTTAAGGAAAACAGACACGGGAGGCAAAGCTAGGCAAGGGGAAGGGGTAGGAAAAGGTAGGATGTGTGCCGAGAAACAGTAAGTCCCTCAGACAGTTGGATTAGAGCACTTGTATAGGGAAGAAGATGAAAATGAAAGGATAAACAACAAGGACCTACTGTATGGCACAGGCAACTATATTAAATATCTTAAATACCTAATAATAACTGTAATGGAAAAGAATCTGAAAAAGAATATATATGTGTGTGTATGTATAAAACTAAATGACTTTGCCATAAACCTGAAACTAATACAATATTATAACATTATAAATCAACTATACTTGAATAAAAAGTTGTTTTGAAAAAAAAAATAATAAAAGGGAAGGTTTGCACCAGATGGTAGAAACCTTGAATGCCCAGCTAAAAATTCAGGTTATTTTCTAGCAATTCATAACAAAATCATTGTGGATAAAACCATGTCCTTTAGTGATGCTGAGAAAGGGGACACAGCATTGCCCAGCCCTCGAGGTGGGTCTCTTCCTCTCAAGGAATTAATATGTATTTGAATCATGAATTCCTGTTTCCCGGGGAATATCTTGCAATTATGTGTGGCAATTCATGTTTTGTTTTCTTAAATCCATCCATTTAGTATTTACTTCTTGTTTACAACTATACTCTGAACCTTATTTTAGGAGAATATACCTAATAAAAGCGAGGTATTTATTTACTTTTCTATCTAGGTAATGAAGCATATATGTGTCTACTTTGGAGGAAGTGAAGCGGATGAGCTGGTGTTTATCGAGGGCCATATATACCACCCGGTGTGTAGGTGGCTTTGTTCACGCCATCCCAGTCAGTCCTCACAAACGGCTCTTACAAACAAGCAGTGGTTATCTTCTTTTATAGGCAAGGAAATTGAGGTTTTGAGGGGTCACATCCAAGTGACATTGCTAGTAATTGTCAAGGGGGAAATCCAAAGGTGGGTCTCTCTACTTGTATGAGAATTGCCAGTCATTCGTAGTATTGTTCTTTAAGCTCTCAAAAGTCGACAGTGAAGGGATTGCTGTGCTCTTCATATATAGAAGCTT
The DNA here is from genome assembly GCF_964341445.2 of Mesoplodon mirus. Classification (NCBI taxonomy): domain Eukaryota; kingdom Metazoa; phylum Chordata; class Mammalia; order Artiodactyla; family Ziphiidae; genus Mesoplodon; species Mesoplodon mirus. The sequence continues at coordinate 48,009,211 of NC_138988.1, read as the reverse complement.
AAGGCCAGGAGGTAAAACATGATGTGGATGGAGAGCAGTTACAAGTGATATTTGCTAGCCTGCAAAAATAAGAACAGAAAATGGGCCAAGAGGAGGATTCCTTATAGCCAGGCAGAAACGTCTGCTAGAATATGTAGGAAAGAATCACAGCATCATAGGATTTGAGTAAGTGTGAGCCTGAGGGAAGATTGGTAGCAGTGATTTTATCAGAGTGAGTCATCTGACAGCTCTAATCAGAATCACCCCCTTTATTATAGCTTAGGTCATCCATGTGCCTATTTCTAGAAAAGATTGAATCAAGACAAGTGAAACATACCTGAAGATCCTGGCCTGAACATTATAATTGACCTGGCAGGAAAGTGAGCTTCAGATTTGACAGCTCAGTAGTGGTGGTGGTGGTGATGTCAGAAGTACTTAACAGTCTGTGTTTTCCTTCTACAGCCTTATTTTCCAAACTTCCACAGTTCCTGGAGGGGGAGGAAATTGAAAATATGTCTCCAGGGATCTTGAGGTATCAGCTGTAGTGATCAGGAATTTTTTTTTGAAATCTCCTCTTTTATCTTTATGCAATCTTCATTTCCATATCTATTTGTTTTAATTGAAATAAATTCTTTTATGTGTTAAATATTTCCTGACCCCCATCCTAAATTGCCTAGTAGAATTGAGAGTCTGGGAAGTTGTGCTTGCTTGTTTCACTGGCTTGGCATCTCCCACCCCTATGCAGGACAGGTGCCTAGTGTGAGAGGCACCGTCTCCCAGGGTTTGAGCTCCCTCAGAGGCTTTACAGGTAGCACACGGGGCTGCCACACCCCTGTTGACTCCCCACCCCTGTGACTCCCTCCCTTTTTGTTCCTCCAGCCTCTCAGGTAGAGATTCCCTGTGTATCACACTGTGAATTTCACTCGATTGGCACGACCCTTATTTTAAGGGCTTCATCTCTTGATGGGTCCAACAGTTTTATTTTTGGAATTTCTTTTTTTTTTTTTTTTGTCTTACCAGGGGAACGTAACCAGATACATTACATCTCTCTGAGTCTTGCAGGTACCTATTTTTTCCTCACGATGCTGCTTGCTATTTCACTTAAGGCACATTTGCTGCAGATATGACGTGACAGAGGGCAGGCTTAACCTGGGTGTTGTTTGCGGCCAGTCTCTTCTGGCACTGAGTCAGCATGAAGGCCCAGCTCTGTGTGTGTGGAGTTGGGGGTGGGATGGGGGAGCAAATTGTCATCTCTGTCTCTTGGATAGTAGGGAACAAGCGCAGGCCAGCACGTACGGAAACTAATTTCAGGTCGCGAGCGAGTGCCAGCTTTATGATTGTTATATATGTTGTATTTTCTAGTGATTCCCAGCTTTTGTTACAGCCTTGACAAGAGTTGAGTGCTGTTTGGTAATCTCTTGGATAGTAGGGAACAAGCGCAGGCCAGCACGTACGGAAACTAATTTCAGGTCGCGAGCGAGTGCCAGCTTTATGATTGTTATATATGTTGTATTTTCTAGTGATTCCCAGCTTTTGTTACAGCCTTGACAAGAGTTGAGTGCTGTTTGGTAATTTAACAGCAGCAAGGATTTCCTTTGTAAAGTATTTTTATACCTAAATGTTACATGAAAAGGATTATTGCTGATTTACTGATACTAAAAACTTGGTTCACGTTAAGCCCTCGAGTCCTTTGTTTAGGGTATCATTTGGGTCCAACCTGTTTTCTTCTCCTGAAACCCTGTTGTCCACCTTGAACGGGTCTAATTTTGCTTGATCCCATGTTTCCCCACTGTCCCTCTGCAGAACCATCTTTTGTACCAATGCAATTGCATTTTTGTCTTTTGAATGACATCCACTACAAAAATAGCTTTTTTACATAGGCCTTGCAGATTTCAAAATCTTTTTTTTTTTTTAACGTGTCTTTGTATCTTCAGAACTATTCTATGAGATAGACTGCTTGGGGATTGTTATTACCCATTTTATGAATGAAAAAAGAAGATACCAGTGGCTGTGAATTGCAACTTTGTGCAAAGCCTCAGGTCTGTGGGGTTTCAATCTGCTGAACCATTCTGCTTCAGTACCCTAGTTTCTAGAAGCATTTTCTGAAAGTCTTCCAGTTTTCCTGAAAGTGGGAAGAATTTATTATGTAGGTTGAGTTGTTTACAGAGAAGAAGATAGCTTTAAAATATTTCAGGATTTTTTTTTTTAAGTTTTAAATTCAAGGAAGAAACAATGAGGGTTCTGAATTTCCAAATAGGACTGGCTCCTATATTAGGCAGATTAAAGACGTTTACTTCCTGAGAACAAAGCAGACTGAACCAGAGAAGATAGTAGCTAAGGTTTCCATTATTCTCTTTATTTCTGGGAATAGTGTTTTACGCCCCCTTTGTTGAAATATTATGAGACCGTCATGGGTGGAAGTCACACTTTGTGGTTATCAGGAATTTCTGTGTCCATGAGGTTTCTCAAAAGTAATATTAGAGGTCCTCTAGCTATGTGAGAGTTTTTGAAAATCTAATAGAAATGGTACATTTCCATGAGGTAAAGCCATGAATCTTCAAATGTCAAGCTTCTTTACTTTTGGATGGAATTTAATAAACCTGGTTAGAAGCTCTGGTTGGCAGCACATGGCCTAACCAATTAATTATTTTTGAGAGTTGTCATTTGTAGACAAAGAGTCCATGAGGAGAGAAAGTAATCAAGTGACCCGTCTCCTGACAGTTGGAGTCTGAGATCTGTGCTGCAGTGATGGAGGATGTCCACCAGGGGGCACCAAGGATTTGCTTAACTGTTGGCTCCCCAGCTAGTTAGTGCCTGGACCACCTGAAGCCCATTTAACCGCCACCACCACCCCCGCCCCCCACCTTGTAAACTATGGCTCAGGTGCAGCCACACCCTCAGTTCCGGTCCCTGACTTCCCCTGCACCCACCCCCTCAGCGCTGCTGCTGATGCTCTGTATCGGCGTCTCACCACATTCTGCCTGCAGTGAAGGCTGTGGATGTTGACTTCTCTCCCGGATGGGAAGCTTCTTGAGAGCAGCACCAGCTGCATTTACTTTCAAGATTATTCCTTTCAGTATTTCCAGCAGTGCCGGGCACAGGACCTCTGAGTCGCAGTGTTGAGTTAACATCTCTTGGTGATCTGTGGGCTAGTTGTACTCCATCGAGCTCACCTTCAGTGTGTTTTTTGGTCTTGAAGAGCATGCATAAATGACTTCTTGGGCGGCAGCGGGGGATTTTGTGTCTGTAGGTTGTGTAGTTTCATAAACCTTACTCTAAACTGCACCCTGACCAACCACTTTCACTAACTTGCAAGACAGTTATAGAGACCATTCCTGTGGAATGATGGGTCTTCCCTGCAGCCCTGCAGTTGGCCTTGGCGGTGGGACTTCCCTGCGTGTTAGGCAGCAGATGGCCTCGGAGTTGTTAGGCTGTGCGCCGTGTGGGTAGGAGCTTGGGAAAAGCAGAAAAGAATCCTCTGTAGCTCTCATCCTTCTGCCTTATCTGGGCTCCCAGCAGGGCCTCCCACAGCAAGTGGGTTTGGCCTGGAAGGGAGGCCTCTTGCCAAGGAAGGGCCGGCCCGGGAGGAGCAGTAGTACCACAAGCATATAGTAGCTGGATTGTGTCATTTTATTGGAGACCATTAAGGAAATGGACGTTCATTTTTTTCTTTTCCAGAAAACAGATAATGGCTTCTAAGCCAATTGGAAGGAAATTTGAAAAGGTTTCATAACAGTGTTATTTCATTATTACAGCCAACCTACACAGGCAGCCAAGTTGTTTTCAGGCCTGACCCTGGCTCTGGCTTCTTTGCTGTGTGGATACCTTTCCAAAGTGTTTGATCTGATGACACATTCAGGGGTTCTGTGTTTGATAGCAGACCCAAGAGTGTGCAGAACTCTGAGCAAACAGCATTTACATTTACCTGATGTAATTTTTAAAATGAACCACAGTCTAGGTGATACTGGAGATGGTAATACTGATGTGGTGTGTCTGGCTGCTTCTTGAAAGGCTGTTTGTTTAGCTCCCTAGTGAATTTGGTAAACCAAGGCCATATTTTTATTTCTAGAGCTGGGAGTTCCCCAAGCTGGCCGTTTTGACCTTTGAATGTTAGGAGCCCCAAAAGTTCTGATTATGAGACAGAGAGAAGGTGACAGCTTTTCTTGTCCATTAAAAAACCCAGGACCCACTCCTGGCATTCCTTTGTCCTACAAACAGAGCAGAGAATGGGACCCCTGCTCTTTGGGGTGGCATTGCTTTAAAGACGATCAGAATCTACCTGTTAAATGCTCATCTTCTCTGTGAGTCTGTGTCTTGGTTTATTATTACCTTTGGCAGCTGAATTTAAATCCACTGGGGGTGGGGTAGGGTAGTTTGTAAGTACATTTTCAGAAATGCATCTAAAAGCTTTTCAGGAAAAATTTGGGACCTGCTAGTACAAATTAGCATCGCAAATATGGCTGCTTTGCTTTTAGGTGATCGGCGAGGACAATGTGGCGGTGCCCTCCCACCTCTACAAGGTGATCCTGGCACGCAGAAGCCCGAGGTCTGCTGAGCCCCTGGCACTAGGGGCCTTCGTGGTGCCCAACAAGGCCATTGGCTTCCAGCCCCAATTAAGTGAGTTCCAGGTGAGCCTCCAGGAGCTGGAGAAGTTGTCAGGACTGGTGTTTTTCCCTCATCTGGATAGGACTAGTGACATCAAGAACATCTGCTCGGTGGACACGTGTAAGCTCCTGGATTTCAGGGAGTTCACTCTGTACCTGAGCACAAGAAAGATTGAGGGAGCCCGATCGGTACTCAGACTGGAAAAGGTCATGGAAAATTTGCGGAACGCAGGCATTGAACCTGATGAGGACTTCATGACTCGCTACGAGAAGAAACTGGAAGAACTCAAAGCTCAGGAGCAGTCAGGAGTCCTGGAGAGAAAGCCCTCGTAGTTCACGTCTCAGAAGCGTGATGTCATCTGTAATGAAGCAGGTGCGGCCTCTTCAGATCCTGTATTTTAGTGGCTTTGTTTTAAAATGATGGAATCCTAAATTTCAGACTAAATTTCTCCCCAAAAGATGTCAAGTGTTTTGGTTGGTATTTTATTTGACGTGGGAAACTAAGGGAACTGTTAACGCCTGCAGATCACGGGCTGGTCTTGTGTCAAGTTAACAGGAGGGCTGTGTCTGTGGGATGACGCTGTGTGCGTGTCCCTCTGGATGTATTGTATGTGAAGGCGTTATATTTTCTGCCTCCAAATCGTACAGTGTCTTTGATGTATCTGCTCAGCCTTCTTGGAACCCGAGATTTTACGTGTTCTTTCCCTTGGACTTGAGCTGGTCTTAGAGATGGCTTTTAGATTACCTCTATGCATTGTCCTGACCATGTGTATCATATATTTGTTTCTTGTTCCTCCTCTCATGGACCTGCTGTTCCTCCTCTTCTGTTATGCAGAAGCACTCAACAACTACATTTTCTGCTCACTTAGTGTGTTCTATATACTAAGCTCAGTGCTTTACATGTATTATCCTACAACTACCCTCTGAGGGAAATACCACTATCCTCATTTTACCCAAGAGGAAATTGAGGCTTAGAGAGCTGAAGTATTTTGCCCAAGGTTCATCTTCCCAAAGAAGTAATCCACAAGGAATGAGGCTTATAACATGGGGTACGTTAAAATCTTCCCTGACACAGAGGCTCAAAGACATACTTCCATGGGTGTCTGTGATCCTGGGGCTTGCTTGGTAAGAGGGGTCTGGTTTCTTGTCTGCAGTCGAGCCATAGGGACTTTAATGTCCTCTGAATTGAACTCTCCTTAGTTCTTTGGGAAGAAACAACCACAGGTATTCGAACGTTAGAGGACAGTGCTTCATAGGGTTTATCTGAGTCCCTGCTTGCCTTCAGAAATGCAATTCTTCTGGTGACTGGCTTGTGCCAAATTGATGTGTTCCTTGCTTTCCAGGTGAGCTTTTTGTGAATCTCTGCCCGCAGATTCACTAGCTCATGGCTTGCTCGCCTTTGTGCCTGCCTGTCTACCTGGTTGGCCCAAAGACCCAAAGACAGTTAACTCTGGGGGAAACAGTGGCTGTTTTTCTGAGCCAGATCTCTAGGTTTGGGTTTACGTAGAGTCCTTTCATGGGCTGTCATAAGTGCAGGCAGTAAAATATCTTCAAATAGAGCATAGGAACTTGTGTGACTGTGTCCTGTCAGTACTGTCTTTCCAAGTGGTGTTACCAGAACAGTTTTTATGGTGTTTTTGTGGTGTTTTTGTGTTTGTCTCTAACAGAAATGCCAAGGTGTTAAGATAAAGGTAAGATGAGAATGGTTGATCTTGTTCTGCTTTATTTGGGTAAACAAGAAAGAAGTTAGGGGGTCAGAACACTTCAGCCCGATTAATACCAGCCTGTTTTATCCCACAGTTCCCCATTAGCTTGTGCCAGTCTTTTTCTTCTCAGGGAGAAAGAGCCAGCATGTCACTTGGACCAAAAAAATCTGTTACTTTTTCTCCTTCTTGAAGAGGTGACAGTGGGGTCTGGGGGTTTTTCCAGGAGCCCAAGGGCGGCTCTGTGGGAGAGGTCCTACCGCCCATCTCCAGAGGTGAGTCCCCGTCCACTGTCCCCCGGGCCTGTCACTACATTCTCCTCTGACCTCAGTATCCAGCAGCCTTGGGGTTATTCCCCATATGCTGGTCTCACTCCTGTGCCTCCACCTTGATGGTAGAAAGTCTTGATTTTTAGATCAGTAAATTAAAGTGTCTTAACACATTTTTAGTTCCTATGAAAAACACTACCTAGTCATTGTGAAAAAGAGATAACTACTTACAATAAAAAAAAATGCGTCTCCCAATCCTCATTATTATATGTAAAAGTTTTGTTTGTATACAACAAGTGACGCTTGAATTGTTGTCTCAACACTTCCACTAGGAGTCCCTCCAAAACAAACTTTGAAATGTAAACACTGGGTAGAGCTCAGGACTTTCCTCTGGATCAGATCACTTCCGCCTCCCCCGTGGGACTGTTGAGTACTTGGACTCAGACGCAGCAGAGCCCTAGGCCTCCCTGCAGCATCAGGTGTGTCCCTCTGGTCAAAGAAGCACCTCATTACTGACCTGAGCCAATCACCATCCAGCCGGGCCCTCTCCGGGTCCTGCCGCGGTCTCAGGCTGCACCTGGGACTCTGCCTTCCACTCTGTTTATGCTCAGGGAGCCCCTGGTCTGAGGGAGGCTGCCAAGGGAGAAGGACCCAGGCTCTGCTGCTGGGACCCCCCCTCTGGGGGCGAGGGGCTCACTCCCTAATCTCTCTCTACCTGCAGTAACATCTTTATTTCGAGACGTCAGGCTCTTTGGTCCATGGATTGAGAGACTATTTCACCTATATCGTATGCAGCAAAGGGGGACCTTACACAAGTGGCAAAGGTAGGATGGGTGTGCTAGCCCCTTAAATACCTGTGAGTGTTTCTCCACTTGTGCGTCCATCTTCAAAAGACTGAAAACCTCCGTCCCTCCTTCAGGACTTAGAATAGAGCCCAGCAGGAGATACAGAGTCTGATCTTGAGGGAATGGCTTCCTACAGAGCTGGGCTCAGCCTGCAGCCCTGCTCTTGGAGTGACTGTGAGTATTACCACGTCGCCTGTGTTCCCTGCCTTGATCGTGAGTCCATAAATGTCATTGGCGTTAACATGACGAATCTCCCAATTTCCCGTCAGCAGCCCATCCGCAACTCCAGGGTCTGCTGTTCTGTTCCCTGCTAACTCCCTCCCATGTCCACCCTGTGTGCCCTTCCCCTTTCTGGGCCCTCACTGTCCTCCTTGAGCCTCTAATTCATTCTGGTGGAGTCGGTCAGGGGTGGCCTCACATCGACCATGGAACCCCTGCTCTTGCCCACATCCATGCACAGCTTTTTCGTCTGGCCTGCTTTTCTGGGTGTCGTCATGGAGATGGTCTATCACGGGATCCAGTGCTGTTTTTCCAGTATAGCCCCACCTCCAGGGACCAACCCTCAGGTCATCAGAGGGCCGAGTGGGATGTACCACACTCTGTATAATTTGGGGCAAGGGGAGATGGGGTGCTTGGATGGGCTTCTCTTCCATGTTCTTGAACTTGACAATTTGGCCAAGGACTGGTCCCTTCTGAGTGCACAGCACCTCTAGGGGTCAATGTGGCCTAATGCCACACTGCTGGGACCCCGCCCGAACACAGAGCCTCAGTCAGCAGGCCCTCAGGCTAGATGGGACAGGAGGGGTCATCTTGTCCAGTGCACCTCATGTTTGGCTCACATCAGAGTAGCCTAGGGAGTTTAATCCACCCCCCCCATTTTATTTTGAATAATTTCAAGCTTTCAGAAAAGTTGAAAGTGCAATGAATGCCCTCCCTCAATATTGTGTCTCATTGGTGTTCTTTTCTTGCACCAATTAAAAGTAAATCATTGTCTAAAAAAAGTAAGTTGTAGACACAGCACTTCACTTTTGTTGTTGTTTTTTTATTTTTTTAAATTGAAGTATAGTTGATTTACAGTGTTGTATTTCTGCTGTACAGCACAGTGATTCAGTTACACATATACATTCTTTTTTATATTCTTTTCCATTGTGGTTTTTTAAATTAATTAATTTATTTTTGACTGCATTGGGTCTTCGTTGCTGCACACGGGCTTTCTCTAGTTGCGGCGAGCGGGGGCTACTCTTCGTTGTGGTGCACGGGCTTCTTATTGCGGTGGCTTCTCGTTGCAGAGCATGGGCTCTAGGTGTGTGGGCTTCAGTAGTTGTAGCACATGAGCTCAGTAGTTGTGGCTCGCAGGCTCTAGAGTGCAGGCTCAGTAGTTGTGGCACACGGGCTTAGTTGCTCCGCGGCATGTGGGATCTTCCCGGACCAGGGCTCGAACCCGTGTCCCCTGCATTGGCAGGCAGATTCTTAACCACTGCGCCACCAGGGAAGCCCTCCATTATGGTTTATCATAGGATATTGAATATACTTCTCTGTGCTATACAGTAGACCTTGTTGTTTATCCATTCTATATATAATAGCTTACGTCTGCTAACCCCAACCTCCCACTCCATCCCTCCCCCAACCCCCTCCCCCTTGGCAACCACAAGTCTATTCTCTATGTCCGTGATTCTGTTTCTGTTTCATAGGTTCATTTGTGTCATATTTTAGATTCCACATATAAGTGATATCACATGGTATTTTTCTCTGTCTGACTTAGTATGATAATCTCTAGTTGCATCCATGTTACTTCAAATGGCATTATTTTGTTCTTTTTTATGGCTGAGTAATATTCCATTGTATGTACCACATCCTCTTTATCCATTCATCTGTTGATGGGCATTTAAGTTGCTTCCATATCTTGGCTATTGTGAATAGTGTTGCATTGGACATTGGGGTGCATGTATCTTTTCGAATTAGAGTTTTCTCTGGATATATGCCCAGGAGTGGGATTGCTGGATCATATGGTAGCTGTATTTTTAGTTTTTATTTTTTATTTTTTTTTTTTTTGCTGTACGTGGGCCTCTCACTGCTGCGGCCTCTCCCGTTGCGGAGCACAGGCTCCGGACACACAGGCTCCGCGGCCATGGCTCGCGGGCCCAGCCGCTCCGCGGCATGTGGGATCTTCCGGGATCGGGGCACGAACCCGTGTCCCCTGCATCGGCAGGCGGACTCTCAACCACTGCGCCACCAGGGAAGCCCTATTTTTAGTTTTTAAAGGAGCCTTCATATTCTTCTCCATAGTGGAGAATTAATTCTTAAATAGAATAGGTCCCCAGTGAATCATCCATCCTGCTTGCCAAGTACTCTTCGGGCCACACGTAGGAGGCCTGAGGGCCAGCCCAGGAGGTGGCCTTGAGGAGGCCTCTTGCCTCTCGTGGCACCTTCCTTGTCCTGGTTAGAGACCAGAGGTGCCTCCACCCACTCTTGGGTGCTCTGTGCCCCACTTTTGCATCCAAAATTGCTCCCAGGTTTCTCACCCTCCACTGTCCCCATCCTAGTCCAAGCCCCATCATCTCTCCCTACAGAGACCACCTGACCTGTTTCCCCTCATCTATTCTTATGCTCCACAGATCTTTCCCTCAGAGCAAGAGGTGGGATCTTTCTAAAGTACAAACCGAGATGGCAACCATGCCCCTCCCCGCAAATAATAAAACAGCGTGTACAACAAGGCACCTCTTTGTGTGCCCCTGGGTCACGTCCACACTCCGCTCCTGGCTCCCCCTCACTCCCCATGTCAGCCACGTGGGCCATCGTTCCCTTCTGGACCAGGCTGCGGCCCTTCCCTCTCTCTGCCTGGCGACACCCACCTCAGTCAACAAAAATGCCATGTCTTCATCAGAGGTCTTCCCTGATGCCGTCCCCTGGATATTCTTACTCGTTGTACTTTGTCCCCCACCCCGTCACTGTTTTGTAATTATAAAGAGCCCTGGTTTGTGGATTTTGAGGTTAATGTCTGTCTCCCCAGGATGGCATGGGCCGCCTCTGTGCTCATTTTTCTAACTCCAGAATCTGGGAGATGTTCAGTTCATGTTTGCTAGAGAAGAATGGACAGATGCCTCGGTCTCCCCAGCTGGTCCCGTGTGTAGGCTGACATCACTTAGCAGGAGTGAGTGAGTGAGGAAAGGGACTCCTTTGGCTCCGGGGCCTCCTGTCCCTCGCGCCTGGGGAGTCCCGCTGCCGTCAGGCCCTCAGGCCAGGCTGTGGCCCCACTGCTTCGTTTTTATTTATCCTGCAGACGTCAGAGTCTCTACAGGAGGAGGAGGGTGGTCACGCAGCAGCTGGGGCTGGCGGGAAGCAGACACATGGGGCCAGGTGGTCCTCAGCCGGGGCACAGGAGCAGAGAAATTGGCACGGGGGCCTCTGCAGCTGGGGCCTGGCAGCAGGTGGGTGGCGAGGGCTGGGCGGGCTGCCCATAATCGAGGAGCTGACAGTGGGTGTAAAGAGCCCGCTTAGTGGAAGTGGAGGACTGGGGGTGGGAAGGCCAGGCCAGAGCTTCAGCCCCTCGACCCAGCCGTGCCCCTGGCCTCTGCTAGTCTCCCTGATCTGGGCTTCTAGAACCCCCAGGCCCCCAGCCCTTGTGACGCCCTCCGCTGTCCCAGCCTCCCTGTCCCTCAGCTCCCCAGTCGCCACCTCTGGCCCGTCCTGCCAGCGGCCTGGGCCCTGCTGGCCAGCCCCCTTCTCTCATCACCTCCTCCCACTCCCTGTGGCGCCCTGGCACCAGCCCCAGGTCTGTGTGGACTGATTGCCCGACACTCCTGTCCTCCCTGCCCCACACCCCCAGGGAGGGGCTCTCTTGGGGATCCAGCTTCCCCCAGAGGTCAGGTGGGGGGAGGGTGTGGCTGACAGAGGGCCTGGTCCACCCCGAGCTGTGGAGCTGAGCTAGGGAGAGGGTGGTGGGGGGAGAGGAGAGGGCATGCGGGGCCACTGCAGGGCAGGGGATGGGGTCCCTGAAAGGCCACACTACCTTGCCAGCTTCCTTGGTCTTGCCTGGCGCCATCTGCCCTTCCCAGCTCTTCCTCAGTGTCCACTGTGCCCCCTGGTCCTTCCAGCTTCTCATGGTCCCTCTCATTGGTGACTGAGGAGCTGGGGCCTAGGCCATTCTGCGTGTCAGGAAGGACGGGCTGGGGGAACTTTCTGCTGCATTGTGTGTGTAACTAGTGTCCTGGGGGTGCGTGGCTATCGGGGGTGCCCCTGGGTGGAGGAAGGGACCTGTGAGGGGTGTGTTCGTAAACAGAGAGCAGTTCAGGAAATCAGTGGATGTTACTGTGGAAGGGACTTAGAGATTGTCCCTAACAATTTACAGATGAAAAACACAGGGCTCTGGAAGAGGGAAATTGGATTGGCATGAATAAGTCACATGGGGGCTGGTAATCATGCTCATCATTATCATGCTGGGTATTTATTAAGTGCTTACTGTGTACTAGGGATTATTGTAAATTTTTTGTGTTTTAGTTTATATAGTCCTCACACTACGCTAGGAGGTAAGTATTGTCATGCCCATTTTACAGATGAGAAAAGGGAGACTAGAACAGTGAGGTCAGTTTCTCCAGATGGTACAGCAAGCCCATGCAGAGCGATGGAATGTTGTCACACTGCACAGGGAGTTTTGCTCCTTCAAATGGTGACATATGTATTAATATGTAAAGCATTTCTTAGAGCTCCTTAAAAACAATAGCAGACATTTCACCAAGGAGGATATAGGAATGGCTAATAAGCACATGAAAAGATGCTCAACGTCATTTGTCATCATTAGTCATCAGGGAAATGCAGATTAAAATTACAGGATACACCCACCCAATTGGCTAAAATTAAAGGAAAAAAAAAAGACTGACAGTTCCAAATGTTGGCATGGATATGGAGCAACTGGAACTCTCATTGCTGGTGGGAATGAATGATGAACAACCACTTTGGAAAACATTTGACAACTTCTTATAGAGTTAAATATATACTAATCAGATGAAACTCATTAGTTGTCCCCTGAAACTAAATTTCTAGGCATTTACCCAAGAGATAAAAACATATGATCACACAAACACAAGTACACAATGTTGATAGCGGCAGCTTTATTCCTGATGGCAAAAAACTGTAAACAACCCAGATGTCCAGTCCATCAACTATTGAATGCAAAACCAACCATGGTACATCCATTTAATGGAGTACCTCTCAGCAATGAAAAGGAACAAACCAACACAGGCAGCAACACGGATGAGGTTCAAGTGCATTATGCTGAATGACAGCAGCCGGACACAAAGGCTATGTGCAGTATTATTCCATTCAAATGAATGCTCCAGGAAAAAGCAGAACTACAGGAACAGAAAACACCTCAGTGGTTTCCAGGGACTGGGGCTGCGAAAGGGGTTGAATGCAAAGGAGCATGAGGACATGATGGAAATATTTGATATCTTGATTTTGGTGGTGGTTATACTGCTTATACATTTGTCAAAACTCACCACACTGCGCATTTAAAAAGAGTGAATTTTGGGACTTCCCTCGTGGTGCAGTGGCTAAGACTTCAAGCTCCCAATGCAAGGGGCCCAGACTTGATCCCTGGTCAGGGAACTAGATCCCACATGCTGCAACTAAGAGTTCGCGTGCCACAACTAAAGATCCCACACGCGGCAACTAAGACCCAGCGCAGCAAAATGAATAAATAAATATTAAAAAAAGAAAGAAAGAAGGGCTAAGATCTTAAAAAGGGTGAATTTGTTACGTGTAAATTATACCCCATGGAACGTGATCTAAGTATAGAAACAGTGGGCTGGAGAGGATAGAAAGTACGATGGTCATTGTTGCCTCATTGCGAAAGTGACATCAGAGGAAAGAGGGGAGCCATGCACTCTCCGGGAGAAGACTGTGACAGAGAGGGAACAGCCAGTGCTGAAGCCCTCAGGTGAGGCGTGCACGGCCTGGGCAGGAGCCAGCAAGGAGCTGGTGTGGCTGAAGTGGAGTAAGAGCCGGGGTTGTAGACGGGCTCAGACAGGCCCTGGGGAGTGGGGTGCATTGGGGGGCTGCAGAGGGCTCAGGCTGTTCTCTGAGTACGATGGGGGCCACTCGGGGGTTCTGTGCAACTTGCCTTTTAATAGACACCACTGGCTGCTGTGTTGAGAAAGGTCTGGGCCAAGGACCAACCAGGAGGCCTTTGTAAGAATCCAGGCAAGAGGCATTGGTGGCTCAGACCAGCATGGCGACGGTGGTGTTGAGGAGTGGTCTGACTTGGGATATACTTTGAAGGCAGAGCTGACAGGATTTCCTGCTGGATTGGATGTGGGGTGTGTGAGAGAGAGGAGGTAGGGATGATGCCAGGGTTTTTGGCCTGAGCAGCTGGAACTCCAGCTGAAAACCCCATGGGAGCTGCTGACTGGTGTTACCTGTCCCCTGGGGCCTGTGGCTGAAGTCAAGACAGACACGGGGAAGGGCTCGGCCCTGCTCCTGGCTCTGGGGCTCAGGGGATGGGCTGCCTATACTGGTTATTCCATTACCCTTTATTTATTGGCCTTATTGGGTTTTGTCATTTCCTCGTTGTCTCCTGTCTGGAGAGAAGACTATAAATGTGATGGATTGATACAGGATACAGGAGGCCCAATTATCTCTGTCGAGCCGGCCTCTCCTCTTGGTCAAGCCCTCCCCGTTCTCTGTCTTTGCAGCACCTTCCATAGCCTTGCAGGCAGAAGCAGCCTGGTCCCTGGCTGTCCAGGAAGAGGGAGTGCAGCCCAACAGGGTGAGTGGCAGACAGACGGTCCCCAGGAGACATGACTCCAAGAGCAAATACAGGAGGCAAGCTCAGCCCCACAGAGGCCGGGCGGAGGCCAGCGGGGTGGGAGGGCAGGACGTACCGCCGCAGGTCAGCCCACATCCGGGGAGGGGGGCTCTGCTGCGACTTGCACGCCTTTCTGGAATCCGAGCTGGCGCCTCCCTCCACGAACGCTGGGGTGATGGGGCTTTTCTCTCCGGCAGCAGGTGCCTGGCAGCTGCCCGTGGATGCCAGCCCCGTGAACTGGCCTGGGAGGAAGTGCTTGTCGGAGTGGTGATTGTATGTGCTGGGCTTGGGCTTGGGCTTGGCCCGGCCCCGTCCCCTGCCCTTCAGGCTGACTTGGGACACCCACAGGAGAGCGGCGCCTTGGGTGGGGGCCCCCGGGGTCCCTCTGGGATCCTCCCCAGGGTCCCCTGAGACAGAGCTTGGCAGCTGCCAGGCTTTGAGTGTCATTTCTGAACCAGATCCCTCGGCCCCCACCTCAGGCCTGTCTGCCTGCCTCTGTCCCTGGGAATGTCCTGAGGCCCCTGGTCCAGGGTGGTTGGGACAGGAAGCCTGAGGTTCCTTCTTAGGATTTCAGGCATCTCCCTGTGGTCACACCCTGCTCGCTCCCCAACACGGACCCTGGTTGCTGTGCCTTGAGTGTGCATGTGTGTGAATCCGCACCTGCCTCTCCATGTAGGCAAGGATCTCATGTAGGTGGCGTCCTTCCAGAACAAACAGTGGAAGGTGGGACTGTGGGTGAGAATAGGAGCCGGGGACCTAAGAGGACAGAAGGGCAGGAAGGATTCAAATGGAGGAGAGGATCCAGGTGAACCCAGTGGACAGTGAACGGCTGGGTTGAGGGGGGGTCTCTTGTGCCAGCATTCCGGGGCTGCTCTCTGTGCCAGGCACGGGGCGGGGGCCAGAGAGTGTGGTGCGAGCGGGCTGGCCTGGCCTTCCCCAGCCCTCAGGCAGCACACAGGACGGTGTCCTGGAGGTGTGTGCAGGCGGGGCAGGAGACAGTCCTGCGGCTTCCCCAGCCCATCCGCGGTGGCCTTTGGCATCTCCTAGCTCTCGGCCGCTGCCGGCTGTGTCTCCGCCTGTAGGAGTGAGTGCCTGTGCTGTCTCCCTGACCCTCCCAGCCTCCTGGCACTGAGTCTCGTGGCCGTCAAGGCTGAGGCGGAAGAGCGGCTGGCACGGAGTAGGGAGCAGCCAGGGCCCTGGCCCCAGGGTGAGGGCTGACGTCTGTCTGGGAGCATCTCTCTCTCTCTGCCAAGGGCTGAGATCCTGGGCTGCATGCCTGCCTTCTGACACAGGAGCCGGCATCCATCCCTCACGGAACCTGGACCCCAGCCTCACCCCAGAGTGGCCGGGTGACAGCTGTGGCGGTGTGGTGACCGCAAGGCCCACTCTTGCCTCCCTCCAGATGCGCCTGACACCTTCCAGGCCACTTCAGGCAGCTACAGAGACCCACAAGGGGCCCCACACCCAGAATCCAAGTTTTGGCTTCAAGAACAGTGAGGAGCTCCTGCACTGGCCCATTCCAAGGGGTAGTGACCTGGAGCGTGTCAGAGGGGAGGACTGGCCCTTTACTGCTTATGGTGAGTGCCCCAGCCTCCCCCCACCTCCACGGGCTCCACAGGGGGTTACTGAGCCACTGCCACATGCCAGCCGCTGAGCGAGGGACCAGCCACGGTGCTGAGTAAAGCGCACTTAAACCCTGTCCTCATGGTTTTGTTTTGCTTTTAATTCTTACTTTATATGGGAGCAGTGTATAGTTGACTAACAGTGTTCTGTTAGTTTCAGGTATACAGCAAAGTGATTTGGTTATACATACACCTGTACCTATTCTTTTTCAAATTCTTTTTCCTTTAAGGTTATTACAGAGTATTAAGCAGAATTCCTGTGTTATACAGTAGGTCCTGGTTGATTATCTGTTTTATATACATTAGGGTGTATATGCTAATCCCAGCCTCCTCGTTTATCCCTTTCTCCAGCTTACCCCTTTGGTAACCATAAGTTTATTTTCTAAGTCTGTGAGTCTGTTTCTGTTTTGTAAATTAGTTCATTTATATCATTTTTTAAAGATTCCACATATAAGTGATATCATGTGATATTTGTCTTTGTCAGACTTACTTCACTTAGTATGATTATCTCTAGGTCCATCCATGTTGCTGCAAATGGCGTTATTTCATTCTTTTTTTATGGCTCAGTAATATTCTATTGTCTCTGTGTACCACACCTTCCTTATCCATTCATTGGTAGATGGTCATTTAGGTTGCTTCCATGTCTTAGCTATTGTAAATAGCTACAGTGAACATTGGGGTGCATGTATCTTTTTTTTCTGTTTTTTTGGGGGGCGGGCACGCCAGGTGGCGTGCGGGATCCTAGTTCCCTGACCAGGGATCAAAACCACACTGCCTGCTGTGGAAGTGCGGAGTCTCACCCACTGGACTGCCAGGGAAGTCCCTGTATCTTTTCAAATTATGGTTTTCTCTGGATATATGCCCAGGAGTGGAATTGCTGGATCATATGGCAACTCTATTTTTAGCTTTTGAGGAATCTCCATTCTGTTCTCCATTGGCTGAACAAATTTACATTCCCGCCAACAGCGTAGGAGGGTTCCATTTTCTCCACATCCTCTCTAGCATTTATTGTTTGTAGACTTTTTGATGATGGCCACTCTGATGCAAGATGATACCTTGTTGTAGCTTTGACTTGCATTTCTATAATAATTAGGGATGTCGATCATCTTGTCATGTGCTTCTTTTTTAAAGAGTGTGAGTGAAAGTTACCTCTTGAAATTGGCTTCGTGACAGTCTTCTTTTTGGATTACCTCCCCCAGGACATTTCTGGAGGGCAGGTGTCATTTACAGCCCCACAGGCCTTGTTAATATGAAGTGCCCATGAGAAATAGTTTTAAAGTTGTTGTTACGGGAAACGGCCACAAGGCGGCAGGATTTCTTCATGCCCAGCTTGGACACTCGGGCAACCAAAGCCTTGCAAAGTCAAAAGTTGTGTTTGGGGATTGTAAATTACAGTGGAATGTGCCAGAAGAAATACCCAAGGGGGTTGTGTCTCATTACTTCCTCCCCCTTACCTTTCACCTCTGGGTAAAATCCCAACCCCTGCAAAACCGCTTTGCTGAGTGTGCTGTCGTCTGGAGGCGGGGCAACTCTAAGCAAGGTGGCTGGAGGTGGGAAGCCCACCACCAGAACACGTGGAGACCAGGTGGCTTTTCACAGCTTTTACAGCCCTGAGGGTCCACCATTCTTTGGTTGCACTAGGCTTTGTTTAGCTGCAGGAGGACCCGCCTGGATCTAGAAATTGTGATCCCATGCAGAGGGCACCAGACACTACAGGTCCAAGGGGGGCTAATTTGCTGGTACATCCTCCCCAGCTCCCTCAGCCCCAGGACAGTCCAGCCATGAAAGCAAAGCCGGCTCAGTCTCCATTGATGTGACACCAGCCCGGGTCACCGAGGCCAGAGAGGAATATAGTAGGCATTTCTTTTTTCTTTTTTTTAATTTAATTTTTAGTTTATATTGGAGTACAGTTGATTTACAATGTTGTGTTTGTTTTAGGTATTCAACAACTTGATTCAGTTATACATAGACGTATATCTATTCTTTTTGGGATTATTTTCCCATATAGGTTATTACAGAGTGTTGAGTAGAGTTCCCTGTGCTATACTGTAGGTCCTTGTTGATTATTTTATATATATTGGGGTGTATATGCTAATCTCAACCTCCTCATCCCTTTCCCCACCTTTCCCTTGTGGTAACCATAAGTTTGTTTTCTTAGTCTGTGAGCCTGTTTCTGTTTTGTAAATAAGTTCATTTGTATCAACTTTTGGATTCCACCTCTAAGTGACATCATGTGATGTTTGTCCTTCCCTGTGTGACTTACTTCAGTTAGTATGATCATCTCTAGGTCCATCCGTGTTGCTGCAAATGGCATTATTTCATTCTTTTTAATGCTGAGTAATGTTCCATTGTCTGTATGTGCCACATCTTATTTATCCATTCATCTGTCGATGGACATTTTGGTTGCTAGTGTTTTGGCTATTGTAAAGAGTGCTGCAATGAACATTGTGGTGCGTGGGTCTTTTTGAATTATGGTTTTCTCCAGATAGTCACCCAGCACTGGGATTGCCGGATCATCTGGTAGCTCTAGTTTTAGTTTTTAAAGAAACTTCCATACTGTACTCCATAGTGGCTGTTACCAGTTTCCACTCCCACCAGCAGCTTAGGAGGGTTCCCTTTTCTCCACACCCTCTCCAACTGCTGTTGTTTGTAGACTTTTTGATGATGGCCATACTGACTGGTGAAAGGTGATACCTCTTTGTAGCTTTGATTTCCATTGCTCTAATAATTAGTGATGTTGAGAATCTTGTCGTTTTTTTTTTTTTTAAACAGTATGTTCCTGGGTTGTAAATTAGAGTGGAATGTGCCAGAACAAACACCCGAAGGTTGTGTCTCATTACTTCTTCCCCCTTACCCTTTCACCCCTAAGGCAAATCCCAACCCTGGAAAACCACTTTGCTGAAGGTGCTATTGTCCAGAGGTGAGGCGACCCTAAGGAAGAAGGATGGAGGTGGGAACCTTCCCAGCAGGAGATGTGGAGACCAGGTGACTTTTCAAAGCTCTTCCGGCCCTGAGAGTCCACCACCCTTTGGGTGCACTGGGCTTGTTTCAGCTGTAGGAGGGCCCACCTGGATTTAGAGATTGTGGTCCTGTGCAGAGGGGACCGGGCACTACAGGTCCAAGGGGGCTTCATTTGCTGGCAGATCCTCCCCAGCTCCCTCAGCCCCATGACAGTCAAGCCTTGGGACCCAAGCCTGCTCAGGCTCCAGGAATGTGACACTAGCCCAGATCACTGAGGCTTGAGGGGAACATTGTAGGCATTTCTTTTTTTTTTTTAATTTAACTTTTGTTTTCTATTGGAGTACAGTTGATTTACAATGCTGTGTTTTTTTAGGTGTTTGGCAACTTGATTCAGTTATACATAGACATATATCTGTTCTTTTTCGGATTCCTTTCCCATATAGGTTATTAAAGTGTGTTGAGTAGAGTTCCCTGTGCTATATAGAAGGTCCTTGTTGTTATCATCTATTTTATATATATTGGGGTGTATATGCTAGTCCCAACCTCCTCATTTATCCCTTCCACCACCTTTCCCCTTTGGTAACCGTAAATTTGTTTTCTGAGTCTTTTTCTGTTTTGTAAATTAGATCATTTGTATCAATTTGTAGATTCCACATCCAGTGATATCATATGACATTTGTCTTTGTCTGACTTACTTCAGTTAGTATTGAAACGGCGTACAAGCCCGTGTCCTTGTCTTTCTTTTGTAATAAAATGCTGACTCAAGAGTTAATGATTGGGAAATGTGAAGATAGAGAAACAAAGAATAGCTGTTGGGCTGAGGAACTGGTAACAATTTAGACTATAATTCTGCCACATAGTAGAATCATGAAACCCACAGTTCCCTGAAAGATACAAAGGCCTGACACACATTCCTGAGTTGTTTTTACAGAAAGCAGACCCTTTCCAGATGAAAAGTGCTGACCACAAGAACATAGACCCTAGACTGGTTGAAACCAGAGGTTGATGAAGCTTGAAACTTCGCCTTGATGCCAACCAATCCGAGAATTGTCTGCGAGGTAATCACCCCCTCCACGTTGGGTCACACAGTCTTGAGGGCATTAGCCCGCTGTGGCCCCCTTTGCCTGGCAAAGCAGTAAAAGCTATTCTTTTCTACTTCACCCAAAACTCTGCATTTCTATTCGGCACTGGTGAACAGAGGCCGAGTTTTGGCAATAGAATTTTGGGGGCTCATCTAGGATTGACCTGTGTGCAGGTGGCCTTGAGGCGTCCCTGTGTTTGATCGGACGCTCTGAGGTTTCTCTCCACACCAGCCTCCTTCGAGAGAGCGGAGGGTTGGAGGACTCCTCTGGAGGCCGGATCGCCAGGGATCCCCTGCCGTAGGGCTGTGCCCTGATCATACCCGGCCTGCTGTCTTGGTAGTTGGAGCTCCGAGGCGGGGATGGAAGACAGGAGAGAAGCTGTCCTGGCAGCTGCCAAGGCCCCCTTTGCCTTGAGGACATCCCCCTCTCCCTCTGCCCACACTGGTCCGGACTTCCTGCTCTGAGGAGACGTTTTGGGGAAGGAGCGACGTGGAGTTTGGGACATCACAGCACCTCCGCCAGCGCTTCGGTAAGCCCCCCGGCGTGCACCCCGAGGACCCTCAACCTTGTCCGCTTGGGGAACCTTCTGTTGCCGTTTGGGAAGTTTTTATTTATCTTTTTTGGGGGTAGATTTTTGAGATCCAGTTTGTAAGGAGCAGCTTAGACTAAGGCCACAGGCTTAGTGGGACTTGGAAACCAATTTGAGCCTTGAGCTGTTTGGGTTTTTTTTGTTTGTGGCTTCTGTTTGCCCGACAAGGATTTGGTTTGCCTTTGGTTTTGCTGGCAAGTGTTTAATTTGACTCAACATGGGAAGTGCTTCTTCTTTGATTCCATCTGACAGCCCACTAGGGAAAATTTTGGCAGCCTGGTCAACCTATAATTATAAACCTATAAATAGGGAAAAAATAATTTAACACCATGTGGTCACAATATTCTTTAGACTTCAGAGAAAACTGGTTGAGATGAGACTCTTTTGAAATTCCAAAACTGGTCCATTTTGCATGTGCAGTTAGAGAAAGCTGTCTTGATAAAAAACTTTTTTTCAGAACACTGACCTTGAGAGAACAAAACTATTCTTAGGAGAAAACTTGAAGTTAACTCTTACCATGTCCTTGAAGTACAAACACAGCCCACTGTGTCTGGGACTTCAGTCTTAATTAGTAGAACCTCAAGCCAAGGAGGGGCAGGAAAGGAGGGAAGAAAAAGAAGCCTTTTAGGGCTTCCCTGGCGGCGCAGTGGTTGAGAGTCCGCCTGCCGATGCAGGGGACACGGGTTGGTGCCCCGGTCCGGGAAGATCCCACATGCCGCGGAGCGGCTGGGCCCGTGAGCCATGGCCGCTGAGCCTGCGCATCCGGAGCCTGTGCTCCGCAATGGGAGAGGCCACAACAGTGAGAGGCCCGCGTACCGCAAAAAAAAAAAAAGAAGGCTTTTAGTCAAATGTGTAAATTTGACTGTTCTGTTATTCATAAACTGATAAGTTTAATTACAGTGCCTGATTCATGAAATATAAAAAGATGAAACAATGAGACCTCTGTCCGTCTGTATGTATGTCTCAGTATGTGTCTTTGACTTTGGATAATATTGCTGAGGTTAATTTGTAAATGAGCTCTATTGGCTTAAAGAAAAGTAAGTGCTTACAAATGAGATCCAAATTTACCTACTTTTGTCTTCTTGCAAGAGGGAAACTAAAGATATTAGCATTTATTAGTCACATGTCTTGTGCCACTTTGAGAAAAGAAATTGTGCTTTGGGAAAATGCATGTTTTTGGAGATTATAGAATATGTTCCTAAGTTTGCTAATCAGAGAATGTCAATATGACAGACAATTCAGTTGCTTTCTTCTTGGTTCTCACTAGAGATTAAGGGTTGTTTTTTTGTTTTAATTAATTATTATTATTATTTTTGGCTGCTTTGGGTCTTCATTGCTGCACGCGGGCTTTCTCTAGTTGCGGCGAGTGGGGGCTACTCCTTGTTATGGTGCGCGGGCTTCTCATTGCAGTGGCTTCTCTTGTTGCGGAGCACAGGCTCTGGGTGCCTAGGCTTCAGTAGTTGTGGCTCGCAGGCTCTAGAGCACAGGCTCAGTAGTTGTGGTGCATGGGCTTAGTTGCTTCACAGCATGTGGGATCCTCCCGGACCAGGGCTCAAACCTGTGTCCCCTGCATTGGCAGGTGGATTCTTAACCACTGTGCCACCAGGGAAGTGCAAGGGTTTTTTTAAGGGTTAAAAATTATAATATGTAATTAAAGCTAGTAAAATGATAAGGGAAACATTTCAGTATGTAAAGCAAGTAGGAGATGTATTGCCAGTGAGAGAAGGTATAAAGATTGCAGATATTTTTGTTAAAAAAAATGATAATAATTTTGTCCTACAGTTGGTTGTTTCTGGATGGAAAAAAATAAGGGACAAATTAATATGAATCCAGAAAGTGATTAAAGGGTTGTGAAAAAGGTACTTTAAGAATTTTCTATGTTGTTAACATTGATCCCCTCATTGTCAGATTTCTGTCGTCCTGCCCTTATAGCATAGAAATGGTCTACTTCTAAGTCAGGGAATTTAAAAATGAATAAACAATAGCTGTAAATTTTTTAAAATCAGGGCTATGGGAAATCCAAGATGCCCTCTTGGCTTTTCCCGGCTCCCTGACAAACCTCATTTTCTATTAGATGGGTTAAAGATTTCTCTGGCTGCAGGGAATGGCTCACAATGAAAAGGAAAAGGTTAGAAAATGTGTTTCCCACTTGGAGTATAGTGTCTACCATCTCCAGTGATCAAGACACCCACTTCACTGGACAAATCATACAAGACTTAATGTCACAAATTTCTTGAAATTATCACTGTCACTATCATCCTCAGTCATCAAGCAAGGTCAATAAAACTAATGGAAAAACTGGACTCAAAACAGAACAAAATAAATTATAGGGGATTAAATGAACTGCTAAATATGATTATAGTTTTTATGAATTGTCTGACATACTGCCTCTTCTAATCTTTGTTTTTCAGGTATAGAAAAGCCCTTTTCTTCAAGCTACTTATGATTTACAACAATTTGGTAATTTACACCTATAGGTAAAATTAAAATATTTTTTTCTCTCTGCCTGGTTCCTCCAGAAATTAGAGACTCTTGGGTTCTGAGCAGCCTTATCAGGTGAATGGAAAAGACTGTCTCTTGACATGTGCAGGAATCTAGATACTCTTGAGACCTGGAAAAGAGACAAATTTACCCAATGTATAGATATCACAGGCAGAATCTGCAGGCAAGCCTGGCCTTGAGAGGCCTTTTAAAAGTTTGATCTGAGATTCCTAATGAAGAGTTCCAGTGCAGCCAATATAAATGAGCCTATATGAGCAATTACGTTTATATGAATAATCAGGCCATGTATATTGAAACCAGACTTATTTTGAACAAATCAGCCTTAATTTGGCTGGACTTAGCAAAAAAATGAGGATAATCTAGAGAGAAAAATTATGTTTCAATAGTATACCTTTGTGGATATTGAAGTTTTGTATTTATTGAGGCTTTGTATTTATTATCTATGTCCAAGATGGCTCCTTATTGCTGTTACCTTATTATAAAGTTTAATTGAACTAGTAAAAGAATATTCTAAGCTTGTTTCTAAAGCCAATCATAGTAATCTATCTTTGGATGAAGATCAGATGCCCTGTGACCTACACCTAAGAGATTATGCACACTGGAAAAGACATTATTTAAAGGACTGTCAGCAAACTAAATAAAAAGATCCTTAAAAGATACTCTTAACTATGATATGTACCACAAAACTGAAGGGAATTGACTCGAATTCATATTTCCCATTGAAGAAGGGCCTCTGCATTTGAATGTCTATAGAAAAGACTGCTAACTCCAAACGACGCCCCCATCAGGATGAAAAGAAGACAACAGCAGTGGAAGACAGCTGACATAAAAATCTGGACCAGGCCCGTAAGAACCATCCAACTAATTCAAACTGCACTGTTTATCAAATGTTTGTCTTCCTATCAAAACAGAAAGTTATTGTTTTACTTCTAACCATACTTTTGACCCCAGTGTTCAGCATGAAAAAAAAATTCTCTAGTGAAGTTGTAACAGAGTATAAATATTCATGACATGTATCACTGCTTGTTTTAAGTGTATTGCTAAACGTGTACAATGCTTGTGTGACAATTAAGTACAAGTGATAAACTGTATAGCCTGCATTTTCCCATTCACATACCTCTGAGCCTGTTCATGCTATCTGATTCGTTTTCCCCCAACATGGAGAACTAAGCAAAAAAAAAAAAAAAAAAAGGCATAGGACCGAGGGACATAAATGGACCCAGAGCAGGCAACTGGGCCACCACTCTGGCAACGTTGGAAAAACATACTGATTATCAATGCCATTTATGGAAATATTTGCAGTCGAAACGGGAAAATGATGGAAGAAATTTTCACATGTTGAGGTATGGGGAAATCATTCTGGCTTGTACATGACTGAATTTGAAATTTAGGCTAACCAAAACAGCCTGTTTTGGGTCTATTAAACATGCATTGTACATCTGCCTTAGCCATTAAAAAAATTACATAAAAAAAATCAAAATGAAATAACTGTGGTTCAGACATCCAAAATGGAACTAGGTGGCCAGTATGGATGTGGGTTCAGACACGTTCCTATACTACTGAAAACTTGAGTTCTCTAAACTTTATCAGAGTTAAGAACACCATCAGCCATTTTCAAAACAATATCTAATAGCAGCTGCCAACTGCAACCTTATCCTCTCAAAGTCTTGTAACTATGAAACCTATTTCCTACTTTAAAAATAGTAATAGCAAATGAGACAGCTCAAGCTATAGCCTCCCAGCAAAAGCCTACTTGGTTACTAAATATCTGTAAAAAGGAAACACTCCAAAACTTATTTTCCTGGTTGCCATCTAAAATAGGAGGATTATGTTGAAAAATACTACAAAGGTGTATTTTAACCATTGTCTGCATTGTAATATGTCTAATAATTTTCAAATGTTTGTCTAGGTGCTATGACAAAGCAATCAGAGGTAATATTTTCTTAATACAAAATATTGATGCTAAGCTTCGAATTCGAGATTATTTCCAACTCTGTCCATTCCCCAAATTAGGACTACACCCCACATCAGCAGGACGTAACCAGAGCAGCTGTCACCCCATTCCCACAGAGAAGGGGAAAATTGAAACAGAGATGGACTGACACTGAGTTCTTCTGCCAAGTTTATGATTAACCTCTCAATCTAAAACATTCCCTTTCATGTTCTGTAGCTATTCCTCCTCAACTGAGGAATATCAAAGAAAAAGGGAGATTGAAACCGTGTACAAGCACCTGTGTCCTTCTCTTTGAAGAAGAATGCTGACTCAAGAGTCAGTGATTGGGAAACGTGAAGATGTAGAAACATAGCAGATGGGCTGGGGAACTGGTAAGAATTTAGACTATAATTCTGTCAAGTAGCAGAATCACCCAACTTAAGAGTTTTCTGAAAGATATAAAGGCCTGACACACATTCCTGAGTTCTTTTTACAGGAAGCAGTCCCCTCCAGATGAAAACAACTGATAGCAAGAACATAGACCCCAGACTGGATGAAAACCAAAGGTTACTGAAGTTTGAAATTTCACCTCGACGCCAACCAATCTGAGAATTTGCCATGAGCTGATCATGCCCTGCTTCTTAAACACTATAAAACTACTCACTACCCCCTCCAGGGTGGGCCACAGACTCTTGAAGGCATTAGACAGCTGTGGCCTCCTTTGCCTGACAAAGCAATTAAAGCTACACTTTTCTACTTCACACAACACTATGTCTCCGCCTTCCTATTCAGTACGGGTGACCAGAGGCGAAGTTTCAGCAACAATATGATCATCTCAAGGTCCATATGTGTTGCTGCAAGTGGCATTATTTCATTCTTTTTATGGCTGAATAATACTCCATGGTCTATACATACCAAAACTTATCCATTCATCTGTCTGTGAACATAGGGTTCCTTCCATGTCTTCGCTATTGTAAATACTGCTGCAGTGGATGTTGGGGTGCATGGGTCTTTTCGAATACGGGTTTTCTCTGGATATACCACAAGGAGTGGGATTGTCAGATCATCTGGTAGCTTTTTGTAGATTTTTAAGGAACCTCCATACTGTTCTCTATAGTGGCTGTTACCAGTTGCCATTCCCACCAGTAGCTTAGGAGGGTTCCCTTTTCTCCATGCCATCTCCAGCTATTATAGTTTGTAGACTTTTGGACAGTGGCCATTGTGACTGGTGCAAGGTGAGACCTCATTGCAGTTTTGATTTGTGTTCCTCTAATAATTAGTCATGTTGAGCATCTTGGCATGTGCTTTTTTTTTTTTTAAACAGTACGAGTAAAAGTTACCTCTTGAAATTGGTTTCATGACATTCTGCCCTGATTTGAATGTTTTTTGGATTGCTTACTGCAGGACATTTCTTGAGGGCAGGTGTCAGTTACAGCCCCCCAGGCCTTGTGAATATGAACAGATTTACAGTTGTTATTTCAGGAACCAGCCACAAGGCGGCAGCATTTTCTCATACCCAGCTCTGGTTACTCCTGCAACAACAACCTTAGGGAAAGTTGTGTTCCCCAGTTGTAACTTTGAGTGGTATGTGCTAGAACAAACACCCAAGGGAGTGTCCCTGGTGTCCAGTGGTTAAGACTCTTCGCTTCCAATGCAGGGGGTGCGGGTTGGATCCCTGGTCGGGGAACTAGGATCCCACAAGCCCCAGGGCCAAAAAAAAAAAAGAAATTCCAGGGGGTTGTGTCTTATTACCTCTTCCCCCTTACCCTTCTTGCCCGGGGCAGAACCCAACCCTTGGAGAACCACTCTGCTGAGGGTGCTGTCCTCCGGAGGTGGGGCGACTGAAGGAGGAGGATGGAGGTGGGAACCTTCCCAGCAGGAGACCAGGTAACTTTTCAAAGCTCTTGCAGCCCAGAGAGTCTACCCTCCTTTGGGTGCACTGGGCTTGGTTTATCTGTAGGAGTGCCAGCCTGCATCTGGAGATGGTGGTCCCATGCACAGGGGACCAGGCACTCCTGGTCCAAGGAGGGCTCATTTCCTGGCACATCCTTCCCAGCTCCCGGAGTCCCTTGGACAGTCCAGGCCTTGGGACCGAAGCCTGCCAAGGCTCCAGGGATGTGACACCAGCTTGGGTCAGTGAGGCCTGAGGTGATCATATGAGGCATGTCTTAGTTTTAGGGTTTTTTTTAATTTTTATTTTCTAGTGGAGTATAGTTGATTTACAGTGTCGTGTTTTCTTAGGTGTTTGGCAACGTGATTCAGTTATAGATAGACATATATCTGTTCTCTTTCCGATTCCTTTCCCATATAGGTTATTAAAGAGTGTTGAGTAGAGTTCCCTGTGCTATACAGAATGTCCTTGTTGATTATTTTATATATATTGGGGTTTATGTGCTAATCCCAACCTCCTCATTTATCCCTTCTACTACGTTTCCCCTTTGGTAACCGTATGTTTGTTTTCTAAGTCTGTGAGTTTGTTTCTGCTTTGTAAATGACTTCATTTGTATCAATTTTTCATTTCCTCCTATAAGTGATATCATGTGATCTTTGTCTTTCCCTTTCTGGCTTACTTCACTGAGTCTGATCATCTCTAGGTCCATCTGTGTTGCTGTAGGTGGCATTATTTCATTCTTCTTAATGCCTGAGTAATACTCCATTGTCTATATGTACCACATCTTCTTTATCCATTCATCTGTTGGTGAATATTTTCATTGCCTCCATGTCTTGGCTATTGTAAATACTACTGTAGTGGACGTTGCGGTGTGTGGGTCTTTTCTAATATGGGCTTTCTCTGGATATACCTTATGAGTGGGATTGCCAGATCATCTGGTACCTTTATTTGTAGTTTTTTAAGGAACCTCCTCCATACTGTTCTTTATACTGGCTGTTACCAGTTTCCTTTCCAACAAGATTTAAAACTAGTGCTTTCGGGCACTCAGTATTCACCAGGACTACAGGGATGTAAATGATTCTTGCCCTCAAGAAATGTCCTTCTGTAGGTAATCAAAAAACAGTACAAAGATTGCAAATTTTCAAGAAGGCAATTGCAGCAGCCAAATTTTACTCACACTGTTTAAAGAAAGGTCATGAAAAGATACTCAACATCGGTAATTGTTAGAGACATGCAAATCAAAACTACAATGAGGGCTTCCCTGGTGGCGCAGTGGTTGAGAGTCTGCCTGCCGATGCAGGGGACACGGGTTCATGCCCCGGTCCGGGAAGATCCCACATGCCGCGGAGCGGCTAGGCCCGTGAGCCACGGCCGCTGAGCCTGCGCGTCCGGAGCCTGTGCTCCGCAACGGGAGAGGCCACAACAGTGAGAGGCCCGCGTACCACAAAAAAAAAAAAAAAAAAAAAAAAAAAAAAAAAAAAACTACAATGAGGTATCACGTCGCAACAGGCCACATGATTATCATAAAAATGTCTACAAACAATGCTGCAGAGGGCGTGAAGAACAGAGATCCCTCCTCACTGTTGGTGAGATTTTAAAGTGGTAACAGACACTACGGAGACCAGTATGGAGGTTCCTTAAATACTGAAAATAGAACTACTATATGATCAAGGAATCCCACTCCTTGGCATATATCCAGAGAAAACCATAATTCAAAAACACACATGCAGGCTTCCCTGGTGGCGCAGTGGTTGAGAGTCCACCTGCCAATGCAGGGGACATGGGTTCGTGCCCTGGTCCGGGAAGATCCCACATGCCATGGAGCGGCTGGGCCTGTGAGCCATGGCCACTGAGCCTGCACGTCTGGAACCTGTGCTCCGCAATGGGAGAGGCCACAACAGTGAGAGGCCCGTGTACTGCAAAAAAAAAAAAAAAAAAAAACCACACATGCACCCCAAGTTTCACTGCAGCACTATTTACAATAGCCAAGACATGGAAGCAACCAAATTGTCCATCGTCAGATGAATGGATAAAGAAGAATTCGTAGATAGAAACAATGGAATATTACTCAGTCATGAAAAGAATGAAATAATGCCACTTGCAGCCACATGGATGGACCCAGAGGTGATCATACTAACTGAAGTAAGTCTGTTGCAACAAAAATAGAAATGAGGTTTTTCCTCTCCTGTTAACAAGGAAAAGAAAGGGAACAGTGAACAGGCTAGAGGAGAAACATAAAACTGTCCTGAAAGAGGTAATCAATCCTAGTTTCGTTTTAACTGTCACTCATCTGTAGTGTCTGTAACTAGATTTGGTTTTCACAAAGCTAACCTCCAACACTCTCTGACACAATGTGAATTACATCCTGCACCTATCACTCCTTAACTCTGAATTATATCCTGCCCCTAACACACTCTAATCTTGCATGAATTACATCCTTCACTTTGTGTTTACACGCCCTGCACTCCCCTGTAGGAAATCACCCCTTGTAGCATTCTGCATTTCAGAAAGAAGGTTGCTGGCCAATAATTTAGAGACGAACGGACCCAATTACCGGGTTGCCTGACACTAGCTGTGACTGTTTTGAAATAATGCAGAAAGAAGAAAAATGCGAGACCTTCACCACTTTGATCCTTATCACCTACCCCGGACTTCGAGCCTCACCTATAGGACTTACCCTGATCCCCCAGGGAAGGGGGTCACAGTTCTTGAGGTGTTAGTGTGCTGTATTATCCCCTTTCTCTGTCAAAGATAAAGCTATTTTTCTTTTTCTCCAAAACTCAGTCTCCATATTTCTGTTCAGCACTGGTGCACATGCACAGAGAGCCAAGATTTTGGCATCAAATCCGAGAGAAAGATAAATATCATATGGTATCACTTATAGGTGGAATCTAAAAATTGATACCAAGGAAGTAATTTACAAAAGAGAAAAAGACTTAGAAAACACACTTATGTTTACCACAGGGGAAAGGTAGGGGAAAGGGATAAATTAGAGATAAATTAGATAAATTAGAGAATATGTTGGAATTAACATATATACACTAATATGTATAAAACATAATCAACAAGGACCTACTGTATAGCATAGGAAATTATACTCAACACTCTGTAATAACCCATATGGGAACAGAATCCAAAAAAGAACAAATATATGTCTATGTATAACTGAATCAAGTTGCCGAACACCTGAAAAAAAACAACATTGTAAATCAACTATACTCCACTAGAAAATAAGAATTAAATTAAAAAAAAAACTAAAAGAAATGCTTCATATGATCACTTCAGGCCTTGCTGACCCAAGCTGATGTCACATCTCTGGAGCCTTGGCAGGCTTCGATCCCAAGGCCTGGACTGTCCAAGGGACTCAGGGCTGGGAAGGATGTGCCAGGAAATGAGCCCTCCTTGGACCAGGAGTGCCTGGTCCCCTGTGCATGGGACCACCATCTCCAGATCCAGGCCTGCACTCCTACAGCTAAACCAAACCCAGTGCACATAAAGCAGGGTAGACTCTCTGGGCTGCAAGAGCTTTGAAAAGTCACCTGGTCTCCACGTCTCCTGCTGGGAAGGTCCCCACCTCCATCCTCCTCCTTCACAGTCGCCCCACCTCCAGAGGACAGCACCCTCAGCAGAGCGATTTGCAGGGGTTGGCATTTGTCCCAGGGGTGAAGGGTGAGGGGGAAGAGGTAATGAGACATCATCACTTGCGTGTTTGTTTCGGCACATCCACTCCAATGTACAACCCAGAAACACGGCTTTCACGAAGGCTCTGGTTGTCCGAGTTCCAGAGTGGGGCATGCAGAAACCCTGCTGCCTTGTGGCCATTTCCCGTAACAGCAACATTAAAACCGGTGGTCTTGGGCACTTAATAGTCACAAGGCCTGTGGGGCTGTAAATAACGCCTGTCCTCTAGAAACGTCCTGGGGTAGGATGGGATCAGGATGGCAGGGGAGTAGGACGTGGAGCTCCGCAGAGCTCAGCTTCTCCCCAAAGATACATCAGACATCTGCGTGTGGAACAACTCTCACAGAACATCTACTTGAACACTACCAGAAGATCTCAGACTTCCAAAAGGGCAAGAAAATATCCAGGTAACAGGGTAGGGTAGAAGAGAGAGAGAGAGAGAGAGAGAGAACAGGACATGTGCCTCTGGGAGGGAGCTGTGAAAGTGGAAAGGTTTCCACACACTGGGAAGTCCCCTCACTGGCAGGGACAGAGGGGGAGTTTTTGCCTCAGAGCAGAGTGCAGCAACAGGTGTTTGGAGGGCAAAGCGGAGAGAGACCTGCACACATGTTCAGTGCTGCCTGGCTCTCCACAGCCTGACACACTTGTCCGCTCGCCCACTGGGACGGGTGGGGGCTGGGTGCTGAGGCTCGAGCTTCAGACGTCAGACCCGGAGGAGAGGACTGGGGTCGGCTGTGTGGAGACAGCCTGAGGGGCCTAGGGTGCAGTGTGCCACAACTGAGGGAGTTGGGGAAGAAGCCTGGGCCCACCAGAAAGGCAAGGTACCACTGTCGGTGGGGGGGGCCCCACGAGGAGAGGGGTGGGCCCGCCATAGGAGCTCCTCCTCTGCCCACTCACAGGCAGCAGGGCACTGCCTACCGCCTCTCGAGCTCCAGCGGGGGGCATGAGCCGTGGCTGCCATCTTGGACTCCAGAATGGGCCTGGATTGCTGCCACCACCGCCGTGGAGGGTCCTGTGAGTGGGTGCAGGTCACTGCCCTCACCCTCCCAGGAGCCTGCTCAGCCCACCGCCAAGGATCCCACGATCTGGGGCCAACTTTCCCAGGAGTGTGCATGGTCCGCCGCCACTGCTGATGGCCCTGCAACCTGGTGCCGACCACTGCCCCCACATCCGAGAGGCCGCACGACCCACCTCCACCACCTAGGGCCCCAGGATCCAGGGTGATCTTCCCCAGGGGCCTGCAACCTACCGCTGCTGCTGCAGAGGGACCAATGACTATGAGCCAGCCACTGCCTCTGCCTTCCTGGGAGTCTGTGCAAGCTATACACCTGCACACCTGCACACCCCCTATCAAGGGGATACCAGCCAGCACACACTGAGGTAAGAGATGGCAAGCATCCAAACCAAAAGCAGCCCTCATGTCAAAAGTTAAACCCACACAAGCTACACAGGGACACCCCCACAAACAGCCCTCCAAGATTACCATAGATACTTGTTTTCCTAAATGCACAGACTAAGAGAAATAGAACCATAGAACCAAAATAAAGAAGCAGAGGATCCACTCTCAGCTAAAAAACCCAGAGAATTCCCCTGAAGGAACAAACAGTGAAACAGACCCCTTCAGTCTAATAGACACTGAGTTCAAAAACGAGGTAATGAAAATACTGAAGGAATCAAGAAAGGCTATTGACGGAAATTCAGATTACTGTAAAAAGGAACTAGAAACTATACGGAGGAGCCAAGAAAAATTAGAAAATTCATTTCCCGAGATGAAAGCTGAGCTCAATGCAGTGAATAGCAGAATGAATAATGTGGAAGAAAGAAAAAGTGATCTGGAACACAGAATAATGGAAATTACCCAATCAGAAGAGCAGACAAAAAGCCAAAGGAAAAGAAAAAAAAGCAATATTAGAGACCTATGGGATAATATAAAGCAGGCCAATCTACATGTTATAGGGATTCCAGATGGAGAAGAAAGAGAAAAGGGGATTGAAGATGTATTTGAAGAAATTATGGCTGAAAAGTTCCCAGACCTAAAGAAGGGAACATCCAGATACAGGAAGCACAGAGGGTCCCAGAAAAGATGAACCCAAACAGACCTACACCAAGATATATTATAATAAAAATGGCAAAAGTTAAAGAGAGGATTCTAAAGTCAGCAAGAGAAAAACAAAGAGTTCTTTACAAGGGAATCCCCATGAGTCTATCAGCTGATTTGTCTACAGAAACACTGCAGGCAAGAAGGGAGTGACAAAATATATTCTAAGTCTTGAAAGAGAAAAATATGCAATCTAGAATACCCAGCAAGATTTTCATTTGGAATAGGAGGAGAAATAAAGAATTTCTCAAACAAGCAAAAACTAAAAGAATACAGCAATACTAAACCTATTCTAAAAGAAATACTGAAAGGTCATTTCTAAATAGAAAAGATGCAAGAAGAAATAGGAAGGAGAAAACCACAATTGGAAAGTAAATCACTTAAATTAGCCAGCATACAGATCAAAAAGAAAAAAAAAACCTATTTGTGAAAGCAATGATAAACACAACGAACAGCAAAAGGATAAACATGAAGATGTAAAAAGGGACATCAAAATCATAAAATGTGGGGAAGGAGAATAAGAAAATGCAGATTTTTTTTTTTTTTTAGAATGTGTTTAAGCCTATATGACTTATCAGTCTAAAGCAAGCATATATAGCAAGGGGTTAACAATACTTGAAAAACAGGGCAACCACAAATCAAGAACATACAATAGATTCACAAGAACCAAAAAGAAGAGAACACAAGCATAAAATAAAAGGAAATCATCAAACCACAAAAAGAAAAAAAGAAAAAGGAATGAAGAAGAAACAAAGAATCAACTGGAAAACAAGGTTTGAAATGGCAATAAATACATATGTATCAATAATTACTTTAAATGTCAATGGAGGGCTTCCCTGCTGTGCAGTTGTTGAGAATCCGCCTGCCAATGCAGTGCACACAGATTTGAGCCCTGGTCCGGGAAGATCCCACATGCCGCGGAACAACTAAGCCTGTATGGCACAACTACTGAAGCCCACGCACCTAGAGCCCATGCTCCGCAACAAGAGAAGCCACCGCAATGAGAAGCCCATGCACTGCAATGAAGAGCAGCCCCCGCTCGCTGCAACTAGAAGAAAACCCATGCACAGCAACAAAGACCCAACACAGCCAAAAATAAATAAATAAAAACATTTTAAAAAACACTAAGGAAATCTGAATAAAGTATGAACTTAAAAAAAAATGTTGGGAGACGAGGGGAAGATGGCAGAAGAGTAAGATGCGGAGATCACCTTCCTCCCCACAGATGCACCAGAAATACATCTCCACGTGGAACAACTCCTACAGAACACCCACTGAACGCTGGCAGAAGACCTCAGACCTCCCAAAAGGCAAGAAACTCCCCACGTATCTGGGTAGGGCAAAAGAAAAAAGGAAAAACAGAGACAAAAGAATAGGGAGAGGACCTGCACCAGTGGGAGGGAGCCGTGAAGGAGAAAAAGTTTCCACATACTAGGAAGCCCCTTCGTGGACGGAGACTGTAGGTGGTGGAGCGGGGAAGCTTTGGAGCCGCAGAGGGTGCGGAAGGGGTGCGGAAGGCAAAGTGGAGAGATTCCCGCACAGAAGATCAGTGCCGACCGGCACTCACCAGCCCGAGAGGCTTGTCTGCTCACGCGCCGGGGCGGGCAGGGCTGGGAGCTGAGGCTTGGGCTTCGGTCGGAGCGCAGGGAGAGGACTGGGGTTGGCAGCGTGAAAACAGCCTGCAGGGGGTTAGTGCACCACGGCTAGCCGGGAGGGAGTCTGGGGAAAAGTCTGGACCTGCCGAAGAGGCAAGAGACTTTTTCTTCCCTCTTTGTTTCCTGGTGCGCCAGGAGAGGGGATTAAGAGCGCTGCTTAAAGGAGCTCCAGAGACGGGCGCGAACCGCGGCTAAAAGCACGGACCCCAGAGACAGGCATGAGACGCTAAGGCTGCTGCTGCCGCCACCAAGAAGTCTGTGTGCGAGCACAGGTCACTATCCACACACCCCTTCCGGGGAGCCTGTGCAGCCTGCCACTGCCAGGGTCCCAGGATCCAGGGACAACTTCCCCGGGAGAACGCACGGCACGCCTCAGGCTGGTGCAACGTCACGCCGGCCTCTGCCGCTGCAGGCTTGCCCAGCACTCCATACCCCTCCCTCCCCCCGGCCTGAGTGAGCCAGAGTCCCGGAAGCAGCTGCCCCTTTAACCCCGTCCTGTCTGAGTGAAGAACAGACGCCCTGCGGCGACCTACACGCAGAGGCGGGGCCAAATCCAAAGCTGAGCCCTGGGAGCTGTGAGAACAAAGAAGAGAAAGGGAAATCTCTCCTAGCAGCCTCAGAAACAGCAGATTAAAGCTCCACAATCAACTTGATGTACCCTGCATCTGTGGAATACATGAGTAGACAACGAATCATCCCAAATTGAGGAGGTGGACTTTAAGAGCAAGATTTATTATTTTTTCCACTTTTCCTCTTTTTGTGAGTGTGTATGTGTATGCTTCTGTGTGAGATTTTGTCTGAATAGCTTTGCTTCCACCATTTGTCCTAGGGTTCTATCTGTCCAGTTTTTTTTCTTAAAAAATTTTTTTAATAATTATTTTTATTTTAATAACTTTTTTTACTTTATCTTACTTTATTTTATTTTATTTTCACTTCTTGCTTTCTTTCCTTCCTTCCCTCCTTCCTTCCTCCCTCCCTCCCTCTTTCTTTTCTTTCTTTCTATCTTCCTTTCTTTTTTTCTTCCTTTCTTTCTACTTTTTCTCCCTTTTATTCTGAGCCGTGTGGATGAAAGGCTCTTGGTGCTGCAGCCAGGAGTCAGTGCTGTGCCTCTGAGATCGGAGAGCCAACTTCAGGACACTGGTCCACAAGAGTCCTCCCAGCTCCACATAATAACAAATGGCGAAAATCTCCCAGAGATCTCCATTTCAACACCAGCACCCAGCTTCACTCAACAACCAGCGAGCTACAGTGCTGGACACCCTATGCGAAACAACTAGCAAGACAAGAAGACAACACCACCCATTAGCAGAGAGGCTGCCTAAAATCATAATAAGTCCACAGACACCCCAAAACACACCACCAGGCGTGGACCTGCCCACCAGAAAGACAAGATCCAGCCTCATCCACCAGAACACAGGCACTAGTCCCCTCCACCAGGAAGTTTACACAACCCACTGAACCAACTTTAGCCACTGGGGACAGACACCAAAAACAACAGGAAATATGAACCTGCAGCCTGCAGAAAGGAGACCCCAAACACAGTAAGATAAGCAAAATGAGAAGACAGAAGAACACATAGCAGTTGAAGGAGCAAGATAAAAACACACCAGACCTAACAGATGAAGAGGAAATAGGCAGTCTACCTGAAAAAGAATTCAGAATAATGATAGTAAAGATGATCCAAAATCTTGGAAATAGAATAGACAAAATGCAAGAAACATTTAACAAGGACCTTGAAGAACTAAAGATGAAACAAGCAACGATGAACAACACAATAAATGAAATTTAAAATACTCTAGATGGGATCAATAGCAGAATAACTGAGGCAGAAGAACGGATAAGTGACGTGGAAGATAAAATAGTGGAAATAACTACTGCAGAGCAGAATAAAGAAAAAAGAATGAAAAGAACTGAGGACAGTCTCAGAGACCTCTGGGACAACATTAAACACACCAACATTCGAATTATAGGGGTCCCAGAAGAAGAAGAGAAAACGAAAGGGACTGAGAAAATATTTGAAGAGATTATAGTTGAAAACTTCCCTAATCTGGGTAAGGAAATAGTTAATCAAATCCAGGAAGCACAGAGAGTCCCATACACAATAAATCCAAGGAGAAATACGCCAAGACACATATTAATCAAACTGTCAGAAATTAAATACAAAGAAAACATATTAAAAGAAGCAAGGCAAAAAGAACAAATAACACACAAGGGAATCCCCATAAGGTTAACAGCTGATCTTTCAGCAGAAACTCTGCAAGCCAGAAGGGAGTGGCAGGACATATTTAAAGTGATGAAGGAGAAAAACCTGCAACCAAGATTACCCAGCAAGGATCTCATTCAGGTTTGATGGAGAAATTAAAACCTTTACAGACAAGCAAAAGCTGAGAGAGTTCAGCACCACAAAACCAGCTTTACAACAAATGCTAAAGGAACTTCTCTAGGCAAGAAACACAACAGAAGGAAAAGACCTACAATAACGAACCCAAAACAATTAAGAAAATGGGAATAGGAACATACAAATCGATAATTACCTTAAATGTAAATGGACTAAATGCTCCCACCAAAAGACACAGATTGGCTGAATGGATACAAAAACAAGACCCATATATATGCTGTCTACAAGAGACCCACTTCAGACCTAGAGACGCATACAGACTGAAAGTAAGGGGATGGAAAAAGATATTCCATGCAAACGAAAACCAAAAGAAAGCTGGAGTAGCAATTCTCATATCAGACAAAATAGACTTTAAAATAAAGACTATTAGAAGAGACAAAGAAGGACACTACATAATGATCAAGGGATCGATCCAAGAAGAAGATATAATAATTGTAAATATTTATGTACCCAACATAGAAGCACCTCAATACATAGGCAAATACTAACAGCCATAAAAGGGGAGATCGACAGTAACACAATCATAGTAGAGGACTTTAACATCCCACTTTCACCAATGGACAGATCATCCAAAATAAAAATAAATAAGGAAGCAGAAGCTTTAAATGATACATTAAACAAGATGGACTTAATTGATATTTATAGGACATTCCATCCAAAAACAACAGAATACATAGTTTTCTCAAGTGCTCATGGAACATTCTCCAGGATAGATCATATCTTGGGTCACAAATCAAGCCTTGGTGAATTTAAGAAAACTGAAATTGTATCAAGTAACTTTTCCCACCACAATGCTATGAGACTAGACATCAATTACAGGAAAAGATCTGTAAAAAATACAAATACATGGAGGCTAAACAATACACTACTTAATAACGAAGTGATCACTGAAGAAATCAAAGAGGAAATTAAAAAATACCTAGAAACAAATGACAATGGAGACACAACGACCCAAAACCTATGGGATGCAGCAAAAGCAGTTCTAAGAGGGAAGTTTATAGCAATACAATCCTACCTTAAGAAACAGGAGGGCCTCCCTGGTGGCGCAGTGGTTGAGAGTCCGCCTGCCGATGCAGGGGATACGGGTTCGTGCCCCGGTCTGGGAGGATCCCATATGCCGCGGAGCGGCTGGGCCCGTGAGCCATGGCCGCTGGGCCTGCGCATCTGGAGCCTGTGCTCCGCAACGGGGGAGGCCACAACAGTGAGAGGCCCGCATACCGCAAAAAAAAAAAAAAAAAAAAAAAAAAAAGAAACAGGAAACATCTCGAATAAACAACCTAACCTTTCACCTAAAGCAATTAGAGAAAGAAGAACAAAAAACCTCCAAAGTTAGCAGAAGGAAAGAAATCATAAAAATCAGATCAGAAATAAATGAAAAAGAAATGAAGGAAACAATAGCAAAGATCAATAAAACTAAAAGCTGGTTCTTTGAGAAGATAAACAAAATTGATAAACCATTAGCCAGACTTATCAAGAAAAAAAGGGAGAGGACTCAAATCAATAGAATTGGAAATGAAAAAGGAGAAGTAACAACTGACACTGCAGAAATACAAAAGATCAAGAGAGATTACTACAAGCAACTCTAGGCCAATAAAATGGACAACCTGGAAGAAATGGACAAATTCTTAGAAATGCACAACCTGACAAGACTGAATCAGGAAGAAATAGAAAATATGAACAGACCAATCACAAGCACTGAAATTGAAACTGTGATAAAAAATCTTCCAACAAACAAAAGCCCAGGACCAGATGGCTTCACAGGCGAATTCTATCACACATTGAGAGAAGAGCTAACACCTATCCTTCTCAAACTTTTCCAAAATATAGCAGAGGGAGGAACACTCCCAAACTCATTCTATGAGGCCACCATCACCTTGATACCAAAACCAGACAAGGATGTCACAAAGAAAGAAAACTACAGGCCAATATCACTGATGAACATAGATGCAAAAATCCTCAACAAAATACTAGCAAACAGAATCCAACAGCACATTAAAAGAATCATACACCATGATCAAGTGGGGTTTATTCCAGGAATGCAAGGATTCTTCAATATATGCAAATCAATCAACGTGATATACCATTTAAGAAATTGAAGGAGAAAACCCATATGATCATCTCAATAGATGCAGAGAAAGCTTTCGACAAAATTCAACACCCATTTATGATAAAAACTCTTCAGAAAGTAGGCATAGAGGGAACTTTCCTCAACATAATAAAGGCCATATATGACAAACCCACAGCCAACATCGTCCTCAATGGTGAAAAACTGAAAGCATTTCCACTAAGATCAGGAACAAGACAAGGTTTCCCACTCTCACCACTCTTAGTCAACATAGTTTTGGAAGTTTTAGCCACAGCAATCAGAGAAGAAAAGGAAATAAAAGGAATCCAAATTGGAAAAGAAGAAGTAAAGCTGTCTCTGTTTCCAGATGACATGATACTATACATAGAGAATCCTAAAGATGCTACCAGAAAACTACTAGAGCTAATCAATGAATTTGGTAAAGTAGCAGGATACAAAATTAATGCACAGAAATCTCTGGCATTCCTATACACTAATGATGAAAAATCTGAGAGTGAAATCAAAAGAACACTCCCATTTACCACTGCAACAAAAAGAATAAAATATCTAGGAATAAACCTACCTAAGGAGACAAAAGACCTGTATGCAGAAAATTATAAGACACTGATGAAAGAAATTAAAGATGATACAAATAGATGGAGAGATATACCATGTTCTTGGATTGGAAGAATCAACATTGTGAAAATGACTCTACTACCCAAAGCAATCTACAGATTCAATGCAATCCCTATCAAACTACCACTGGCATTTTTCATAGAACTAGAACAAAAAATTTCACAATTTGTATGGAAACACAAAAGACCCCAAATAGCCAAGGCAATCTTGAGAATGAAAAGCGGAGCTGGAGGAATCAGGCTCCCTGACTTCAGACTATACTACAAAGCTACAGTAATCAAGACAGTATGGTACTGGCACAAAAACAGAAAGATAGGTCAATGGAACAGGATAGAAAGCCCAGAGATAAACCCACGCACATATGGTCACCTTATCTTTGATAAAGGAGGCAGGAATGTACAGTGGAGAAAGGACAGCCTCTTCAATAAGTGGTGCTGGGAAAACTGGACAGGGACATGTAAAAGTATGAGATTAGATCACTTCCTAACAGCATACACAAAAATAAGCTCAAAATGGATTAAAGACCTAAATGTAAGGCCAGAAACTATCAAACTCTTAGAGGAAAACACAGGCAGAACACTCTATGACATAAATCACAGCAAGATCCTTTTTGACCCACCTCCTAGAGAAATGGAAATAAAAACAGAGATAAACGAATGGGACCTAATGAAACTTCAAACCTTTGCACAGCAAAGGAAACCATAAACAAGACCAAAAGACAACCCTCAGAATGGGAGAAAATATTTGCAAATGAAGCAACTGACAAAGGATTAATCTCCAAAATTTACAAGCAGCTCATGCAGCTCAATATCAAAAAAACAAACAACCCAATCCAAAAATGGGCAGAAGACCTAAACAGACATTTCTCCAAAGAAGATATACAGACTGCCAACAAACACATGAAAGAATGCTCAACATCATTAATCATTAGAGAAATGCAAATCAAAACTACAATGAGATATCATCTCACACCAGTCAGAATGGCCATCATCAAAAAATCTAGAAACAATAAATTCTGGAGAGGGTGTGGAAAAAAAGGGAACACTCTTGCACTGCTGGTGGGAATGTGAATTGGTACAGCCACTATGGAGAACAGTATGGAGGTTCCTTAAAAAACTACAAATAGAACTACCAAATGACCCAGCAATCCCACTACTGGGCATATACCCTGAGAAAACCATAATTCAAAAAGAGTCATGTACCAAAATGTTCATTGCAGCTCTATTTACAACAGCCTGGAGATGGAAACAAGCTAAGTGTCCATCATCGGATGAATGGATAAAGAAGATGTGGTACATATATACAATGGAATATTACTCAGCCATAAAATGAAACGAAATTGAGCTATTTGTAATGAGGTGGATAGACCTAGAGTGTGTCATACAGAGTGAAGTAAGTCAGAAAGAGAAAAACAAATACCGCATGCTAACACATATATATGGAATTTAAGAAAAAAAATGTCATGAAGAACCTAGGGGTAAGACGGGAATAAAGACACAGACCTGCTAGAGAATAGACTTGAGGATATGGGGAGGGGGAAGGGTAAGCTGTGAGAAAGCGAGAGTGGCATGGACATATATACACTACCAAACGTAAAATAGATAGCTAGTGGGAAGCAGCCGCATAGCACAAGGAGATCAGCTCGGTGCTTTGTGACCACCTAGAGGGGTGGGATAGGGAGGGTGGGAGGGAGGGAGATGCAAGAGGGAAGAGATATGGGAACATATGTGTTTATATAACTGATTCACTTTGTTATAAAGCAGAAACTAATACACCATTGTAAAGCAATTATACTCCAATAAAGATGTAAAAAAAAAAATGTCAACAGACTGAGTGCTCCAATCAAAAGACACAGAGTGGCAGACTGGATAAAAAAAAAACAAGAGCTTACAGTATGCTGCCTACAAGAGACCCACCTTAGGGCAAAGGACACACATAGATTGAAAGTGAGGGGATGGAAAAAGGTATTTCATGCAAACAGAAATGACAAGAAAGCAGGAGCTGCAAGACTCGTATCAGACAAAATAGACTTTAAAGCAAAGGCTATAAAGAAAGATAAAGAAGGACACTATATAATAATAAAGGCATCAATACAAGAAGAGGATATTATACTCGTCAACAAACATGCACCTAATATAGGAGCACCCAAAAACATAAAACAAATACTAGCAGACATAAAAGGAGAAATTGACAGGAATAAAATAATAGTAGGAGATTTTAAGATCCCACTCACATCAATGGACAGATCTTCTAGAGAGAAAATCAATATGGAAACAGAGATCCTAAATGATACAATAGAACAGTTAGACTTAATTGATATTTTCAGGACATTACATCAAAAAAAATCAGAATATAGGGGCTTCCCTGGTGGCGCAGTGGTTGAGAGTCCGCCTGCCGATGCAGGGGACACGGGTTCGTGCCCCGGTCCGGGAAGATCCCACGTGCCGCGGAGCGGCTGGGCCCGTGGGCCATGGCTGCTGAGCCTGCACATCCGGAGCCTGTGCTCCGCAACGGGAGAGGCCGCAACGGTGAGAGGCCCACGTACCGCCAAAAAAAAAAAAAAAAAAAAATCAGAATACACATTCTTTTCAAGTGCACATGGAACATTCTCTAGAATAGACCACATACTATGGCACAAAACTAACCAACAAATTTAAGAGTATAGGAATTATTTCAAGCATCTTCTTTGACCACAATGGCATGAAACTAGAAATCAACCACAGGAAAAGAAATGAGAAAAAAACAATTACATGGAGACTAAGTAACATGCTACTAAAAAACCATTGGTCAATGACAAAATCAAAAAGGAAATTTAAAAAATACCTTGAGACAAACGACAGTGAAAACACAACCATACAAAATCTATGGGACGCAGCAAAAGCAGTTCTTAGAGGGAAGTTCATAGCAATACAGGCCTTTGTCAAAAAAAAACAAGAAAAATCTCAAGTAAACAACCTAACCTACCACCTAAAAGAATTAGAAAAAGAATAACAATACCTAAAGTCAGCAGAAAGAAGGAAATAATAAAGATCAGGGTGGAGATAAATAAAATAAATATTTAAAAAACAACAGAAAAAATCAACAAAACCAAGAGCCGGTTCTTTGAAAGGGTAAACAAAATTGACAAACCTCTGGCTAGGCTCACCAAGAAGAAAAGAGAGAGAACCCAAATAAACAGAATAAGAAATGAAAAAGAGGTGACAGTTTGCACATGGAAAATAAAGTGAGCACTTCAACCACATGTGGCGCATGACTCAAACCCACCACCTGCCCACGCGGAACATTCCAGAGGCAGAGCCTCCAAGGCACACAGACCCACCTGTGGCTCTGGGAGGTTGCATCCCCCCCCACTCCCTACCTGTGGGTCCTTCCTGGCCGGCAGGGCCAATGCTGTAGAGCAGGTGGTGCTCATTCCAGGCTGATGGGCGCACATGGAACCCATGTTTCACTGTCAGTTTTTGTGCTTGATTTTGAGAATGGAATTATGGGGATTTTTTTTAATGTATCTTAACTGACATCTGTCAGTGTTTAAGGCAGTATCTCCAGGCTTTTAGATCCCTAGTTAGCTGGACGGGGAGGCATTTTGGTCACCAGTTCACTCTTGTGCTTTGATGTTTTCCTGTCTTTCTATCCCCCTCTGTTCCCAAGAGCAAAGATTAATTTAAAGGCAAAGATGGAGTCACTGTAAGCTAACCTGTCCTCATTTACACCTTCCTTTTCTTTTCCAGTGCAGAAATTAAAATAAGTATAAAGCAAAATAATAACCCCACAAAAACAAAAAAACACAAACCACTGTGCTTCCCTCATGGTTCAGTGGTTAAGAATCCACCTGTCAATGCAGGGGACACGGGTTCGATCCCAGTCCAGGAAGATCCCACATGCTGCAGAGCAACTAAGCCTGTGCACCACAACTACTGAGCCTGCGCTCTAGAGCCCACGAGCCACGACTGCTGAGCCCAAGTGCCACAACTACTGAAGCCAGTGTGCCTAGAGCCCATGCTTCACAAGAGAAGCCACCACAATGAGAAGCCCGTGCACCCCAACGAAGAGTAGCCCCCACTCACTGCAACTACAGAAAGCCCGCGTGCAGCAATGAAGACCCAATGTAGCCAAAAATAAATAAATTAATAAATTAAAAAAAAAGAACATTACAGGCCAATATCTTTGATGAATATAGATGGAAAAATTCTCAACAAAATATTAGCAAACTGAATCCGACAACACATAAAAAAGATCATACATCACGACCAAATGGGATTCATCCCAGGTTCACTAGGATGGTTCAACATACACAAATCAATCAATGTAATACACCACATTAACAAAAGAA
Organism: Mesoplodon mirus; assembly: GCF_964341445.2. Classification (NCBI taxonomy): domain Eukaryota; kingdom Metazoa; phylum Chordata; class Mammalia; order Artiodactyla; family Ziphiidae; genus Mesoplodon; species Mesoplodon mirus. Next base: position 47,965,566 of record NC_138988.1, on the reverse strand, counting down.
AAGTCAAAAACCACATTATCATCTCAATAGGTGCAGAAAAAGCACTTGACAAAATTCAACATCCATTCATGATAAAAACCCTTACCAAAGTGGGAATAGAGGAAACATATCTCAACATAATAAAAGCCATTTGTGACAAACCCACAGCCAATATCATACTGAACAGTGAAAAGCTGAAAGCCTTCCCCCTGAAATCTGGAACAAGACAAGGATGCCCACTCTCACCACTTCTCTTCAACATAGTATTGGAAGTTCTAGCCACAGCAATCAGAAAAGAGAAATAAATAAAAGGTATCCAAACTGGAAGGAAAGAGGTAAAATCATCACTATATACAGATGACATGATACTATATATAGAAAACCCTAAGGACTCCACATAAAAACTATTAAATCTAATAAATTAATTCAGCAAAGTAGAAGGATACAAGATTAACATTTGGAAATTCCTTTACACTAACAATGAAATATCAGACAGGGAATGTAAAAAAAAATACCTTCTAAAATCGCACCAAAAAACCCCCCACAAAACCTAGGAATAAACCTGACCAAGGAGGTGAAAGACTTATATGCTGAGAACTATAAAACATTAATAAAGAATATTAAAGAGGATTCAAAGAAATGGAAAGATAATCCCATGCTCTTGGATTAGAAGATGTATAAAGACGATGTGGTATGTGTACACAGTAGACTATTACTCAGCCATTAAAAAAGAATCAAATTCTGCCACTTGCAGCAACATGGATGGACCTAGAATGTATTATATAGTACCTTAGTGAAATAAGTTAGACAGAGAAAGAAAAATACTCTATGTTCTCACTTACACGTGGAATCTTAAAAATGCAAGAAAGGAATGTATGTAACAAAATAGCAATAGACTCACAGAGAACAAATTAGTGGTTACTGGTGGGGACAGGGAAGAGGGGAGGGAGAGAGAGTAGTTTGTTTCTCTTAATCCAATACCCCTATGTAGAAAATAAACAAACAAGGATTATATTGTACAACACAGGAAAATATAGCCATTATTTTGCAATAACTTTAAGTGGAGCATAATCTATAAAAATATTAAATCAATAAGTTATACCCGAGTCTAATGTAATATTGTAAATCAACTGTATTCCAGTGGCAGTGACATAAAGCCGCAGATCGCACAGCCATGGGGAGAGGGCTCAGGTTTCAGGCCTGCTTCCCTTGTCATGCAGTCCCGGGGGATCAGATCTGATTTCAGCCCCGCCTCCAAGGGTGGGCAACTTGCTGGCGCCTGTGCACTCCCAGAGCTCATAGAGGTGGCACCAAGAAGGAGGCTGCTATGGTGGTCCTGCACCTCCCTTCACCCGCCCCTCAACAGTGGCGCTTCGCTTCTGTGGCTGGCCTGGGCTTCTTCTGCGCACACCCCCGCTTGGGCACATACTATACTCAGCCCCTTCAGGCTGTCTCCGTGCAGCCAACCCCAGTCCTCTCCCCTGGCCTGTCCTCTGAAGCCCAAGTTTCAGCACCCAGCTCCTGCACATACCAGCAGGCATGATTCTTGGGCTGAGAACTGCACAAAGTAGCACAGATCCTCTGTGCAGGTCTCTGTTTTGTCTGCTGCAAACTGGCTGCTATGCCCTCCTCCAAGTCTCTGCAGCTCCTTTTCTGTCCCAGCTGATCTCTGCACCAGTGAAGGGGCTTCCCAGGGTGAGGGAACATTTCCTCTTTCACAGCTCCCTCCCCAGGGTGCAGGTCCTGTCCTGTTTTCTTCCTTTTTTTTTCTTTTATCCTATCTCATTATGTGGAGATCTTTCTTGCACTCCTGGATGTCTGAGATCTTCTGCTAGTGTTCAGTAGGTATTGTGTGAGGATTGTTCCACATGTAGATGTATTTTTGATGTGTTCAATATTTGCAGGACAAGGTGAACTCCACGTCCTTCTATTCCACCATCTTGATTCAATCCCTGTATGATTTTTTTGCCCTTTTTCTTCTACTACAGGAAATCAAATGATCAGTGCCTGAAGAAGGCTGACTAGAGGCCCAAGGACACAGCCCCACAGCAACCCTAAAGCCCAGAACCTAAAGAAGCAAAAGAGGGGACAAACTGCCTTCAAAAGGACATTAAGTCATGTATACTCCCTGCAAGAGTGCATCAGAGGGCTTGTTTTCACTGATATTGACAAGAGACGCTACAAAGGCAGTTTAAGTGTCCAATATAATGGGGAAAAAAACATTACATTGGCATTGTAATGTATTTTCCCTGACCATCTTTGAGGTTGGGTGCCTCTTCATATGTAAAATGATCGTTTTTATTTCTTTTTCAGTGAAATTTAATTTCATAGGTTCCAAATATTTTTATTTGGTCACTTCTATTTTTTGTCTTGAGAGACCATTCAAATATACTTTATATTTGTGGTGTCTTCTCCCACAGCATCCTTCCAAGCCAATTACTGTCCACCCAGTCACTAAAAAATTTGTTAAGGAACTTGTTTTCACAGGTCATCCACCACTCAAAACACCTGATATGAGGGCCATCTGCCTTGAACAGCCTTACATCAAGAACTCTGTACTGAGCCCTTTGCTCTCAACTTGTGGACCACATAAAGGACAGGATGAGGGTATCATTATTACCTCACAACCTGCACCCAAGCACATTGGTCAGTGCTCAAACATCATTGCCAAGGTGACAGACAACAGGCCTGGGATCTTCTCCTATGATGTCCCCAGCTTGCCACCAAGACATCTGGTCTGGACCATGTCATCAGCCACAAGGCACAACTCAAGTGTCCTGAAGAAGACTCAGTGTGTGGACTAGAGCCTGTCAAACATAAATGAGACCAGGACCCCAAACTCAGGCCCCAGGCAAGAGATCTTCCCAGGTCTCCATCCAGTTTTGCTAGAACCTCCCCCACCTCCACCCTACCCACTACTCTACCCCCAATAAAGTAAGACTTGGGTCCTATTTTCCTCTGAGGATACTCAGAGACCTGATCTGTGGAATTGTCCATAGTCTTTATCCTCTTCCCAGTACAACTGGACTTGGATACACATGGGCACATCAAATGACCATAAGGCCACCTGCCCCAGTGCAAAGCACTGACTCCCAGCCTCTACCCAACTCACCTTGCCCAAGCCCAATCCAGGCCTGCACTGTCCCCCAACCCCCACCATCTATGCACGTTCCAGACCAACCCCCAGAATTGTCTTCATGATGGGACAAGGGATGGGGGAAGGGCTCCAGGTTCAGAACAACTTTCATTTCATCCTCCTGAGAAGCCTGCTCCTACAAGTCAGATGTTTCACATCTTAGAGGAATCTGGGTGATCCTACCCCATGTCCCAGTCCACATTCTCCATGAGGACCTTCTGGTCTCCTCCTCTGAGGAGAGTGATCCGCCCCACCCCAAGGCACGGAAGACTCAGCCTCTAGGCTAACGTATCTTAGAGGAGACTACTGCAGTAAAAGAAAGAAGAAAAGCACAGAATTTGTCTCATGAATTAGCACTTCCCCAGGTGTGGTTTATGTACAAATTTCAGAACACCGAATTCCACTGAGAGTTTCACAGCCCATTTCATGTAATGTTATGAATGACGTAAATTTAACTTGTTTTACATGGAAGTTACCAAACTGTCATATAAAGTATTTAGTAAATTAGAAAAATTGTTGTTTGCTAATCCTTTTACAATATATGCAAGTCATTATGCTGTGCACCTCCAATTTCTACAGTACTGTATGTAAAAATTGCATCTCAATAAAACTGAAAGAAAAATAAAGGAAAATATTAGTAAGTTAATAAGAAACTGAGTCAACACACTGGAAAATATTAAGCTATAATGCCAGCAGGAAGCAATTGATTAATATTTATTTGTATTCAGTGTGCAGGTAACTGGAATTTGGGAAACTCTGGATAAAATAGACACCTATGTTTTTTAAGCTGAGCCTTTCCTGAAACTAGAATTTTTATCTCTGAAGGAGTGCTACTGAAAACCATAATGGAGGATATTTTCTTCATCTTATAAATTTTGGTTATTAAAAATCACTGGAAATTATATTTGGTTAGTTTCTTCATGATAATGAGATCCTCCCAATGTGATATATTGTACAGATATTTTCACTTCCAGTCATCTCTTGTAAGGTTTATTGTTTTGTTATTTTGTCACCAAGTTTAATTTACTTCAATGTAAAAGAGGCCCTTAGTAGTCTCAGTGCCCCTGAATTGTGTTCAGATTTCAGACTTTTAGGCATAACCCAGGCCTCTGAAACAGAAACTGCCTTTTAACAATATTTTTAGGTGACTCACATGCACATTTTTTTTTTTTTACTAAGTAGGGCAAGTGTACTTATTCTCAATTTGACAGCAAATTTGAATAACATGGTGATATTTTTAAAATACTGATGCCCAGAAATACTAATTTACTGAATGCTTTTAAGTCCTGGGGATGGGAATTTTTAAATGTTTTCCAAGTAATAATGATGTGAGGCAAAGTCTGAGAACTCCTATAGATGAAGAGGTAAGGGCTTCCCTGGTGGCGCAGTGGTTGAGAGTCCGCCTGCTGATGCAGGGGACACGGGTTCGTGCCCTGGTCCGGGAAGATCCCACATGCCGCGGAGCGGCTGGGCCCGTGAGCCATGGCCACTGAGCCTGCGCGTCCGGAGCCTGTGCTCTGCAACGGGAGAGGCCACAGCAGTGGGAGGCCCGCGTACCGCAAAAAAAAAAAAAAAAAAAAAAAACAAAACCAAGAGGTAACAGTTCCCTGACTTGTTCTGGCCTTTTTCCAGCGTGGGAAGAAACTCTGACCTGGGTCAAGAAAGTGTGGGTGGTTTTATAGAGAATGGGATTCTACTAGGAGGGGCAAAGAACCTAATCATTTTTCCACGTGAGAATCTGTCTCATGGAAGCTTCTCTCTCTCTCTCTCTAGGACTTCTTCCCTTAATGAGGAAGACTCCTGTTTGAGGCCTCAAGACCAGTGAAAAGATAAAAGCAAAGTAAAGGAAGCTCAGGATGAGTTACTCAATTTGACTCGAATATATTCCAGTGAGGAGTTCCATGAGCATTACGGTTGAATAAGATGTGCCTCCTCATGACCCCCTTCAACAACTTGGCTTCATTCACAGACAAAAGTGTCTTTGTGGGAGCTGTGGGTTCCAGCACCACACACCAAGGGGCCCAGGAGGAGTCTCACCCACCCGTGCACAGGGTAATAGGCATAGGGACCTCAGTCCCAGCTCTGGACTTTGCAGTCATCTGTTAACTGGCTCCTCTTGGCTATAGTCCAGGGGCACCTGGAAAATACTATTTAAGCCATCACTCATGAACAAAAGAGGCTTTGTGGATATCCAGGTTTCTAGTAGAGAAGTACTAACACAATGTTGGAGAAAAAAAAAAGTATGAGTTTGGATGCATTGGACAAAGTAAAGGGAATAGTTTCACTTTACCAACATTACGCCTTCTCCAAGATTGCACAATTTAGGGCCAAGAGATATCTTCCTGGCCCATGATTTCTCCTGCAGGAGCAAGTGAAAGCATGTGAATGAGCATGTAGCTTCTCCAACTGTGTAAGATGCTGCCCAAAAGGCCCGTTGTTTTCTTGCCCCATCCAGAGTGCTGAATTATGAGTTAGTTGTATGACTGGGGGTTGGGAAGAGGTAGCAGATAGGATTCTGGTAAGGCATTAATGTGGTGCAGATTATACTAGCTGTGTTCCAGAGTCCATCAAGAAGCTCATCCACTGGGCTTCCCTGGTGGTCCAGTGACTAAGACTCAGTGCTCCCAATGCAGGGGGCCCGGGTTCGATCCCTCGCCAGGGAACTAGATGCCACATGCTGCAACTAAAGATGCCACATGCCGCAACTAAAAAGATCCCGCATGCTGCAACTAAAAAGATCCCACATGCTGCAATGAAGATCTGTGTGCTGCAACTAAGACCTGGAGCAGATAGATAGATAAATGTTAAAAAAAAAAAAAAAAGCCCATCCATGAGCCAGTAGGGATGCCTCACCCATAGATCCTCCTAACTGGCCAATGGGTACCCTTGGTGCTCTCCACACCTCACCAACACAAACCCTCATGCTGTGGTCAGTTCACCATGTGTGATCCCAACCAAGGCACTGAGGGCAAGCTTTGGCAGACAGCTTGAGAACACACACAGAAAGTTGGCTCACATCTGCAGGACAGAGACAGACCATACATTTCTTCATTAGCACCACCCTTAGGAGAAGAAAAGAGGGCCCGTCAGCACCCAGCCTATTGTGTTGCAAGATCAACAGATGGCACATAAGCTCACGAATTCTGCCAAAAGATGTGATAAGAAGCATGAAACAGGTTTATCCATAAAGGTCTGAGAAAGCCTCAGAATCTCTAATTCTACAGGGCTGACAGAAGGTGTTTCTCTCCTGAAAACAAGTAGTAAATGCTGGAGCAGGTGGCTTCACAATTGAAAGCAACACAAAACCCCAGGAACATTTAAAAAAATCAAAGTAATTTAACACTACTAAGGGATTGCAAAAGTCTGCCAGTTACCAATCCCAAAGACTTAGAAATCTGCAATCTACCTAATAAATAATTTAAAAATAGTGTTATAAGAAACCTCAGTGAGCTAAAAGGAAAGAAAAAAAGACAATTCAATGAAATCAGAAAAAGCATGAAGAAAAGAAAAACACAATGGACAAAAATTGTAAACAAGAACCAAAAAACGTTCTGGAGCTGAAATAAATTTTAAAAATGCAACAGAAAAATCTATAGCTACGATAGCATTTTAACAAATATGTGGATAAAATGAAGTATATTGTGACATAAAAATATAAAAAGAGAACGATAAAAGAATGGAACATTTGGACTCTGGGAGGGCTCACACCAAGGAGTACTTCCCAGAACTTCTGCTGCCAGTGTCTTTGTCCTCATGGTGAGCCACAGCCACCCCCACCTCTGCAGGAGACCCTCCAACACTAGCAGGGAATAAAATCCAGACTGATTAGTCTGGCCTTCAAGTCTCTGTCTTACAGGAATTTAAGAACTTAACAATCATCGAATCCTCATGTGTGAGAGGTTAGAAAAGAATTCCTAGGTCTCAGACAGCAGAAGCAAGAAGAACTATAATCCTGCAGCCTGTGGAACAAAAACCACATTCACAGAAAGATAGACAAGATGAAAAGGCAGAGGGCTATGTACCAGATGAAGGAACAAGATAAAACCCCAGAAAAACAACTAAATGAAGTGGAGATAGGCAACCTTCCAGAAAAAGAATTCAGAATAATGATAGCGAAGATGATCCAGGACCTCGGAAAAAGAATGGAGGCAAAGATTGAGAAGATGCAAGAAATGTTTAACAAAGATCTAGAAGAATTAAAGAACAAACAAACAGAGATGAACAATACAATAACTGAAATGAAAACTACACTAGAAGGAATCAATAGCAGAATAACTGAGGCAGAGGAATGGATAAGTGACCTGGAAGACAGAATGGTGGAATTCACTGCTGCAGAACAGAATAAAGAAAAAAGAATGAAAAGAAATGAAGACAGCCTAAGAGACCACTGGGACAACATTAAACGCAACAACATTGACATTATAGGGGTCCCAGAAGGAGAAGAGAGAGGGAAAGGAGCAGAGAAAATATTTGAAGAGATTATAGTCGAAAACTTCCCTAACATGGGAAAGGAAATAGCCACCCAAGTCCAGGAAGCGCAGAGAGTCCCATACAGGATAAATCCAAGGTGAAATACGCGGAGACACATAGTAATCAAATTGGCAAAAATTAAAGACAAAGAAAAATTATTGAAAGCAGCAAGGGAAAAATGACAAATAACATACAAGGGAACTCCCATAAGGTTAACAGCTCATTTCTCAGCAGAAACTCTACAAGCCAGAAGGGAGTGGCATGATATACTTAAAGTGATCAAAGGGAAGAACCTACAACCAAGATTACTCTACCTGGCAAGGATCTCATTCAGATTTGATGGAAAAATAAAAAGTTTTACAGACAAGCAAAAATTAAGAGAATTCAGCACCACCAAACCGGCTCTACAACAAATGCTAAAGGAACTTCTCTAGGCGGGAAACACAAGAGAAGAAAAGGACCTACAAAAACAAACCCAAAACAATTAAGAAAATGGTCATAGGAACATACATATCAATAACTGCCTTAAATGTGAATGGATTAAGTGCTCCAACCAAAAGACACAGGCTTGCTGAATGGATACAAAAACAAGACCCATATATATGCTGTCTACAAGAGACCCACTTCAGACCTAGGGACACATTCAGACTGGAAGTGAGGGGATGGAAAAAGATATTCCACGCAAATGGAAATCAAAAGAAAGCTGGAGTAGCAATACTCTTATCAGATAAAATAGACTTTAAAATAAAGAATGTTACAAGAGACAAGGAAGTACACTACATAATGATCAAGGGATCAATCCAAGAAGAATATATAACAATTATAAATATATATGCACCCAACATAGGGGCACCTCAATACATAAGGCAACTGCTAACAGCTATAAAAGAGGAAATCAACAGTAACACAATAATAGTGGGGGACTTTAACACCTCACTTACACCAATGGACAGATCATCCAAACAAAAAATTAATAAGGAAACACAAACGTTAACTGACACAATAGACCAAAAAGATTTAATTGATATTTATAGGACATTCCATCCCAAAACAGCACATTACACTTTCTTCTCAAGTGCACACAGAACATTCTTCAGGATAGATCACATCTTGGGTCACAAATCAAGCCTCGGTAAATTTAAGAAAATTGCAGTCATATCAAGCATCTTTTCTGACCACAATGCTATGAGATTAGAAATCAATCACAGGGAAAAAAATGTAAAAAAACACAAACACATGGAGGCTAAACAATATGTTACTAAATAACCAAGAGATCACTGAAGAAATCAAAGAGGAAATCAAAAAATACCTAGAGACAAATGACAATGAGAACATGACAATCCAAAACCTATGGGATGTGGCAAAAGCAGTTCTAAGAGGGAAGTTGATAGCTATACAAGCCTACCTCAAGAAACAAGAAAAATTTCAAATAAACAATCTAACCCTACACCTAAGGAACCAGAGAAAGAACAACAAACAAAACCCAAAGTTAGAAGAAGGAAAGAAATCATAAAGATCACAGCAGAAATAAATGAAATAGAAACAAAGAAAACAGCAAAGATCAATAAAACTAAAAGCTGCTTCTTTGAGAAGGTAAACAAAATTGATAAACCATTAGCCAGACACATCAAGAAAAAGAGGGAGAAGACTCAAAACAATAAAATTAGTAATGAAAAAGGAGAAGTTACAACAGACACTGCAGAAATTCAAAGCATCCTAAGAGATTACTACAAGCAACTCTATGCCAATAAAATGGACAACCTGGAAGAAATGGACAAATTCTTAGAAAGGTATAACCTTCCAAGACTGAACCAGGGAGAAACAGAAACTATGAAGAGACCAATCACAAGTAATGAAATTGAAACTGGGATTAAAAATCTTCCAACAAACAAATGTCCAGGACCAGATGGCTTCACAGGTGAATTCTATCAAACATTTACAGAAGAGCTAACACCCATCCTTCTCAAACTATTCCAAAAAATTGCAGAAGAAGGAACACTCCCAAACTCATTCTATGAGGCCACCATCACGTTGATACCAAAAGCAGACAAAGATACTACAAAAATAATTACAGACCAATATCACTGATGAATATAGATATAAAAATTCTCAACAAAATACTAGCAAACAGGGGCTTCCCTGGTGGCTCAGTGGTTGAGAGTATGACTGCCGATGCATGGGACAGGGGTTCATGCCCTGGTCCAGGAAGATCCCACATGCCATGGAGCAGCTGGGCCCGTGAGCCATGGCTGCTGAGCCTGTGCATCCGGAGCCTGTGCTCTACAACGGGAGAGGCCACAGCAGTGAGAGGCCTGCGTATGGCAAAAAAAACAAAAAAACAAAAAAAAAAAACTAGCAAACAGAATCTAACAACACATTAAAAGGATCATACACCATCATCAAGGGGATTTATCCTAGGGATGCAAGGATTCTTCAATATATGCAAATAAGTCAATGTGATACGCCATATTAACAAATTGAAGAAGAAAAACCATATGATCATCTCAACAGATGCAGAAAAAGCTTTCGACAAAATTCAACACCCATTTATGACTAAAAACTCTCCAGAAAGTGGGCATAGAGGGAACCTACCTCAACATAATAAAGGCCATATATGACAAACCCACAGCAAACACCTTTCTCAATGGTGAAAAACTGAAAGCATTTCCTCTAAGATCAGGAACAAGACAAGGATGTCCACTCTCACCACTATTCTTCAACACAGTTTTGGAAGTCCTAGCCACAGCAATCAGAGAAGAAAAAGAAATAAAAGGAATACAACTTGGAGAAGAAGAAGTAAAACTGTCACTGTTTGCAGATGACATGATACTATAGAGATCCTAAAGATGCCACCAGAAAACTACTAGAGCTAATCAATGAATTTGGTAAAGTAGCAGGATACAAAATTAATGCACAGAAATCTCTGGCATTCCTATACACTAATGATGAAAAATCTGAGAGTGAAATCAAAAGAACACTCCCATTTACCACTGCAACAAAAAGAATAAAATATCTAAGAATAAACCTACCTAAGGAGACAAAAGACCAGTATGCAGAAAATTATAAGACACCGATGAAAGAAATTAAAGATGATACAAATAGATGGAGAGATATACCATGTTCTTGGATTGGAAGAATCAACTTTGTGAAAATGACTCTACTACCCAAAGCAATCTACAGATTCAATGCAATCCCTATCAAACTACCACTGGCATTTTTCACAGAACTAGAGCAAAAAATTTCACAATTTGTATGGAAACACAAAAGACCCCGAATAGCCAAAGCAATCTTGAGAACAAAAAACGGAGCTGGAGGAATCAGGTTCCCTGACTTCAGACTATACTACAAAGCTACAGTAATCAAGACAGTATGGTACTGGCACAAAAACAGAAATATAGATAAATGGAACAGGATAGAAAGCCCAGAGATAAACCCACACACATATGGACACCTTATTTTTGATAAAGGAGGCAGGAATGTACAGTGGAGAAAGGACAGCCTCTTCAATAAGTGGTGCTGGGAAAACTGGACAGGGACATGTATGAGATCCCTAACACCATACACAAAAATAAGCTCAAAATGGATTAAAGACCTAAATGTAAGGCCAGAAACTATCAAACTCTTAGAGGAAAACACAGGCAGAACACTCTATGACATAAATCACAGCAAGATCCTTTTTGACCCACCTCCTAGAAAAATGGAAATAAAAACAAAAATAAATAGATGGGACCTAATGAAACTTCAAAGCTTTTGCACAGCAAAGGAAACCATAAATAAGACCAAAAGACAACCCTCAGAATGGGAGAAAATATTTGCAAATGAAGCAACTGACAAAGGATTAATCTCCAAAATTTACAAGCAGCTCATGCAGCTCAACAAAAAAACAGACAACCCAATCCAAAAATGTGCAGAAGACCTAAACAGACATTTCTCCAAAGAAGATATACAGATTGGCAACAAACACATGGAAGAATGCTCAACATCATTAATCATTAGAGAAATGCGAATTAAAACTACAATGAGGGGCTTCCCTGGTGGCGCAGTGTTGAGAATCTGCCTGCCGATGTAGGGGACACGGGCTCGAGCTCTGGTCTGGGAAGATCCCACATGCTGCGGAGCAACTGGCCCGTGAGCCACAACTACTGAGCCTGCGCCTTTGGAGCCTGTGCTCCGCAACAACAGAGGCCACGATAGTGAGAGGCCCATGCACCGCGATGAAGAATGGCCCCCGCTTGCCACAACTGGAGAAAGACCTCACACAGAAACGAAGACCCAACACAGCCAAAAGTAAATTAATTAATTAATTAATTAACTAATTAATTAAAATGAATATCTGCTTAAAAAAATAAAATTAAATTAATGGGCTTCCCTAGTGGCGCAGTGGTTGAGAGTCCGCCTGCTGATGCAGGGGACACGGGTTTGTGCCCCGGTCTGGGAAGATCCCACGTGCCGTGGAGCGGCTGGGCCCGTGAGCCATGGCCACTGAGCCTGTGCGTCCGGAGCCTGTGCTCTGCAATGGGAGAGGCCACAACAGTGGGAGGCCCATGTACTGCAAAAAATAAAAAATAAAAAATAAAAAAGTAATTAATTAAAATTAAAAAAAAATACAATGAGATTTCATCTCACACTGGTCAGAATGGCCATCATCAAAAAATCTAGAAACAATAAATGCTGGAGAGGGTGTGGAGTAAAGGGAACACTCTTGCACTGCTGGTGGGAATGTGAATTGGTACAGCCACTATGGAGAACGGTATGGAGGTTCCTTAAAAAACTACAAATAGAACTACCAAATGACCCAGCAATCCCACTACTGGGCATATACCCTGAGAAAACCATAATTCAAAAAGAGTCATGTACCAAAATGTTCATTGCAGCTCTATTTACAACAGCCTGGAGATGGAAACAAGCTAAGTGTCCATCATCGGATGAATGGATAAAGAAGATGTGGTACATATATACAATGGAATATTACTCAGCCATAAAATGAAACGAAATTGAGCTATTTGTAATGAGGTGGATAGACCTAGAGTGTGTCATACAGAGTGAAGTAAGTCAGAAAGAGAAAAACAAATACCGCATGCTAACACATATATATGGAATTTAAGAAAAAAAATGTCATGAAGAACCTAGGGGTAAGACGGGAATAAAGACACAGACCTGCTAGAGAATAGACTTGAGGATATGGGGAGGGGGAAGGGTGAGCTGTGATGGGGTGAGAGTGGCATGGACATGTATACACTACCAAACGTAAAATAGATAGCTAGTGGGAAGCAGCCACATAGCACAGGGAGATCAGCTCAGTGCTTTGTGACTACCTAGAGTGGTGGGATGGGGAGGGCGGGAGGGAAGGAGACACAAGAGGGAAGAGATATGGGAACATATGTATATGTATAACTGATTCACTTTGTTATGAAGAAGAAACTAACACACCATTGTAAAGCAATTATACTCCAATAAAGATGTAAAAAAAATAAAAAATAAAAAAGATGCAGGATACAAAATTAATGCACAGAAATCTCTTGCATTCCTATACACTAATGATGAAAAATCTGAAAGAGAGATTAAGGAAACACTCCCATTTACCATTGCAACAAAAAGAATAAAATACCTAGGAATAAACCTAGGGAGACAAAAGACCTGTATGCAGTAAACTGTAAGACACTGATGAAAGAAATTAAAGATTATACCAATAGATGGAGAGATATACCATGTTCTTGGATTGGAAGAATCAATATTGTGAAAATGATTATACTACCCAAAGCAATCTACAGATTCAATGCAATCCCTATCAAATTACCAATGGCCTAGGGCTTCCCTGGTGACACAGTGGTTGAGAGTCCGCCTGCTAATGCAGGGGACATGGGTTCAAGCCCTGGTCTGGGAAGATCCCACATGCTGCAGAGTGGCTAGGCCCGTGAGCCATGGACGCTGATCCTGCGCATCCAGAGCCTGTGTTCCGCAATAGGAGAGGTCACACAGTGAGAGGCCCGCATATCGCAAAAAAAAAAAAAAATTACCAATGGCATTTTTTACAGAACTAGAACAAAAAATCTTAAAGTTTGTATAGAGACACAAAAGACCCTGAATAGCCAAAGCAGTCTTGAGGGAAAGAAATGGAGCTGGAGGAATCAGATTCCCTGACCTCAGGTTATACTACAAAGCTACAGTAATCAAGACAATATGGTACTGGCACAGAAACAGAAATATAGGGCTTCCCTGGTGACGCAGTAGCTGAGAGTCTGCCTGCCGATGCAGGGGACACGGGTTCGTGCCCTGGTCCAGGAAGATCCCACATGCCGTGGAGCGGCTGGGCCAGTGAGCCATGGCCGCTGAGCCAGCGTGTCCGGAGCCTGTGCTCCACAGCGGGAGAGGCCACAACAGTGAGAGGCCCGCGTACCATAAAAAAAAACAAAAACAGAAATATTGATCAATGCAACAAGATAGAAAGCCCAGAGATAAACCCACACACCTATGGTCAACTAATCTATGACAAAGGAGGCAAGGATATACAATGGAGAAAAGACAGTCTCTTCAATAAGTGGTGCTGGGAAAACTGGACAGCTACATGTAAAAGAATGAAATTAGAACACTCCCTAATACCATACACAAAAATAAACTGAAAATGGATTAGAGACCTAAGTGTAAGACCGGACACTGTAAAACTCTTAGAGGAAAACATAGGAAGAACACTCTTTGACATAAATCACAGCAAGATCTTTTTTGATCCACCTCCTAGAGTAATGGAAATAAAAATAAACAAATGGGACCTAATGAAACTTAAAAGCTTTTGCAAAGCAAAGGAAACTATAAACAAGACAAAAAGACAACCCTCAAAATGGGAGAAAATATTTGCAAATGAATCAACAGACAAAGGATTAATCTCCAAAATATATAAACAGCTCATGCAGCTCAATATTAAAAAAACAAACAACCCAATCCAAAAATGGGCAGAAGACCTAAACAGACATTTCTCCAAAGAAGACATACAGATGGCCAAGAAGCACATGAAAAGCTGCTCAACATAACTAATTATTAGAGAAATGAAAATCAAAACTACAATGAGCTATCACCTCACACCAGTTAGAATGGGCATCATCAGAAAATCTACAAACAACAAATGCTGGAGAGGGGGTGGAGAAAAGGGAAGCCTCTTGCACTGTTGATGGGAATGTAAATTGATACCACCACTATGGAGAACAGTATGGAGGTTCCTTAAAGAACTAAAAATAGAATTACCATATGACCCAGCAATCCCACTACTGGGCATATACCCAGAGAAAACCATAATTCAAAAAGACACATGCACCCCAATGTTCACTGCAGCACTATTTACAATAGTCAGGTCATGGAAGCAACCTAAATGCCCATCGACACAGACAAATAGATAAAAAAGATGTGGCACATGTATACAATGGAATATTACTCAGCCATAAAAAGGAATTAAATTGGGTCATTTGCAGAGACGTGGATCGATCTAGAGGACTGTCATACAGAGTGAAGTAAGTCAGAAAGAGAAAAACAAATATTATATGTTAATGCATATATGTGGAACCTAGAAAAATGGTACAGATGAACCAGTTTGCAGGGCAGAAATTGAGACAGAGATGTAGAGAACAAACGTATGGACACCAAGGGGGGAAAGCGGTGGGGGGTGGGGGGAGGTGGTGTGATGAATTGGGAGATTGGGATTGACATGTATACACTGATGTGTATAAAATGGATGACAATAAGAACGTGCTGTATAAAAAAATATGTAAAATTCCAAAAAAAAAAGAATGGAACATTTATAGGCATACAAAGATAAGTTTCTATCAGCATAAAATGGACTGTTTTAAAGATGAGATGTTTCATGTATGCTTCATGGTAACCATAAAGCAAAAATCTTTAGAAGAATCACAAACATTAAGAAAGGAAACGGACCATACCAACATGGTAAACCACCAATTTAAAAACGTAGACAGGCACAGAGGGGAAAAAGAAACAATGGAAATACAAAACAATCAGAAAGCAATAATAAGTCCTTGCATCTCAAAACAAATGAAAATGGAAACATAACATACCAAAACATATGGGATGCTGCAAAAGCAGTTCAGAGAGGAAAGTTTATAGCGATAAGTGCACAGCACAAAAAATTAGAAAGCTCTCAAACAATCTAACTCTACACCTCAAGGAACTAGAAAAAAAAGAAATTTATTCCAAAGTTAGCAGAGGGAAGGATATAATAAAGACTAGAGTGGAAATAAATAAAACATATACAAGAAAATCAGTAGAAAAGAGCAACAAACTAAAGGCTGGATTTTCAAAAAATTCACAAACTTTTAGCTAGACTAGGAAAATAGAAGACAAACAAAATTAGAAATGAAAGAGGAGACACTACAACTGATACTACAGAAATACATAGGATCATAAGAGACCACTGTGAACAATTATATGCCAACAAATTAGATACTCAGGAAGAAACTGATAATTTCTAGAAACTCACTTCCTACAAAGACCAAATCAGGAAGAAATAGAAAATCTGAACAGACCAATAACAAGGGATTGAATCAGTAATCAAAAAACTCCCGGGCTTCCCTGGTGGCGCAGTGGTTGAGAGTCTGCCTGCCGATGCAGGGGACACGTGTTCATGCCCCGGTCCGGGAGGATCCCACATGCCGCGGAGCGGCTGGGCCCGTGAGCCATGGCTGCTGAGCCTGTGCGTCTGGAGCCTGTGCTCCGCAACGGGAGAGGCCACAACAGGGAGAGGGCCGCGTACCAAAAAAAAAAAAAAAAGAAAGAAAAAGTGCGTTAATCCTGTTGTGCTAAGTTGATGTTGCATTCAGACGTACATTAATCATTCCACTTTCCCCTTCTTCACTAATATCTCAACATCTGAAATTATCCCAGAGGGAGTTTTGGATATTAATGCCTTCCCATGTTGATCTTTCATAAAAGGAATAATTTCAATAGTTGAAGGTCGTTAATTCATGGTGAGAATTCTCCATGCTCTGTAGGGAGCCTGGATGCAGACAATGGGGAAAAGGCTCTGGAACACAGGGGAGAAGTACTGTAAAGAGCTGACTATCATAAGAAGGAAAAAAACAAGTAGTTGAAAACAACCTTGCTAGGCAGGAACATCAGAAGTAGAAAATGAAAAGTTTGCAGGTTCTCAATCCATGACATTTCAGGAGAAAAAGTAGACACGGCCTCTGACCCAGGATAGGACGTTTACCTGAGAAGCTGCCATTTTCTCCTCTTCTTCCTCCTGCTCTGGGTTGTTTTCTCATCGGTATTATGTTGAGAAATCACATCAGCATCTTGAGAATATGCCTTCTGTGGCGTCAGCACAGCTCCTTCACCTGTTCCCACTACACCCACAGGCAAAAGGACCTTGAAACGTTGAAATGCCAACCTTTTGAAAAAGAGAGATTCAGGAACAATGAGCTCCTGCACGGAGACCAAACAGTGAGGTTTTTCTTTCCTGTCTACATGTCCTCTCCCCTCACACACAGGCCCCAAAACTCTGCTACAGCATAGAGCAAGTGGGCTACACGGCCCTGCCCCTTCCAATCCCAAGTAGAGCAGACACCAATGCCTCTCCAACGGCAAAAGGACCAAAGACTGGAAGCAACCCTCACCAATGAACCCAGCAGCCCTTGCGCTTAAACAGGCCCTAACCTTAGAATCACCTGGAGTTAAAACAATGCAAATGCCCCCACCCAGATCAATAGACAGACTCAGTGGGGAGGGTACAGGTGATGTTATTTCTAAATACTCACCATGTAATACTAGTGGGAAACTGCATGGGAGCCACGTAGCAAACATTTCTTCCAAAGATTTAAAGTGCTTACAAATTTGGGGGGAATCAGGGCCCCACTCTAAATTATGATTCTCCTGTGAGGCTCATGAAATGGTATCTTTAACAAGTTTTTTGTTGGTGCAGATGTTACTCCTCAGACCCGTATCCAGTAGCACTGAGCTAGAGCTATCAGGCAGAGCGCACCTGAGACCACTGAGTAGCGTGACGGTTTGGGGTAAGAACTTCCAGAAGTGCAGGTTCCCTGGGCCTGATTCCTAGGGGCTGAGCCCCTCCTGGAATAGCTGTGGCCTTGCTGTTGCCTACGGGAGATGCTGCTGGATTGGTGGAAATCACATGGTGGGATTAGGGTTGTGTGAGGGGTGGCCCGTAGAAATCTACCCAAAGGTACCCTTAGTCCTCAGGTCCTTTAGCCCCCTCTCCTCTCAGGGCCCACTTGACCCACAGGACTACCGGAGCAGGGCATGACCACCTGTCCTCAGGTGAGCTGAGACTCTCTACCCCCAAAGGTCCAGAGCATGAAGTTGTTTGCATTATAGATTTGTTTGAAAATAAACCAAAGGCAGCAACGGAGGGTGGATTATCATTTTGTGTTGGGAATGGACTGAAGCCTTTGAAAATGATGCTATGACTGCATATTTGATGATTCACAAAGGAAGTTGTGATCTATGTTAATAAAGCACCTTATAATTGAATCAACAGATCAGAATTTTTTGTTTATTGTGTGTCAATGTGTGCATGTTATAAATTGTGGTGCCAGAGTTTGTTCTCTCCACCCACCCCCCTTACATATTTATACTTTCTCAAATCTTTAAAGTGCATTGATTAAGGTAAAAATTAGAGAAAAGCATATCCATTTTTTCAAATATTCTTTGAGAATATTGAATCTTTTATTTTTTTATTTATTTAAAAATTTTAAATATTTTATACAATCTTAAAAGGTCACTTTCCATTTACACTTATTATAAAATATTGGCGGGCTTCACTGGTGGCGCAGCGGTTGAGAGTCCACCTGCTAATGCAGGGGACACAGGTTCGTGCCCCAGTCCGGGAGGATCCCACGTGCCGCGGAGTGGCTGGGCCCTTGAGCCATGGCTGCTGAGCCTGCGCATCCAGAGCCTGTGCTCCTCAGCGGGAGAGGCCACGGCAGTGAGAGGCCCGCGTACCGCAAAAAAAAAAAAAAAAAAAAAAAAAAAAAAATTGGCTATTTTCCCCAGGTTGTACAATACATCTCTGAGCCTATCTTACACCCAATAGTTTGTACATCCCACCTCCCCACTGGTCACCACTAGTTTGTTCTCTGTATCTGTGAGTTTGTTTCTTCTTTGTTGTATTCACTCATTTGTTGTACTTCTTAGATTCCACATAAGTGATATCATACAGTATTTTCCTTTCTCTGTCTGACTTATTTCACTTAGCATAATGCCCTCCAAGTCCATCCATGTTGCTGCAAATGGCAAAAATCACATTTTTTCATGGTTGAGTAGTATTGTGTTGTACATATATACCACATCTGTTGATGGACACTTAGGTTACAATCTTGGCAATTGTAAGCAGTGCTGCTATGAACACTGGGGTGCATGTAACTTTTTGAAATAGTGGTTTTTTTTGTATACACACCCAGGAATAGAATCGCTGGGTCACATGGTAGTTCTATTTTTAGTTTTTTGCATCTTTCAGTATATCCCAGTAAGTGTTTCATGCTCCACATACCAGTGTATTTGAACTTTTTTTTTTTTTTTTTTTGGGGCGTTACGCGGGCCTCTCACTGTTGTGGCCTCTCCCGTTGCAGAGCACAGGCTCCGGACGCGCAGGCCCAGCGGCCATGGCTCATGGGCCCAGCCGCTCCGCGGCATGTGGGATCCTCCCAGACCGGGGCACGAACCCGTGTCCCCTGCATCGGCAGGTGGACTCTCAACCACTGCGCCACCAGGGAAGCCCCTGAACTTTTAAGTGATTTTTAAAAGAGGCTTTTTTTTTTTCCTTTGGCCATGTGGCTTGCAGTATATTAGTTCCTCAACCAGGGATTGAACCCAGGTCACAGCAGTGAAAGCACCAAGTCCTAACCACTGGACCACCAAGGAACTCCCAAACAAATTGGACTTTAAAATAAGGACTGTTAAAAGAGACAAAGAAGGACACTACATAATGATCGAGGGATCAATCCAAGAAGATATAACAATTGTAAGTATTTATGCATCCAACATAGGAGCACCTAAACACATAAAGCAAATATTAACTGACATAAAGGGAGAAATTGACAGTAACACAATAAAAGTAGGGAACTTTAAAACCCCACTTATAACAATGGACAGGTCATCCAGACAGAAAATCAATAAGGAAGCACTGGCCTTAAATGACACATTAGACCAGATGGATATATATAGCACATTCCATCCCAAAGCGACAGAATACACTTCCTTTTCAACTGCACATGGAACTTTCTCCAGGATAGATCACATGCGAGACCTCAAAACAACCCCCAGTAAATTTAAGAAAATTGAAGTCATATCAAGTATCTTTTCCAAACACAATGCTGTGAGACTACAAATGCTGTGAGATTTTGATCACTGAAGAAATCAAACAGGAGATTAAAAAATACCTAGAAACAAATGAAAATGAAAACACAACAATCCAACTCCACGGGACACAGCAAAAGCAGTTCTAAAAGGGAAGTTTACAGTGACACAAGTTACCAGGAAACAAGAAAAATCTCAAATGTACCACCTAATCTTACACCCAAAGGAGTGAGAAAAGGAACAAAGCTCCAAGTTTGTAAAACAAAATTTTAAAAAATCATAAAGATTAGAGCAGAAATAAATAAAATAGAGATTAAAAATCAATATAAAAGATCAATGAAACTAAGTGCTGGTTCTTTGAAAAGATAAACAAAATTTAGCAAGACTCATCAAGAAAAAGAAAAGAGAGGACCCAAATTGGTAAAATCATATATGAAAAAGGGGACGGAACCACTGACACCACAGAAACACCAATGAGCATGAGACTACCGTGAACAATTATACACTAATAAAATGGACAACCTAGAAGAAATGGAGAAATTCCTAGAAATGTACAATCTACCAAGACTGAATGAGGAAGAAATAGAAAATATAATCAGACAAAGTACCAGTAATGAAATTGAATCAGTTATTAAAAAACAAAAAAACCTTCCAACAAACGAAAGTCCAGGCAGATGGCTTCACAAGTGAATTCTACCAAACATTTAGAGAAGAGTTAACACCTGTTCTCCAACTATTCAAAAAAATGGCAGAGGAAATTGCAGAGTCAGGAATTATAGGGTTGGGGGAAATGGGTGCAGGGTCATGAGAAAACTAAGGACACTAGATAACTGACAACTAGAACATTTGGGGGCATTAGACATACAGGACACAAGACACTGGCTGAAGTCACTGGAAGGAGAGGAGGATAAAGAGCAAGAGAGAAGGAGGGTACGAAGGATAAAAGGCTTGGGAGCAGTAGAAGGGGAGGAGAGTTGGGCTGAGAGCTCTGGAATCCAGGGGATAGAGGTTTCATGGGGATGGAGGTCTAAAATGCACAGGATGGACATGGGAGAGCAATAAAGAAGCCTAGAAGGGGAAGAATTCCTTATAGAGATATCTAAAGGTCACAGAGGCAGAGAGACTGAGGTCCCAACGAGGAACAGAGGACGGTGGAGTTGAGGGATGGAGGAGGGTGATGGTAGTTGCAGCAGGTGGATTAAGGGTCACTAACTTTTTCTCCTATTCACTAATTCCATGATTTGCATTCAAATCATAACCTAATTGTGAATAGTTGCTAGTTTGAGACCTTGAGGTAATAACCTTACTTACATAAAATACTTGTGATAATCCCTTCAAATGAATACACACTAAAGGATTAGAGAAAAAAAGTTGAGTGAACAATGACACAGTGTTTCTTCTCTCCTTTAGGGACACCGGATGCAAGGAAACCACCAGAATGAAATGGATTCTGCCTAGCACCTGAATGGTCCTGGAAGTGGAATCTCCCCCTGGAAGCTGCAGGTAAGAACCTATGCCTCATGAGACCCTGATTTTTGACCTTGTAAGACCCTAAACAGAAAGCCCAGCCCAGACCACTGGATTTCTAACTTATGAACTGTAGAATGTTTTTTAAACTGCTAAGTGTGTGGTCATGTGTTACGGCAGTGATAGAAAACTACTACACATAAGAACAAATTTAATTATAAAATAATAAACATTATAAAATATGAAATTATAAAATATTTGAACAAAATCAAGTAAAAATGCACATTAATTAACCACTCCCAGAAGCAATAAAACTTTATCTCCATGTAACATCATCAGTTCCAAATATATCCTCCTTGCTATGCAATTTCCATGTGTAACAAACTACATTTGAATTTGTATAATATACATCCATACACACAAACACTAAAATATTATGTACATGGTTCAATACTGACATACATATTATCAAATCAAACTTTCTGTCAATCAAATTGCTTTCCTTAACTAATGATACATGAAGGTGATATTTTTTCACCAGTAGAAATGGATTTCCTGCATTCCCAAAAACACAGCATCATATTCCATGGTAATTATGAATAAAAAGCCTTTACTGAAACCCTCCCTAGTTATGCATTTACATAGATCTGTTTTTGTTCTGCTATCACAGAATGTGGATCTCCGATTTCTACACATGTGGCTTATCTGGGTGGTTCTGGGACATGAAATTGTTGTACCAACATGACTGTGCATTTCTACGTTAGGTGGACAATTGCTAAATCACCTTGCAAATGGATGAAAAGTGTAATATCCCGCCTACTGCGTTTCCAGTGTTAAAGTAATTAAACAAGGAGGCCATTAGGCTGAGGTGACTCTCATACTTTGGTAGCCTATTTAAGCAAACAAAACTTAATCCAGAGTCAAGGCACATTAATCTGAGAAAATAAATTAAGAACAACCAATCACACACAGCCAGCGAGGCTTTCCCAAACCGAGGTGACTGGTTAAGATACAATCAAATATTATCCTTGCTTTCATTTGGTGTCTTCTCTAGAAAACCCCCTCTCCGAGTTCCTGCAGATTAAGTGCTCCTAACCACCTTTGATTTGAGGCTGCTGGAACTGAATAGAGGTCGGCTCAAATGAACTCTTGAAAATTGGAATGTGCATAAATTAACTTTTTCACACACAGTGCCACATTTCATTTTGAGCACTTTCCTTGTCTAGTCCCTAAACACCTCGCTCAGGTGCAGCGTGGCCTGAGGACTCAGGGTGAAGTCTCTCCCCGCTTCTCCCTGCCCCCACTCACTCACGCCAACAACACACCAGCACAGCTGTGCCCTCACTTGACCAGACTCCACCCTTGATAGTAACACCAGACTGCCTGTGCCGCCAGAGTCTCCCACCACGTGCTGAGTGGTGCACAGAGGACTTCTGGCACACACCAGCCCCTCCCAGGGCCAAAACATCCTTCACCAGCCCGGGGCTCAAGATGGCCAGCCTTGAATTCCATCTTAATGGAGCCCACACACCTGAGTTCGCAGTTCAGGCAAGCTGGTACCACAATCTGTAGCACAGACCAGTTCTCCCTCTGACCTGTGTTGTTACCCCTTGGGTTTTTAGCCTCTTCTTTAGCCCAAACCTTCACACAGGCACACACAGGGAATGCAGGTGAAACTCATAAGGACTTGAATCTAGTACCTCTGACAATGCATATGACCCAAGAGCAGGCTGGAATCAGGGACTGGCCACCCAGAATCACCCTGAGTAATACAAACGCATAAGGCACGGGCCAGTCCCACCTCTAGAGCAGCCCATCTGATGCTACAGATTCCTGTTTCAGACTTCAGGCTTAACATTGTGGGAACAGCTCTGCTGCTTCAGAATTCCCACCCAAAATATAGTCCCTCTTTCAAAATCAGACTTGCAGAGCATAATAGTGAACGTCAGTTCATTCTGTTTAAAATGACCACTTAGGGAATTCCCTAGCAGTCCAGTGGTTAAGACTCTGAGCTCCACTGCCAGGGCCCAGGTTCAATCCCTGGTTGGGGAGCTAAGATCCCACAAGCCATGTGGCCAAAACCGCCCCCCCAAAACAAAAATAAATAAATAAATAAAACGTCCACTTAAGCAACCAAAAAAAAAAAAAGTCCTGCCATGGTTCTGCCCCATTCTTTGGTCATGCTTTTTAGAGCAGCTCAGAGACCAGAGTTCCTGAAAACTCTGCCACCTTTGTGAATGGATCTGGCATTCACAATTTTTGATACTCAGACTCAGATAAAGGAGAGCAAAAGACTTAAAATTTGGTGGGTAGATTTTATCTTTATCATCAGTGATAATGAAAGAAAAGAGAAAAAGATCATCTCTACTCCCAGGAAGGCGAGCCCGACATCTAAATCCTCCTGGGAAAGATGAACATAGAATACCCAGTTCCCAGCAGATTATGACAATCAACTCTCATAATGTGAGGATGTTAGCACAGTGTCTTGAACACAGCGCATCCCCACATACCTGTGAGCATACAGTAGGTCCTCAGGAAACATTCATTTCATGAATGAATAAATGTTGTTTCCCCGTAATAGTCTTGCTCAGACCCCACTGCTTTCTCTAGTCCCTGCTCAATTTGAAAGTGGTGAGCAGAGAATGTCATCTTTTCAGAAGTTGTGAGTGGTCTTCACTGGGAACACGCCATATTTGTGTTCAGATAGGGTGGCTGGGTGTAAGGCACTCACGTGCTTCCTTGATTTCTCTAGATTAATGCTGGGTGAAATGAGGTCTGGGAGAAGCAACTTCAGTGGTCACTCAAAGTGCAAATTAATGACTTTCATCCCAGACTTGGAAAGTCATAACCTCTGAGTGTGGGTCCCAGTATCTGTTTTTAATGGGATCCTAAGTGATTCGTATAGATGTGAAATTCTGATGAGCAATGTCCACCAAAGTCATTTTCAGCCTTGACTCCCCATTGGGATCATTTGTGTATTTTTTTAGAACTACCATCCCCTGTGTCCCACCCCCATACCTTCTGTCAATTAGTCTTTGGCAGGGCCCAGGATCTTAATGAAGTGGCCCAGGTTAAACCGTGAGACTGGGTAAACACTGTGAGGCTCCCAGGTTCATTTCTGATGACCTAGTACAGGGTCTGGCCCATGGGGAAGCCTGCTCTACATAGACTTGAATGGGGGACGGTCAGTCTGTCTCATGTTCCCAGGGTTGTAGTGGAATGTGTACGTGTCTCTAGGAGACAAGTACCTCCAAAGACAAGGGAGGAGAAACTCACATAAACTCCATAAAAGAACTTTGTTATGTGCACAGATTTTCCCAGGTCCCCAAAAGCAATGGAAGAAAAGTCAGAACATGCAGACCCTCAGAGGCCATGGCTCTGATTGGCTCTCACTCTGACTGCCATGGAAGATCACTGAAGAAAAAGGAAAACCCTTAGAGGATTTAGGAGCAGGATACGAGTGGAGCAGGATAACTACCTCTGTGACAGCAAGAGACATACACCTGGGCTTCTCAAAATGATTTCCACTGAAGCCTCACTTCCTCCTTCACCTTTATACATCACTCCTGTGTTATCTGCTTTATTCATTCCCACCTACCTGGGTGTATGACTGTTGTCTCCTTTTCTTCACATCCCAGGGCTCTTTCCTTTGCTCAAAAAAGGTGACCAGGTTCAGCTTAGAGACAGCAACACCTGTTTATGAAACAAAGGAACATATTACTCATCCTGGGGATTCTACAATTTCCAATCCAGTACTGTGTTCAGTAGAGAAGAGAGAACATTATAAATTATAGAAAATTACTTCACCAAATAGCATTTCCTGACAGCCCCTTTAAAACACTTAGGAAGCATTTCTAATTTGCAGATCCTTAACTCTACTTCCAAGTACTACTCAATCAAAAATAAGGAATGGATAGCCGATTTTACGATGTGGGTAACAATATCTTGTTTCATTTTATAAATATCTAGAATGATCACTGATCTAGAGTGAAAGATGCAGATCAACTCAAGAAATGAGAATGACAGATGAAACATCGTGAAGATTTTCTTTGCATCAACAAATCCCTATTTCCTTGAAACGATTTATTTGTGCTGATTATATTATAGCATTTTAGGATACTTGAACATATACTATAAGACTCTTGTGTTCTTTTCCTGAAGATACAATAAGTAATAAACAAGAGAATTACTGTGAAATGACAGTGGAATAAAAAAGGAAATTTACAGAACATTTACTAATAAAAGGCTGAACAAAAATGAGAGGCTTCATTTTCCAAAGCAATCTACAAGTAAAGGGAAATGAAGTAGACAGGGGGAGTATTTACATGAAATGCAATGGTTTATACATCAGTAAATCCCTCTAAGACCCTATTAATGATAATTGGAAAATTATTAGCTTTCCAGTTGAATCTGGATCAAGTGAACAAAATTAACATCAGTTTTAATGGGACAAATTGTTATCAGCTGACCAATGCACATGGGATTCATCATCATTGCTGGGATAGTTTTGCAAAAAAGCAAACCGAGAAACATTAATCATAAGAACAGGGTTAAGCACGTTTAAAACCACATATAACTCTCACATCCTGTACTCTTGTGTATTTTAAATAGTAAGTCTTTCCTTGAGGCAATTGGGAGCTCTCTTTTTCAGAACTTTGGGTTATTCTGGGCCATATAACAATCAGCTTTATTGGTGCATTTTCATTATCCTTGCTGCATAGACTGATGCTGCATCCAGACAGGACGTAAATATTACATATTCTCCTTCTTCACTCATATCCCCGGACCCAACCTCATATTCAGCAGGCATCTTGTGTATCAACACATCCCCAAGTTGATATGACAAAAAGGGAACATTTTCAACATTTGCACATCAGTAATTCATGGTAGGAATTCTTTATGCTCTAAAGGGAGCCTGGATGGAGAAAAGGAGAGAAGGCAATAGGATGTAAGAGAGGAATATCCTAAAGATCTAACCTTGGCTATCATTAGGAAGAAAAGAAAAGTATTGAAAACAAATTTGTTAGGCAGTGCCACCAGCGGTAGAGAAGTAAATGTTTGCAAGTTCTAAATACATGGGATTTCAGCAAGAAAAGGGGACACAGCTGCTGATCTGGGTCACAAATTTTACCTGAGAACCTGCCATTTCTTCCTCTTTCTCCTCCACTTCCAGGTTCCTTTCTCAGGCAATATTATGTAGATACATGGCACCTGTACATCTTTGAGGGCATCAGCACAGCGCCTTCACCTGCTACCCCCACTCTCAGGGGCAGGAGGCCCCTGAAATGCAGAAAGACCACGCTCCCCTCTCCTTTGTCACGTGACAGGGAGGAAATGCGCTCCTACATGGAGACCAAGGATATTCTCCTTCCCTGTTTTCATACGCCCTTCTGTCTCACAGTCAGCCAGGAATGCTGCTACGGCAATGGGCTATGCGGGGTGCACGGCCCTGACCCACCCACCCGGACTCTACTACCTTTCCTTAAACCAAAGGCTGGACTCAACTCTCAGTATCTCTACTCAACACAGTTGAGAGTTCATATTTCAAAACCAACAACAAGCAAAGGGAAACTAAAAAGAAATGGCATTACCACATTAACTGAAGTGGGTTATGCTCATCCTTCACTATTTCTAAGACCTTTATTAAAGATAAATGGAAAAAACATGAACTTCTCAGCGATGGAATCTCAAAGAAAGCACCTGAACCAGTAAAGGTCAGATGTTATAGGATACACAGATAGCAGATGACTGAAGCACAAAGGGCACAATATCACTGCTTGGGCATTTTTGGCAAAAATAAGGAAATCATAACCTGAATCGATCATGAAAAATGTCAGTTTTATGCAAATTTCAATCCATATAAACCTCCCATATGCTCTATTCCTAATAGTTCATGTAAACAGCAAGACTTTCTTAACAACATATAAATTGCCTCTCCTACTTTTTTTTTTCAAAACTTTATGAGGGATTCAAGATTACTAAGGTCATCCTGTTTATATGTGCAATTTCTCAATCCTGTTTCAAATAGAATAGTGTATCCAGATGTAAAGTAATCACTACATTTTCACCTACTTCCCTAAAATCCCAACACCTAACTCCATCTCAGTGGGAATCTTGGATACCAATACTTTCCCTTGTTGATGTCTCACTAAGGGAATATTTTCAATACTTGAAAGTTATTAATTCATGGTGATAATTCTTCATGCTCTATAGGGAGACTGGATGCAGACAGAGGAGAAAAGGCTCTGGGACAAAAGAGAATATTTTAAAGAGCTGATCGTGACTAACAGAATAAACAAAAAACATAAGTAGTTGAAAACCACCTCACTAGGCAAGAAGTCAGTAGAGACTTAATGATTTGTATGTTCTCAATCCACGGCATTTCAGGAGGAAAAGCAGACACGGCCTCTGACCCAGGACAGGACGTTTACCTGAGAAGCTGCCATTTTCTCCTCTTCTTCCGCCTGCTCTGGGTCGTTTTCTCATCAATATTATGTGGAGGAATCAGGTCAGCACCTTGAGAATATGCCTTCTGTGGGGTCAGCACAGCTCCTTCATCTGTTCCCACCACACCCACAGGCCAAACTTTCAAAGCCGACTTTGAAATGCTGAAAAGGCCAGTCCCTCCTGTCCTTTGTCTCAGGAGAGAGTCAGGAACAAATAGCTCCTACATGGAGACCAGCTGTGAATTTGTTCTTTGTTGTCAACACATGTTGTCTCCGCATAAATGTCCCAAAATACTGCTAACACAGGGTATGTGGGCTGCACTAACGTTCCCCTTCCAAACCCATGTAGAGCAGACTGTTGCCTCTCCTTAGACTAAAGCCTGGCCTCAGCTCTCACAGGTGTACCCAGAAGAACATGTGCTTCACCCTGGCCTCTCCTTAGAATCACCTGGAGCACTTAATTAAAGCAACACTGATGCTCCCAAGGACCAATAGACAGATTATCTGGGGAGCACACACGTGATGCTAGTTCTTACTGCTGATCATGTGATCCTAAAGGGAATTCAGTTATATACTGAATATATATATAATCCCTATATATATATATTTTATATATTTCTTTATCTATTTATTTTTATTCTTGGCTGCATTGGGTCTTCGTTGCTACACACGGGCTTTCTCTAGTTGCAGTGAGCAGGGGCCACTCTTCGTTGCAGTGCGTGGGCTTCTCATTGCGGTGGTTTCTCTTGTTGTGGAGCACGGGCTCTAGGTGCATGGGCTTCAGTAGTTGTGGCTCGTGGGCTCAGTAGTTGTGGCTCGCAGGCTCTAGAGTGCAGGCTCAGTAGTTGTGGCGCACGGGCTTAGTTGCTCCGCGGCATGTGGGATCTTCCCGGACCAGGGCTCAAACCGGTGTCCCCTGAATTGGCAGGCGAATTCTCTTTTTTTTCTTGCGGTGCGCGAGCCTCTCACTGTTGTGGTCTCTCCCGTTGTGGAGCACAGGCTCCGGATGCGCAGGCCCAGCGGCCATGGCTCACGGGCCCAGCCGCTCCGCGGCATGTGGGATCTTCCCAGACCGGGGCACGAACCCGTGTCCCCTGCATCGGCAGGAGGACTCTCAACCACTGCGCCACCAGGGAAGCCCTGGCAGGCGAATTCTTAACCACTGTGCCACCAGGGAAGCCCAATCCCTGTATATTTTGAATGGCTGTCTCACATACTGTTTCATTTCATGCAGCTTTTCCTACAATTCAGGGGAGTTTATTTCTAGGAAAATGTATTATTTCAGATAGAAAATTGCACAGTCAAGACTCCTCTCTAATCCCCAGATTACTTAAGAGACTTCTGCCTAACACTGCCTAGATTCTGAAGTTCCACTACAAGCATTAATAAAGTTATATTTACATAGGTATTTATATGTTAATCACACAATAATGCATTTACAGTTGTATTATGATTTATTGCTTCTTTTGGAGCATAAAATTGTCTTATATGCCACTCCCTTGTAAATGACGGTTTAATAATTATACTTAGGAATCACAGAGGAATGAATAAGTTAAAAACTGACCAATGTGCAAATACAGTCAATTTATATATATCTCACAAGATTAGGAAATTCTCTATTATAAAAAAAAATAAAGGGAGTTCCCTGGAGGGCTAGTGGTTAGGATTTGGTGCTTTCACTGCCACGGCCCAGATTCAACCCCTGGTCATCAGGGAACTAAGATCCCGCATGCTGTGGCATGGCCAAAAAAAAAAAAAGCCTGGATTCTCTGCGGTTATGAGTCAAGAGAATGAAGGGGATTAGAGTTAAGAAACAGACAGTAATCAACGCAGCAGATTTCACCATCCCCCAGCTGGGATTACTAAAAGGAGCCAGAGAAATGTGAAATAGGGAAGAGAGGGTTGCAAAGACACAAAAGAGCTCATCAAGGCAGGAATGCTTGGGCTTCCTTGGTGGCGCAGTGGTTGAGAGTCCGCCTGCCGATTCAGGGGAAACGGGTTCGTGCCCTGGTCCGGGAAGATCCCACATGCCGCGGAGCAGCTGGGCCCGTGAGCCATGGCCGCTGAGTCTGCACGTCCAGAGCCTGTGCTCCACAACGGGAGAGGCCACAACAGTGAGAGGCCCGCATACCGCAAAAAAAAAAAAAAAAAAAGGAATGCTTTGGGTAGCTCTAGATTCAGGGCAGGGAGGAGATGTTAGTCCTATGGATGTGTTGACTCTGCTGCCTGTGCCTATTCAAGATGAAAACCATAGAGACATGGATCAGATCATGAGCACCTAACGTGAAACATCAGGGAATAATAACAGTCCTACAGCCAATAAGATGGTGATTCTGTTATGAAATAAAGCATAAAAGAATCCCAAATCCTTTTTCTGGTAACAAACCTAGCATAGTTAACCACTATGATATACTTACAAATCTAGTTAGCTGTGTTCTTCCAATAGCTTATGTATATATTTATTGGTATCCTAACTTGTCATCATAGTTTAAGTTGGTAGTAATTTATTTTATTGAGTACTGATGAGTTTCCATTTAGGTATAAAGATTTATTTCATAGCCCAATATCAATTATGCAAAAGACTTAGAGATATTAACTTAATGTAGATGCTCTCATCGCAATACTACAGAAACCTGCCACATGACCAAGTTGGACTTAGTGCACGCAAGACAGGCTTAATATTAGGGCTGTTACAGAAAGACTCCTTTGCTTCTGTGCCTGAACAAAATGTAATTCCACCTAACAGGAATTGTTGAATGTCACAGTGTGCCTTAAAGTAGTTGTTATGGGGCCTCCCTGGTGGCGCAGTGGTTGAGAGTCCGCCTGCCGATGCAGGGGATACGGGTTCGTGCCCCGGTCTGGGAGGATCCCATATGCCGCGGAGCGGCTGGGCCCGTGAGCCTTGTGTAGGGTAGAAAAATATCACTAATTTTACATAATGTGCTTATCAATTTATTAATGCATGAGTGAAGTAAAACTATTAGCAATGAGGAGAGATTTGCCTTTTATTTTATTTTAACATACATGATCGTTATGCAAAAATGGAACCTCTCGTGTAAAGTCTGGTGCATTTTATTAAACTGGAGTCATATATTTTTGTTGATAGACTTTTTAAAACAGAGCAAATATCACAAGATACATTTGAGCCTGACTTCTGTTCTCTGAAACTCATTATTATATATTTATATTTCCTTAAGGCTTGATTCCTTCCCTTCAAGAGGGAAGACCATCTCATCAAAATGAACAGACCGTTGACATTTGCAGTAGAAAAAATTCACTGTCCCCATTAAAGCACTTCATACACCCTGAGTTAGAGAACACATTTTTGTTCCAGCAACCGCCATTTGGATACATCATTTCTGCACAGGACATAATGGTTTATGTACATTCGTCTTACTCTTTATTATAAGCACGTGGTGTTACAGGCACATACCTGCAGTAATCCTGAAAATTTAGCCTCTGATTCCCGTAATTAATAGGAACAATAGATTGGTTTCAATCTGTTGAAACCAATTAAAAGTATATTAAAGAGTATGTTAAAAAGTATATTAAAAGATTATATTAAAAGTCAGGTTGAAGTATTACTTGGATTCAACACCAAGAATCCATTGTGATTTACGGCGAGCGTCATTGCGAATTACACTTAATTACATTCAAAGCATAATGGATTGATGTAGGAACTAAAATCTCAATCTCTCTTTGCTAGTTCAGCTCAAGCTTCAGAATTATTTCATCTTCCTGTGTGGCTTTGGCACTGGACAGGAATGAAATCCTGAAGAATCACTTTTTCTGACATGAGCACGGACCTAAATTCCAGATAAGCTTCCTTCCATGGAGAGTCATCCTTTCAGACTGAAAGAAAAAATTGTTACCTGACTCCTTTCTGTGCCAGAATGGTGGGCTCAGTGTGGTCAAGATAGCCAGTACTTATGTTGGAAGGAGGCAGTCATAAACCTAGGTGCGGTTTTGTGATTGTGTGACCTCATCTCCCTACAGTACGCAAGGCTGCAATGAGAGAACAGTTCTGGGGAACGGAGGATATTTGTGAAAAACTCTACCCTCGTCGTTAATTACCAAAAACAACTACAACCTCCTAGTCTAGTTATTTCCAAGGAGATTATTGAAGAGTTTTGAGAGAGTCCTTTTTTTTTTTTTACTTTATCCCAAAAGTAAAAGTCAGAGTCTCATGTGAAGGAAGCAGGAAATACTGAGTTGACTGTGGAAACTGGAAATACACAGAAGCCTGAAAGATCTTATAGAGGTAATAAATAAGGCTCAAATCAAAAGTCTGGTGGCACATCAAGGGGAAGGAGAGCTAAACTGAAAGAGCTCCCAAATGGCCAAATGTAGATCAACTTGAACAACAAAATAAATGGTAATAAATGTACAGAATGGTAATATAAAATATTCAATAAATACATAGGATTCCATATCAACGTTAGAAAAATAACTATAGAAATGAATGGAGAAAAGAAATATATTCCTTACCTAAAAATGATGACTAATATATGGAGTTATTCCTCTTTTATAATAGGGAAGCTTATTTTACTCCCCTCGCCCCAGCCCCACGTTGAGTATGAAAAGCACTTGGTAATTTCCTGGAGAAGAAGAGACTATGGAAAAGAAAAACACAGTCACTTCACAGTGGAGAAACTTGGCAAATGCTTTATACAAGTGATTCACCACCTTAATGATAAATCAAGTCAATTATCAAATGATATGACATGATGAGCTATTCTGGAGAAAGGTTCCACATCTCACTTATTCTAATCATGAGGAAAACATATCACAATCAACTTTAGGGATATTCTAAGCAGGGCCTCATCAGTATTCCTCACACTTGCCAAGGTCATGAAAAATAAGGAAAGACTGAAAGAGTGTTAATAGAGCATAAGAGACAGAGAACATGTGATGACTATATGTACTGTAGTGTTCTGGACTGGGTCCTGGAAGAGAAGGATGACACAGGGTCAAAACGGGTGAGATCATATATGGAATCTATAAAAATGGTACTAGGGCTTCCCTGGTGGCGCAGTGGTTAAGAATCCGCCTGCCAATGCAGGGGACGCGGGTTCGATCCCTGGTCTGGGAAGACCCCACATGCCGTGGATCAACTAAGCCCGTGTGCCACAATTACTGAGCCTGCGAGCCACAACTATTGAGCCCACGTCCCACAACTACTGAAGCCCGCGTGCCTAGAGCCCATGTTCCGCAACAAGAGAAGCCACCGCAATAGGAAGCCCACCCACCACAACGAAGACTAGCCCCCGCTCGCCGCAACTAAAGGAAGCCTGTGCGCAGCAATGAAGACCCAATGCAGCCAAAAATAAATAAATAAATAAATAAATTTATATATATTTAAAAAAACAGTACTGATCAACCTAGTGGCAGGGCAGGAATAAAGACGCAGATGTAGGGAACGGACTTGAGGACACAGGCGGGGGGTGGAGGGCGGGAGAAGGGGAAGCTGGGACAAGTGAGAGAGTAGCACTGGCATACATACACGACCAAATGTAAAACATAGTTAGTGGGAAGCTGCTGCATAGCACAGGGAGATCGGCTCCATGCTTTGTGACCACCTAGAGGGGTGGGATAGGGAGGGTGGGAGGAAGGCTCAAGACGGAGGGGATATGGGGATATATGTATATGTATAGCTGATTCACTTTGTTATACAGCAGAAACTAACACAACATTGTAAAGCAATTATACTCCAATAAAGATATAAAAAAAACTGGTGAGATGCAAATAAAATCTGGAGTACAGTAATAGTAACTAGTTTCCTAGTTTTCACAAATGCAGCATGGTAATATACAATGGTAACTATAGAGAAAACAGAATAAAAACATATTTGAGACCTCTCTGTTATCTATGCAGCTTTTCTACAATTCTAAAATTATTTCAAAATAAAATATTTACTTAAAATTTTGTAAAAGTTTATAATTTAATTACAAATAGTTATATTAACTGATTACCTGTTTGAGTTTATTTCCTTTTTTACTTTCTCTGGAAGGCACTTAAACCATTTTCTTGATTTTCAAAAATAATCAGACTCTTTATTAAACAAAATAGATTCATCTATTCTGCCTTCTATGTTGCTCCAAATTTAATGAAAAGCTCCTCTATAAATGTATTTTCCAGGGACTTCCCTGGTGGCGCAGTGGTTAAGACTCCGTGCTCCCAATGCAGGGGTCCCAGGTTCGATCCCTGGTCAGGGAACTAGATCCCACATGCATGCCACAACCAAGAGTTCGCATGCCACAACTAAGGAGCCCACGAGCCGCAACTAAGGCCCAGGCAACCAAATAAATAAATAAATATTAAAATAAAAGAAATGTATTTTCTAATTCAGGAGTCCATCTTGAAACCTCTTTCTTGCCAACAAAGGGGATAACACAGGAAAATCTTCCTTCTACAAATTATAAAAGGCCATTTTCCCATACACCAAATCTCTAATGAATTGTGGCCTCCCATGTGCTGTTTTCTTGAAATTCAGCTGAAACATCTTGTGCTCTTTGTAGTGACCCTACCACTCATTCTTCCACTGTTTACTGAAAAAATTTCAGTAAGTTAATCTATCTCAATAAGCATGATATTTCAAAGGTCCACCATTTATGACAGCAAGACACATAAACCTAGAATTCTCAAAATAATTTCCATTGAAGCAGAGCCTCCCAAACAACATTTTTAAGCCTCACTTCCTCCTTCACCTTTGTACATCACCCCTGTGTTATCTGCTTTATTCATTCCCACCTACCTGGGTGTATGACTGTTGTCTCCTTTTCTTCACATCCCAGGGCTCTTTCCTTTGCTCAAAAAAGGTGACCAGGTTCAGCTTAGAGACAGCAAGAACTGTTTATTAAAAAAAGGAACGTGGGGCCTCCCTGGTGGCGCAGTGGTTGAGAGTCCGCCTGCCGATGCAGGGGATGCGGGTTCGTGCCCCGGTCTGGGAGGATCCCATGTGCCGCGGAGCGGCTGGGCCCGTGAGCCGTGGCCGCTGGGCCTGCGCATCCGGAGCCTGTGCTCCGCAACGGGAGAGGCCACGGCAGTGAGAGGCCCGCATACCGCAAAAAGAAAAAAAAAAAAAAAAAAAAAGGAACGTGACTCATCCCAGGAATTCTACACTTTCCAATACAGGACTCTGTTCAGTAGAGAAGAGAGGACACTATAAGTTATAGAAAATTACTTCGCCAAATAGCATTTCCTGACAGCCCCTTTAAAACACTTAGGAAGCATTTCTAATTTGCAGATCCTTAACTCTACTTCCAAGTACTACTCAATCAAAAATAAGGAATGGATAGCCGATTTTAACTTTTTTTTTTTTTTTTTGCGGTACACGGGCCTCTCACCGCTGCGGCCTCTCCCACTGCGGAGCACAGGCTCCGGACACGCAGGCCCAGCGGCCATGGCTCACGGGCCCAGCCGCTCCGCGGCATGTGGGATCTTCCCAGACTGGGGCACGAACCCGTGTCCCCTGCATCAGCAGGCGGACTCTCAACCACTGCGCCAGCAGGGAAGTCCCCAAAACCCAGAACTCTTGACAAGACTATCACTCTGTTAAGAGAAAGGTCCCTGCCACTTGTGGGCGGAAGGTCACTTATTTAAAGTGGACATAATTTATGTTGCAGTTATGTTCCTGGCACCTCGTTTTCTGTGAACCACAGCACATGCCTTGCTGACCTGCCTATTACAGTGTCCAGAAGGCTTCCTCATCTCCAACATCTAGGTTGCCGTGTGATATTTTAAAGCTATATTCACAAAGTTTGTTTCATTCAACACCCCCTCTCCATCAAACTGCCACCAATCTAAGCCTGGGAAAACGTAATAATCTCTGTATACTAACAGCATCTAGTCTTCAGTACTGCCCAGAAATTTGTTTAAATCACAAGGACAGAATCTGATTTCCCAGATTCTCAGAAACCCAGCACATTTGCCAAGTCTCCATCTCCATCATTTGTAACATCAGAACACACCACCACTAGGTGCCTAAGACCTTGGAGTGATTAAAGGGAGCTTCCTTGCAGTTTCCTCCTTCCATTTCCAAATAACTCTCCATAGTTACTTTCAACAAGTCTAACGCGTCTCTCTAAGAAAGATACCATCATCCTATTTTATCAGTCTTCACACATCTCCTAGTACTAACTGCCTGAGTTAAGACTCTGGTCCATTGAAGCTGCTCCACTCTTACCACAATTAAGTGATCACAATGTTGCATGTGAACCTTAATTCGTCACTTAAATTTCTCATTATTTTAGAAAAATATTGAAAGCACACATAAGAAACTACCAGGGCCTGCATGAATGACTGGGGGTGAGGAGAGCAGTGAGAACCCTGTGTCCTTAACAAAGGCAAAGAAGGACAATGACTGGCATTCATATATAGCGAGGATGACAATGAGGTTACACAGAAGAACTGGAAATAATTAGGAAATGAAACAAGTAGATTTTTCTCCTAAATTCAGAGTGTCAGTTGTGCAACCAGAGAACAGGTATCCTCTCTCCACTTGCAGAATTTATGCAGTTCTACACTTAATATGTTTCTGTCTCTTACCTCATGCTGCAGCATTACTCAATTGGAATATTTTTCTCCTAATTATACAGTATCTACTATACACCCATCACTGTCATGTGTGTTTGTTCACTCCATGTAAATGCCTAAACAACCTCATGACTTAGGGATTCTCTAGGTTTTCACCTGGTCAAATTGTCACAGTAAAGTGAATAACTTTGATAATGTCACTTATAAGAATTGGAAGAAACAATAACTGAAGAAAAGTTGTCTTACCATTCCTCTCTAATTAAAAAGAAAAAGGGACTTCCCCAGTGGTCCAGTGGCTAAGACTCCGTACTCCCAACGCAGGGGGGCCCAGGTTCGATCCCTGGTCAGGGAACTAGATCCCACATGCCGCAACAAAAGATCCTGCATGCCACAACTAAGACACAGTGCAGCCAAATAAATAAATAAATAATAAAAGAAATATTTTTAAAAAAAGAAGAAGAAGAAAGGAATCACAAAGAATCCCAAACAGGTTAGACAGAAAGTGAGAAATGTCCACTGCAAAAATTAAATCTCTCTTCCACCCCAGTGATCCTCTCTCGAGGCAATCAATATGAAGCGTCTAAGTATCTTTCCAGTTTTCTCTGCCATATACAAATATTTATTTATTCCAGTGGGAGCTTTCTCAACATACCATTCTGTATCTGGCTTTTTCTTTTTTCTCCTCTAAATTCTACCTTGGAATTTATTTCCTAACCGCCCTAGGAGATCCTGTAGTTTCTGGAGGCTACTATTGCATCTGGGTGGGTGTTTAGATTGTTTCCACTCTTCTTACATGCTATAACTTTCTTGGACATGTGTCTTTGCACTTATTTGTAACAAATCTTCCAAAGTGGAACAGCTGTGTCACATGATACGTGCATCTTTAACTTCAGTAAATGTTGCCAAAGTGCCTTCCAGAAACTTCGTTGTGACACTCCCATAAAAAGATGGGAAGATGCCTTAAAAACAAAAATGAAAACGCTGTTTACTGCTAAACTTTTAATCTTGGCCAATCTGATGGGTGAAAAAATGAAATCTCATAGCTGTTTCAATTTGGTTTCATGATCACCCTCATTACTACTCAGATTGAATACCTTTTCATATATTATGATACTTTGAAGTATCTAGTCCTGTTCTTAGTCCATTTAACTTTTGGAATGTTGGTCATTTTTTAAATAGATCTATAAGAGCTCTTTTTATACTACAGAATAGCTTTTGCTTATTAGGTGTATTGAAAGTACTTTTCACAGTGCCATTACCTTCTGACTCTGTAGGCTTTGCCACACGTATATTTTAATGTCTATGAAGTCAGTTTTATTTACCTTTTCCTTTCTGTTCCTAGGTTTCCTGTTTCCTGTGAAACACCTTCACTCTAAGATAATTTTTCATATTGCCTTCGTTTCCTTCTTCAATGTCACTCCAAGAAAGAAGCAGCTGGCAGCCCGGAGGTCTGAGTTTGTCCCTCTGCAGCTTCTCAGAGCAGCCTTCCTTGCCTTTGGAGATGCTTCTCAAACAAGAGTGGAGTCTGCAGAACACAGCCTGCCAGGAGGTCACAGGGGCTTGGAGTCGGGGAAGTCACAAGCGTGGAATCATTTGGGGAATCTGGGTGACGGTTATATGGGAAATCTTCTTACTATGCTGACTAGATTTCTGTGCATCTGAAATTATGCTGAAATAGAAAGATTTTTTAAAGGGATAAAACAGGGAGCAGCACAGGGCCACACAGCCACAAGTTGGGGTGAGAGGGTGGAGGCCCCACATACCCTCCAGATGAAAGACAAGGATTTGGAGGTGGTTGCCCAAGGCAAGATTTCACCCACTCACTGCTGGATGTGCCCACAAGCCCTTCAGCTTCTTTCCTGCATTCTCTGGGGGAGACTCCAGCCTTGATGCCCGGGGCTTCCTCGGAGTCCGTCCTCAGGGGAGGAAACGAGCCCTAAATTTGCGGTCCTGGGTTAGTCGTGATCCTGCCCTGGCCGCCATGGGTGGGGTTTGGGAAAGGGGCATTGATGACGAATAATAAAACCTTGGAACCTTACATGTCAGACCTAGGAACCAGGAGCCAAGATGAGGCAATTTAAAAGGGAAAGAAAATGGAGAATGACACCTGTTTGTCTCATATGTGACCCCAAAATAGGGCCAGGCCCCGTGACCTCACCTGCGTGTGGCTAGCCATTCCAGCTACCGTCAAGATCAACTCTAGAAGAGCTGGACTAAGCTTGACTAACTTTCTAGTTTTCTTTGTTTTTTCATTTCTAGTTGAAAAAGTTAGAGATGCTTGTGATTTTCTAAATTTTGTTCTATATTTTGAACAAATAATGCCTCCACATGGTTCAAAATTTTAAAAGTACCCCTAGCCACTTTAATGCATCC
The DNA here is from genome assembly GCF_964341445.2 of Mesoplodon mirus. Classification (NCBI taxonomy): domain Eukaryota; kingdom Metazoa; phylum Chordata; class Mammalia; order Artiodactyla; family Ziphiidae; genus Mesoplodon; species Mesoplodon mirus. Next base: position 47,926,845 of record NC_138988.1, on the reverse strand, counting down.
TAGCTGCTAGTTTCTTTTAGATCTTTCCAGAGAAGTTATATGCACTGAGAAGCAAATATGTTTATGCATAATTTCCCTTCTAATTCATACAAAGGGGAGCAATGTGTTCTGCGCTTTGAGTCTTTCCATGGGAAATGTATCTTGGAAACATTGGAGATCTTTCCATCAGCATGTGGAGACCTGGTCCATTCTTTTTCACAGCTGCATAGTGTTCCATTGTATGGCTGGCCCATCATTTATTTAACTAGCACCCTATCCATAGGCATTTAGGTTGTTTTCAACATCTCACCAGTACAATCAATACGGCAAAGAATAAGCTTGTACAGAGATCCTTTTACCTGTATGTGTGTATTATCTATAGGAAGGATTTAATGCCTTGAAGTGGAAATGTTGGGCCAAAGAGCTTAAACGTCTGTAACACTGATAGACATTAATGCTCTGCTCTCCACAGGGGCACTTGTCATTTTCTTAAGTGATGTTAATTCTACTGAAAGGAGCCAGCCTGGTGTGGCAGCAGAAGTCCCAGACCAGGGGAGAGGGGATCTGAGACGGAGCCCCAACCCTGCAGTAATGCGTTGCACGTCCCTGGGAAAGTGGGTTTTATTTGATTCCTCGCCTGAGAAGTGAAGGGACTGAGTAAGGTGCCCAGGGACTTCCCTGGCGGTCCAGTGGTTAAGACTCTGCGCTTCCAATGCAGGGGGCGCAGGTTCGATCCCTGGTTGGGGAACTAAGATCCCACATGCCCTGTGGGGCAGCTGAAAAAAAATGAGTAAGGTGCCCAGGACTTGACAGTCACCTTTGCTGCCATAAGGAGAGGCAGAGGTACCCTGGTCACTTGGAATAATGAGAACCGGGTCAGCAGCTTTCTGCCATCCTCCGGATAAAAGAAATCAAGCCCTAAGTGCACACAGCACTTACAAAAACCTGGGGCTGGGCTCTGTCTGCAGGGAGGCCCTGGTCCTGCTCTCGGGGCTCAGGGATGGGAGGAGGATGCTTACTTTTCTCTGTATTTCCTTTTCCATCATCAGAATTTAGCACCATGTGAATGAATTACCTATTCAAAAGTTAAATTCACTATTTAGGACAGAAACAAAGAGAAGCCTTCTGGAAAGCATCCTAGCCTGGGAGGGAGGAGGTTTGGGTTTTAGCTGCTTCACTTCTCTGGGCCTCCTTCATCTCCTTTGACCAGTGAGGGGCTTGAACAAGATGAACTTTCTCTGGTGACTTCCAAGCCAGAGTGAGTGTAAAAGCATCCAAGGGGAACAGACTTTGGGGTCAGACAGAACTGGGCCTGAGTCCTGGTTCCCTCAACAGACCTGCTGTGTGACCTTGGGCAAGTTACTTAACCACTCTGTGCCTCCATTGCCTCATCTGGAAGATGGAGATAAGAACACCCATGTCACAGGTCTGTTGGGGGAGTAGGAGGTCATGTGTCTAAAGCAGGTTCTATGGTGCCAGGCTCAGTAAAGGGTGCTATAATCAGGTGAGGGCAATTCCAAATACTCCACAAAAAGTGAGCTCTACGGGGAACCTTAGAGAGAGTGTCCATTCTGACACCCTCAGTTTACAGATGGAAAGTGGCAGTGCAGAGAGGGTGAGATATATTGGGTGTCAGCCAAGGAACCCAGGGCGCCTTCCTTCTCTCTTCCTGCCCAGAACTTCTGGGCCTCAGGAGATGTGGCTCTAACTCAGTTCCTTGTGTGATGGCATTTTATCCATCAGCTGGTCCTAAAGAGTCGTCTATTCTCACGATCCCAGCCTGGAACAGGTGACACCAGGGTCTGGTCACAGGCCACTGGGACTCTGAGGCCCCAGTATTGCAGCCCCCAAACCACGCCAGGTTCTGGCCTTCCCAAGTGATGGATCCCAGCCAACTCCTGAGATATTGGGGTCAGGGACATCCCACTTAAGACCCTCTGCTCTCTACTCACAGAGGGGACAGGTTTCAGGCCCTACCATGGAACAGGAAGTTCAAAATGCAAACTCTCCTAGAAAAATAGGCATGGGCCGAATTTCACATTAACCCAGAGATGATGGGATGAGGAGAAGGGAGAAGAGAGAAAGGCGGGGAAGAAGGGCCTGAAAACAACAGGAGGGGTGAGAGACAGGTATACGTTTCAAAATGAAACTCACAGGGGACTGAGTTTATAGCCAGGAATGGAATCTTCTCATTTCTGTGTCCCCAGCCCATGGCCAGGCACACGGTCAGTGCTCAACAGATGAATGAATGCACGCGTCAACGAACGGGTGAGCAGCTCAGAGCACTGTTGTTTAACTGGGATAATGTGTGAGGAAAGGCTCTGCACCACGAATCTCTCAGTGCCGCCAGCGCCTGGCACACGGTAGGGCCTAAGTCGCTGTGTGCTTATGGCACGGACGTGCCTCCCAGAGGTGGGGGAAAACTATGTCCTCTTCTTCCAGAGGAAGCTGGTAGTCTATTTTGGAAGCTCTCCTCATCAGCATTGCTTTGGGGATTCAAACCTGCCCCCAACCAAGCTCTGTGAGCATCTTCTGGTTCTGAGGAAGAAGGGAGGCGAGGCCCTGTCTAAATCACAAAGACGTTGCATCCTGATACATTTTCCTCCCTTTCTTGTGGAGACAAGGAGGAGTTAGTAAATCCGCATCCACAGATCTGCAGGAGCAAAATCTTGTCTTCTTGTGTCAGAAGCTATAAGCTCATTTCTAACCTGACAAGTCCACACAAAAACTTGTACACAAATATTCTTAAGAGCATTACTCACAAGAGCCACAAAGTGGACGCAACCCATATGTCCATCACAAGGTGAATGGATAAACAAAATGTGGTACGTGCACACAATGGAATAGTATTCAGTCATAAAAAGAAATAAAGTACTGATACATGTTACAACATGGATGCACCTTTAAAATATTATGCTAAATGAAAGAAGCCAGACACAAAAGGCCATATACTGTATGATTCTATGCCTATGAAATATCCAGAATAGGCAAATCCACAGAGACAGAAAGTAGATTTGATTGCCAGGGGGCTGGGGGTACCGTGGCATGGAGAGTGACTGCTAATGGGTGTGGGAGTTTCTTTTTGTGGTGGTAAGATGTTCTGGAATTAGACAGTGGTGATGGTTGAAAACTTTGTGAATATAGTAACAAAATACTGAGTTATACACACTTAAAAAGAAATAAGTAAAATTTTAAAACCAGAAAAAAAAATAGTAACACTGACCTATCAGGCCATTGGCTGTTGAACCTGGACGTCAAATTGCCAGCTCCAGAGCAAACAAACTCCAACCCATCATCCAGGGTGCACACCAGAAAGACAAATACAGATACACAGTTCATTCTCTTATCAAGATACGATACCTCTGAAATGAGTAAAGAGACACAGGGAACACTTCTTCATCTTCTTAGATGGAGACACGTATCTCTCTGCTTTCTGAAAAATGACAAACCTTCCTCTTAGACAAACATCTCATTGTGTCCCGTGGTCTCCTGCAGGCACATCTGTTGAGTTGAGAGTGAGAGGGTCTGGGTCAGCACCAAGCATCTTTATGTATCCAGCAGGCGTCTGGATGGGAGGCTGAGTCCCCTCAGGACAACGTCTGCTCTGAGATGGACTTCTTCTTGCCCTATTCGTGAACTGCTCAGGGAGGCCCGGCCACCAGCTCTCAGCAGGCTTCGTGTCTGGCCTTGGCAGGGTGCCTGACTCACATATGTGAACACACCCTGCAGAGCCTTGAATGGTCTTCATCTTCCTCACAGGTAGAATAATGGGGTCAGATTTGATCATGGAGTTGTGAAGAGTGTTCCAGGGAGCATCACCTTCAGAGGGGTAGGAGGTAAGACTTGGGGAGTGCTATTAGACACTGGAAAACAGGCTCCTCGTCCACAGGACCTCTCCGGGGCTTTAACGTGCTGAAGGGTGAGGCAGGATGCTTATATGGATTAAGAGCCGAACCCTGGAGTCACACAGTGATTTGGGCATTCATTAGCTGTGTGACCTTGGGCAAATGACCCAACCTCTCTGAGCCTTAGTTTCGTCACCTCTAAAATGAGAGTAACAAGAGTACCTCCCTTCCCAGTGAGGCTGGGAGGCTTCAGTGTGTCAAAGTGGGGCTAGTCAATTACCATTCTGTGAATCACAGCTTGGCCTTGGCCCCTGTGGGAGCTCAGAAAGCACAGCAAATTGTGCCCTGTTGGATATGAAGGAGGAGTTTTCCAGGGACAGGGGAATGGGGAGGGAATCCAAGGCAAAGGGAAAAGCAGGCACAAAAGCATGGAGGCACGACTGGCTGTGGTGGCCTCGAGAACTGCTGAGATGCAGACGTGTGGGTGACTCAGGCACGGTGAGTAGGGGAGGGAAGGAGGCAGCAAGGGAGCAGCTGGAGAGGGGGCTGGGTCACAGCAAAGTCACTGGGAGCCACAGAACAGCTCTGGAGAGCATCCGGCCACTGCCACGAGTAATGGAGGAGAGCAATGAAGGTGCTGTGTGCGTGGGGAGGAGGGGCCAGCTGGACACGACCCTCCTCTCCCCCAGCCTCGTGGCTAAGAAGGCCCTCTCTCCTGCAGGGGATGTGGAAGGAGACCTCCTGGGGCCGGCAGTCAGGCTCAGGAGAGCTGAGAGGGCTCTCAGACAGCCAGGGGAGCCCCGGGGAACTGGGGCAGGTGAGCATCGCACTTGAAGCTATGCACGGGGACAGGGTGCAGGCAGCAAACAGACTGTTTTGAACTAGGAATTAGATTCACGTGGCGTAAGATACAAAAAAGTCACGGGACCAAAAGGCAGAAGAGGTAACATGAGGGGGTGGGAGCAACCTCTGGGCCAGTTTCCTTTCCTAATAAGTAAAATAAAACTAGGCCCCCAAAGTGAGGTCAAGCTTTTCTCCTTGGGACCAAGAGAATGGACAGATGCTCCTGAATTTGAAGAGCGCCAGCCTGGGTGAAGTCAGGAAGGAACCACGCAGGCAGGCAGAGAGCAGTCAAGCCCCAGGCCTGGAAGCAGGGGGAGGAGTTTCAACTCCCCCTCCGGGAATTGCAGCTCACCCTGGTTGCTCTTACTCCAAAAAATTAGGAAAGGAAAAAAAGTAGGAAAGAATTAAGACTCCACACCTGGCAGTTTTAACTTACAAAAAAGTATTTATTAATCTCATTTTCCTTCTCTTGCCATAATCCAGAAGCATGACGCTGACAGCCTGACATATCAGTGTGAAGTTGTCGAAAGCCCCACCAGTCACTGATTCCAAAATTCCATGACTGGCCTTTGTTAGACAACAGGACTGCAGTTACAGCATGGTTTCAAGTCCATACAGGAAGCCCACCAACCCCAGGGTCTCCCACACCTGCCATGGCTCACTGGGTGGGTTGTGGAGCGTGAGAATCAACAGCACCGAGCAGACGGACCGAGAAGGCTTCGGGCAGAACACTGCTGCGGTGTACTTCCCCTGACAGAAGCCGGAGCTGTCCACCCGCAAGGCTGCTCGGTCACAGGCCTGGTTCCCTGGGAAGCATCTCTCTTTGGTCGAGGGTCAGAAGGCTGCACACCCAGATCGCCCTGAGAAGCAGTCCCCACACGCCAACCTGAGCCTGAGCCGCCATCACTGTCTTTACAGCGGGTCCGCCCAGCCCGCTGGTGCTACTGCTGTTTGTGTGGAAGAGGCTTCCTGGGTGGTGGGAGCTCCCTGTGGATCAGGGTGAGTCCGCAGAGGATGAGGAAGACTCCTCCCCACCACAAAACCTCCTGGCACTCTCCATACAACACAAAACCCAGGAAGGCCTGCAGGACAGAGACAGCTGTGAGGCTGGGCAGGCACGTGCCCGCAGGATGCAACCACGGTGGGTGGGCACCACCTGACTCCCCTGTGGCTGAGTGCCCTCCTAGGGCGGGAGGAAGGGTCTGGAACTGGAAGTCTTGGGCCTGAAACCCATCTGTTACCTTCAGCATATCTCACCTGGAGAAGTGGGGAGGGTACCTCCTCACAGCATCGGACCCAGCAAAGTGCACAAGAAAGCCCAGCAGAGGCCGGCAGCCAGGCCCAGCACACAGCTGGTCCACCAAGTCCTCCCTGCCTGGACTGCAGGGCTGACTGGCTCAGCCCCACCTGGGAGAGAAGAACCTCGACCCTCCACATCTCCTGCCTGAGTTCACAGACCCCTGAGGAGCAGCAAGCAAGTAGGCTTTTGACAGTTGGACTTCATCCCCGTATAACTTGAGAATTCCTCCAAGTTAGAGATTAGAGGAGCAGCCACTGGGAGTCAAGACACAGCCCAACCTCTGCTTCAGTTCCTGACCCTTCTCCTATGTGGAAAGCAGGGGTTGCCCAAGGACAACCCACCCAGAACCCTCCCAGAACCCAGGTTTGGGACAGAGGGACTGTACGCTCAGGCTACTCACCGAGCTGAGGATATTTGAAAAAGTCACCGTGACAGGTGCAATGGCTGAAGACATGGAGAAACTGAGGCCCCAGCTAAAGAACGTGCACATCAGAGAATTGGTGGTAGCCATCACAATAATGCCTAAGATGCAGAAGCCCACGTTCACCTGCAGGAGAAAGTGTCACTGCAGCCACGGCCAGCCCTGGGCAGCATGACCGGCAGACCCCGTTACAGCATCCAGGGTCATGGTTACTGCTGGCAGCAGGGCCACCATAGCCTGGGGGTCCTCAGAGCTTTCCTGCACAGGACTTCACTTAACCCTCAGCGGGCAGCACACCCACTTTACACCTGAAACAACCTCAGAGAAGACCCATATTTGGCCATCTTGATGGCCATATGACCTTGGGCCGAAGTCAAATGCAAATCCATATCCAGTTATTTTCTATTGAACACCAGTCTCTTACTGCCCCCACAGTGACCAAAGCTTGAAGTTCAATCCCAGAGGGCCAAGTAGTTATTACTCGATATGAGGGATGAGTAAATCAGGGGCAGAGTCCTCACTTCCCAGGAGCAGGTAAAGCATGAATAAGTCCTGTCTCCCTGCCATCCTGTGAAGGTTACATCCCACTCGGGCCAGTCCCATTGGGCATTCTTGAGCTTTTACTCTGTGCCAGGCCCTCTGCTAATTGTTTTAAGTACATTTGCATTTATTCCTTAACTTCATTTTACAGATAAAAATCCTGAGGCATTAAGTAACTTACCTAAAGTGCCACAGCTGGGGGGAGCCGCCAGGATTCAAGCCCAGGCTGTGTGGCTCCTTGCTCTGAACCAGGACACAGCCATTCCTGGGGAAACCACACCTGGGACTATTTGAATGGCGATCACAAGCATCACTTGGAGAACTTGCAGATTTCTTTCTTTTTTAAAGGAGTGCCTTGAGAGAAGAGAGGACCTTCAGAAGCCTCCTACACAAAGGATATGCAGACCCCTTGCTTGGTTTTGAGTTTTAAACCTGCCTGCAGACAGAGCTGCTTCCTCTGGGGATGGTGTCCATCTAAACCTAATACTCTCATTTCTCGTTAACAGTTTCCCAGCAACTGAATATATAGTGCCTTGAGGAAGGAGTGTCTCTGCATGCTTTACACAGAAGCACTGTATATGCCAGTGCCAGCCTGCTTACGTAAAGGCTTATGAAGGTCCGCTGCACAACTGAGAAGACTAGAAAAACCTCATGGCTCATAGTCACTCATCTTACTTTGGACCACTTACTCCAAGAATTACAGCCAGCAGGATACCAACCGCGAGCATGGCAGCTCCCGCTGGGTTAGCCCTAAATAGGCTTACACCTAAAGAATCAGCCTGTCTACTGATTCTTAGGTCAGGGCCTAATCCTGGGTTGCAGATGCAATGGAACCTCTTTAACAAGCAGAAGCTGGCCTATGACTCGGGATGGAAGCGGCAAAGAGGTACACCTTAGCAGACATGGGGAGGTGGTTCAGGAGTTCTCAGCATTGGGGGGAATGTCCAGAACATTTCTCTCAGTCAAAATGAGAGGTAGAGAAGACTTCCCTGGTGGTCCAGTGGCTAAAACTCTCCCAATGCAGGGGGCCTGGGTTCAATCCCTGGCCCCGGGAACTAGCTCCCACGTGCTCCAACCAAAAAGATCCCACGGGCCCCAACTAAGACCCGGCATGGCCAAATAAATAAATAAATATACATATATTTTAAAAGGTAGAGAGTGGATGTAGGAGGTGTGCGTCTTCCCCAAAAGCGAACTAACCCAATCGGAGAACAGATTTTAGGTGCCCCCAAACGCGGCGCCGCAACGCGTTGGCCTGGGGAGGCGGAGGGAATCCGGCGGAGGCGTCGGTGCAGGCGTCGGTGCAGGCGGCTGCGCACACAACGCCCCTCTCGGCCTGTGACATCCCCGCTTGGAGCCCGCTGCGCCAGGCACGGACCCCCGTAGCAGCACACTGCGCGTTCGACTGCGGCCTCACGTGACGCGACGTTCACGTGGGTGCGGTGGCCAATAGAGGCTCCCCGAGGGCCTAGAGGGGCGGGGCCGCCGGTAGAGCCCCAGGCCTCCTTCTCCCGGGGTTGGCTCTTTTCCGCGTTAGGTTTAGGCTTTCGCTGGCGCACTCCTGGACCAATGTCCAAGGCTGACAGTGGCGGTGGTACTGTGGTTGCTGATGTAGACTAACTCTTCGTGGCCTAGCAGTTTCAATCCTTGTCATTAGGTGTGGTCCAACATCGGCTTCCCCTGGGAATCTGTTTAACTCCCAGGTCCCGCCCCACATCCGTTGAATCAGAATCTACTTTTTAACAAGACCCCCAGGAGATCGACATGCACCTTAGACATGCACCTTCGGCAGAGGGCGCCAAAGACCTGCAGACTCAGCAAGAAAGTGGGCTAGGGTTAGGGCTTCTGACAATTCCAAAGGCCCTGATGGATATATGCTGCTCATTGTAAGAAATTTAGAAAGTATATTAGAAAATTTCATCCATAATCACTCCACTCAGATAATTGGGATTAACATTACTTCCAATTTCCAATGTACTTACTTTTAAAATGTTTTTGTTTAAGTAGTACGTTTCTTTGAAAATGAAGTGCTGTTCAAGTGTATAAAGGCCAATTACACTATCCAGGAAAGTCAGTTATTACAGTACTTTTTCTATATATATAATTTTATATATAGCACACGTTAAAAAATAGTGCATATACCATATATGGGACTATTTTTCTAAACATGATTTCACAGTGCACATACTGTCCAGCAGCATTGTTTTTTTCCATTCAGTAAGTTTTCATGTTAGTCCTTACGTGCCATCCTCTCACAACGTGGCTTTGTGGCTCCAATAAAAGCATGGATAACCCTGATAACTCCTATTAAAATTTCAAATTGGCCAATTTTGTAGTTGAGAAAAGCGAGGCTCTGAGAGGCACTGTGCCACTTTGCAAAGAGCTGTGTGAACCCCAGCGCAAAGATGATCCCATCAGAAAGCCCTTACCTTACTTGGAACCTACAGGAAATTGAGTGGTGCTGTGCTGGATCAACTGTGCCTGCTTTATAAGTTTCCTTAGAACAAATGATGCCTCTACTGGCATTAGAGGTTGAGCATCTCAGAGCCACCTCCTCTGTAAAGCAGACTCGGCTACTCCCCTACCTTTGCACCACTCCTGTGGTTGTCTGTCTGCCTCCCTGCTAGCCTGCGAGCTCCTTGAGGGCAGGGACATGTTTCTTTCTTCTCTAGGTCCCCAGTGCCCAGCACAGGGCCTTGTCCTGGTGATGATGGCTGAATTGATACCATCCTTGGACACCCAGCTAAGAAGTTATTTCTGCCTCCTGGACAAGAGCTCCCATGTGCACACGTATCACCTGCTAGCAATCTTGTTAAAATGAAGATTCTGACTCAGGTCTGGAGCTGGATTAAGATTCTGCATTTCTAACAGGCTCCCAGATGGTGCTAATGCTGCAGGGGGCGGGGGGCGGGGGGAGGGGTGGTGGTGGACAGGGGACGGGGGACACACAACACTGAGTAGCAAGTCTGTGATTAATCGTTGCCCTCAGCGCACTCACACGCCTTGCAACATACTTGCCTCCCTAACTGGGCTCCATCAGGCAGATGTTATGCATGTTTTCTTTGTTCTGCCACAGTGCCCAATATTGTGACCGGCTCCTGTCCTTGCTACAAAAGTTTGAGTGAACAGACTATGATTTGATTATAAAAGATAAAATTTAAAAAATTACTAACAAACAAACAAAAAATTACGAACAGCACCATGGTGTTAACTAGAGCACCCTTAACTGGGAGTGTGAAGGGGACGGAATACCTCATCCCACATTTATTTAATGGTATTTTAAAAAATTAATTAATTTTATTTTTGGCTGCGTTGGGTCTTCGTTGCTGCATGCAGGCTTTCTCTAGTTGTGGCGAGCGGGGACTACTCTTCGTTGTGGTGCGAGGGCTTCTCGTTGTGGTGGCTTCTCTTGTTGCGGAGCACAGGCTCTAGGCGCCCCGGCTTCAGTAGTTGCGGCTCGCAGGCTCTAGAGCACAGGCTCAGTAGTTGTGGCGCACGGGCTTGGTTGCTCTGCACTATGTGGGATCTTCCTGGACCAGGGCTCGAACCCATGTCCCCTGCATTGGCAGGCAGATTCTTAACCACTGCGCCACCAGGGAAGTCCCCACATTTATTTAAAAAGCCATGAAAACAGACATCAAAGATGGCTTATGGACAAAGGATGACCTATCAAGTTCTGGGAGACCCATTCAAACTCCGCCTCAGATTTAGGGCCTAAAGTCACAAATTTAAGAGGCCTTAGGGGCCAAGGAGGGAATTTAAATGTGTGAAGTTCCCCACCCCCTTACCCATGAGACAGGAGGGATGGGTGTGGCCTGTGATGACCTAGGGAGTGAATGTCTGTCTTGTCTCTTTTATGCCCTCTCTCCAACCTTACCTCAGTCTCTTCCTCCCTTCACTTTGATGGCAAAATATTAGCTCTCTGCACAGACACCCAATAGAAATACAGAGGCAGAGTTTTGGAGGAAAAAGAAAGAGTTGCTTTGTTCTTTGCCAAGCAAAGAGAGAACATAGCAGGCTGGTGCCTCAAGAACTGTGCTCTCCTCCCTGGGGAATCAGGAAGTGTCTTATAGGTGGGGCTTGCACTCTGGGGTAGGTGATAAGGATCAAAGTAGTGAAGGTCTTGCATTCTTCTTCTTTCTGCTTTATTTCAAAATGGTCACAGCTGGCGTCAGGCAGCCGGGTAATTGGGTCTGTTCATCTCTGGGTTATCAGCCCAGGACCTTCTTTCTGAAATGCAGAACACTCCAGGGGGTTATTTGTTACAAGGGAGGGTAGGGGGTGTATATACCAGGGGCAGGATGTAACTCACAGAGTCAGAGAGTCTTAGAGGTTAGCTTTGTGAAGGACAAATCTAATTACAGACACTACAGATCAGTAACAGTTAAAATAAAACTAGGATTGGTTAACTCTTTCAGGCCAGTTTATGCTGCTTCTCTAGCCTGTTCATTGTTCCTTTATTTTCCTTGTTTGTCAGAAAAGAAAAACCTCATTTCAACAAGACAAGGACACAGGGGCTTCTTTACGCTTCCAACTTGTGTCCATTCTTTGCCCAGGTAAACAAATGAGCACATACATACTCAGGATCAGGACTGTTCCAGGCAGAATTGCCAGGATGACTAAGATCCCTGCACTCCTTGGGTTCTGGCTTTTTGCAGAACTTTCAGTTCTAGCTCCCTGTCCTTAGCTGGCCTAAAGCTTTATCTCCTTTTCCTTGCTGTGAGTGACGTTATGGGTTGAATTGTGTCCCCTAAAAAGATGTTGAAGTCCTAATCCCCAGCACTTGTGAATGTGACCTTATATGGAAACGGAGTCATTGCGAATGTAGTCAAATTAAGATGAGATCATTAGGGTGGGCCCTAATCTGACTAGTGTTCTTAGAAAAGACAGATGGGAGAATGCCATGTGACCATGGAAACAGAGATTGGAGTGATGCACCTAAAAATCAAGGAATGCCAAGGGCTGCTGGCAACACCATAAGCTAAGAGAGGCATGAAATAGATTCTCCTCTGGAGCCTTCAGCCTTGCCAACACCTTGATTTTGAACTTATAGCCTCCAGAACTGTGTGAGAATAAATTTGTCGTCTTAAGCCATCCAGTTTGTGGTAATTTTTTGCAGCAGCCCTGGGGAACTCATACAGGTTGTTGAAAAATTAATCAGTCAACCTAAGAAAAATGGAAAAAAATTTTTTTGGCTGTGCCTTGTGGCATGCGGGATCTTAGTTCCTCAACTAGGGATTGAACCCATGTCCCCTGCAGTGGAAGCTCGGAGTCCTAACCACTGGACTCCCCAAAATGGAAAATTTTATTCAAGCCAAATTTGAGGATTATAACCCAGGAAGAGCAACTCAGAAAGCTCTGAGAACTGTTCTGCCTGTTAGAAGTCAAGGCACAGTTATACAAGTTTTTGGAGAGAGAGGGCTGTACATCAAATGACGTATCATTGACAGGTTACATAATCCAGCCCTAAGCACCATGTGACCCCTCACGAGGTCAAGGCAGAATATTATCTTTAAGGAGTTGTGCTACTGATGCTAGAATACTGCTCTTCATGGTTGAGCAGTTCTGCCAATGGGGGAGCTTTGTTCGATGCATAATGCAGATACAAGATGAAGAGTCAGGGGAGAGAGAAGACCAAAGGGCACAGAAGATTTGTTTGTTTATATATATATATATATATTTTTTTTTAATTTATTATTTATTTTTGGCTGTGTTGGGTCTTCACTGCTGCACATGGGCTTTCTCTAGTTGTGGCGAGCAGTGGCTACTCTGCGTTGTGGTGGCTTCTCTTTGTTGCAGAGCACTGGCTCTAGGTACACAGGCTTCAGTAGTTGTGGCTCGTGGACTCTAGAATGCAGGCTCAGTAGCTGTGGCGCACGGGCTTAGTTGCTCCGTGGCATGTGGGATCTTCCCAGACCAGGGATCAAGCTTGTGTCCCCTGCATTGGCAGGTGGATTCTTAACCACTGTGCCACCAGGAAGTGCTATATTTTTTCTTGTCTTGCCATAAAATATGAATTTTATTTCACGAGGTGATAAGATCCAAGCCTCTTTATTACCAGCTTCACTGCACCACCTTCTCCTACCTCCAAGGCAGTCAGTGTCTATTCTTTACCTTACACTGAATTTCAGTTCGTTCTTCATTTCTGGCTCTTAGGGATTTACTATTACTATTCCTTGAAAGTTCAACTATGCATTAATTTTCTAAAATAGTTTTTCTTCAGCATTATTGAGGTATAATTTACAAACCATAAAAGTAACTTTAAAAATGATTTTTTTTCATTTCCTGAATCAGTACATTAAGAATTTGCCTTTTTTTTTTTTTTTAGTTTGGCTGTGTTGGGTCTTAGTTGCGGCACACGGGACCTTCGTTGCGGCACGTGGGATCTTTCATTGTGGTGCTTGGGTTCTACATTGTGGCATGCAGGCTTCTCTCCAGTTGTGGCTCTTGGGGTCCAGAGCATGTGGGCTCAGTAGTTGCAGCACGTTGGCTTAGTTGCCCCTCGCCATGTGGGATCTGTAGTTGCCCGACCAGGGATCAAACCCACGTCCCCTGCACTGGAAGGTAGATTCTTAACCACTGGACCACCAGGGAAGTCCCAAAATTAACCCATTTTCAATGTAGTTTAATTTTTATTAAATTTATAGAGTTGTGCAACCATCACCACAAAACACTTTTAAAACATTTCTGCAACATCAAAAAGTTCTCTTGTGGGAATTCCCTGGTGGTCCAGTGGTTAGGACTCCACGCTTTCACTGCTGAGGGCCCGGGTTCAATCCCTGGTCAGGGAACTAAGATCCCACAAGCTGTGCAGCACAGCAAAAAAAGAAAAGTTTCCCTTGTGCCCAACCCCAAGCAACCAGTGATTTGCTTTCTATCACCTGGCCTTTTCTGAACATTTCACATAAATGGAATCAAACAATATATGGTCTTTTGGGTCTGGCTTCTTTCACTTAGCATGCTTTTTTCTCCCCCCCACCACGGTTCCTGCATGTTGTAGGAACATGTATCAGTTTGTCTCTTTTTTTATTGCTGACTACTATATGTAAAAAGTGTTCGACGTCACTAGTCGTTAGGAAAATATAAGTGATATGCCACTTCATACCCTCCAAGATGACTACAGGAAAACCTGACGGTAACAAGTGTTGGTGAAGATATGGAAACACTGGAACACACTGTAGTTGCAAACATAAAATAGTGCAGCCAAATGGTATGTTTGGAAAAGTTAGACAATATGTTAAAAAGATGAACACATATTCACCAGATGACCCAGCAATTCTTTTTAACATCTTTATTGGACTATAATTGCTTTACAATGGTGTGTTAGTTTCCGCTGTATAAAATGAATCAGCTATACATATACATATATCCCCATATCTCCTCCCTCTTGTGTCTCCCTCCCACCCATCCTCACCCATCTAGGTGGTCACAAAGCACCCAGATGATCTCCCTGTGCTATGCAGCTGCTTCCTACTAGCTATCTATTTTACATTTGGTAGTGTATATATGTCCATGCCACTTCCTCACTTTGTTCCAGCTTACCCTGCCCCTCCCCGTGTCCTCAAGTCCATTCTACTCGTCTGTGTTTTTATTCCTGTCCTGCCCCTAGGTGCTTCAGAACCTTTTTTTTTTTTTTAAGATTCCATATATATGTATTAGCATACGGTATTTATTTCTCTCTTTCTGACTTACTTCACTCTGTATGACAGACCCTAGGTCCATCCACCTCACTACAAATAACTCAATTTCGTTTCTTTTTATGGCTAATATTCCATTGTATATATGTGCCACATCTTCTTTATCCATTCATCTGTTGATGGACACTTAGGTTGCTTTCATGTCCTGGCTATTGTAAATAGAGCTGCAATGAACATTTTGGTACATGACTCTTTTTGAATTATGGTTTTCTCAGGGTATATGCCCAGTAGTGGGATTGCTGAGTCATATGGTAGTTTTATTTGTAGTTTTTTAAGGAACCTCCATACTGTTCTCCATAGTGGCTGTATCAATTTACATTCCCACCAGTAGTGCAAGAGGGTTCCCTTTTCTCCACACCCTGTACAGCATTTATTGTTTGTAGATTTTGTGATGGCCATTTTTTTTTTTGATGACAGCCATTCTGACTGTTGTGAGGTGATACCTCATTGTAGTTTTGATTTGCATTTCTCTAATGGTTAGTGATGTTGAGCATTCTTTCATGTGTTTGTTGGCAGTCTGTATATCTTCTTTGGAGAAATGTCTATTTAGGTCTTCTGCCCATTTTTGGATTGGGTTGTTTGTTTTTTTGATATTGAGCTGCATGAGCTGCTTGTAACTTTTGGAGATTAATCCTTTGTCAGTTGCTTCCTTTGCAAATATATTCTCCCATTCTGAGGGTTGTCTTTTGGTCTTGTTTATGGTTTCCTTTGCTGTGCGAAAGCTTTTACGATTCATTAGATCCCATTTGTTTATTTTTGTTTTTATTTCCTTTCTCTAGGAGGTGGGTCAAAAAGGGCCATGCTGTGATGTATTTCATATAGTGTTCTACCTATGTTTTCCTCTAAGAGTTTTACAGTGTCTGGCCTTACATTTAGGTCTTTAATACATTTTCAGTTTATTTTTGTGTATGGTGTTAGGGAGTGTTCTAATTTCATTCTTTTGCATGTAGCTGTCCAGTTTCCCCAGCACCACTTACTGAAGAAACTGTCTTTTATCCATTGTATATTCTTGCCTTCTTAATCAAAAATGAGGTGACCATATATGCGTGGGCTTACCTCTGGGCTTTCTATCCTGTTCCATTGATCTATATTTCTGTTTCTGTGCCAGTACCATACTGTCTTGATTAATGTAGCTTTGTAGTATAGTCTGAAGTCTGGGAGCCTGATTCCTCCAGCTCCGTTTTTTTCCCTCAAGATTGCTTTGGCTATTTGGGGTCTTTTGTGTTTCCATAAAAATTGTGAAATTTTTTTGTTCTAGTTCTGTGAAAAATGCCATTGGTAGTTTGATAGGGATTTCAATGAATCTGTAGATTGCTTGGGGTATTATAGTCATTTTCACAATGTTGATTCTTCCAATCCAAGAACATGGTATATCTCTCCATCTGTTTGTATCATCTTTAATTTCTTTCTTCAGTGTCATATAATTTTCTGCATAGAGGTCTTTTGTCTCCTTAGGTAGGTTTATTCCTAGGTATTTTATTCTTTTTGTTGCAATAGTAAATGGGAGTGTTTCCTTAATTTCTCTTTCAGATATTTTTACCATTAGTGTATAGGAATGCACGAGATTTCTGTGCATTAATTTTGTATCCTGCTACTTTACCAAATTCATTTATTAGTTCTAGTAGTTTTCTGGTAGAATCTTTAGGATTCTCTATGTATAGTATCATGTCATCTGCAAACAGTGACAGCTTTACTTCTTTTCCGATTTGGATTCTTTGAATTCCTTTTTCTTGTCTGATTGCTGTGGCTAAAACTTCCAAAACTATGTTGCATAATAGTGGTGAGAGTGGACAACCTTGTTTGTTCCTGATCTTAGAGGAAATGGTTTCAGTTTTTCACCATTGAGAATGATGTTGGCTGTGGGTTTTTCATATATGGCCTTTATTATGTTGAGGAAAGTTCCCTCTATGCCTACTTTCTGCAGGGTTTTTATCATAAATGGGTGTTGAGTTTTGTCGAAAGCTTTTTTCTGCATCTATTGAGATGATCATATGTTTTTTCTCTTTCAATTTGTTAATATGGTTTATCACATTGATTGATTTGCTATGTTGAAGAATCCTTGCGTTCCTGGGATAAACCCCACTTGCTCATGGTGTATGATCCTTTTAATGTGCTGTTGGATTCTGTTTGCTAGTATTTTGTTGAGGATTTTTGCATCTATGTTCATCAGTGATATTGGCCTGTAGTTTTCTTTCTTTGTGACATCTTTGTCTGGTTTTGGTAACAGGGTGATGGTGGCCTCGTAGAATGAGTTTGGGAGTGTTCCTCCCTCTGCTACATTTTGGAACAGTTCGAGAAGGATAGGTGTTATCTCTTCTCTGAATGTTTGACAGAATTCGCCTGTGAAGCCATTTAGTCGTGAGCTTTTGTTTGTTGGAAGATTTTTAATCACAGTCTCAATTTCAGTGCTTGTGATTGGTCTGTTTATATTTTCTATTTCTTCCTGGTTCAGCCTCAGAAATTTGCGCTTTTCTAAGAATTTGTCCATTTCTTCCACGTTGTCCATTTTATTGGCATATAGTTGCTTGTAGTAATCTCTCATAATCCTTTGTATTTCTGCAGTGTCCGTTGTTACTGGTCCTTTTTCATTTCTAATTCTAGACTTGAGTCTCCTCCCCTTTTTCTTGATAAGTCTGGCTAATGGTTTATCAATTTTGTTTATCTTCTCAAAGAACTAGCTTTTAGTTTTATTGATCTTTGCTGTTGTTTCCTTCATTTCTTTTTCACTTATTTCTGATGTGATCTTTATGATTTCTTTCCTTCTGCTAACTTTGGGGGTTTTTTGTTCTTCTTTCTCTAATTGCTTTAGGTGCAAGGTTATTTGAGATGTTTCTTCTTTCTTGAGGTAGGATTGTAGTGCTATAAACTTCCCTCTTAGAACTGCTTTTGCTGCACTGCATAGATTTTGGGTCGTCGTGTTTTCATTGTCATTTGTTTCTAGGTATTTTTTGATTTCCTTTTTGATTTCTTCAGTGATCTCCTGGTTATTTAGTAGTGTATTGTTTAGCCTCCATGTGTTTGTATTTTTTACAGATTTTTTCCTGTAATTGATATCTAGTCTCATAGCACTGTGGTCGGAAAAAATACTTGATATGATTTCAATTTTGTTAAATTTACCAAGGCTTGTTTTGTGACCAAAGACATGATCTATCCTGGAGAATGTTCCACGAGCACTTGAGAAGAAAGTGTATTCTATGTTTTTGGATGGAATGTCCTATAAATATTAAGTCCATCTTGTTTAATATATCATTTAAAGCTTGTGTTTCCTTATTTATTTTCAGTTTGGATGATCTGTCCATTGGTGAAAGTGGGGTGTTAAAGTTCCCTACTATGATTGTGTTACTGTCGATTTCTTCTTTTATGGCTGTTAGCATTTGCCTTATGTATTGAGGTGCTCCTATGTTGGGTGAATAAATTTTTATAATTGTTATATCTTCTTCTTGGATTGATCCCTTGATCATTATGTAGTGTCCCTCTTTGTCTCTTGTAATAGCCTTTATTTTAAAGTCTATTTTGTCTGATATAAGAATTGCTACTCCAGCTTTCTTTTGATTTCCGCTTGCATGGAATATCTTTTATCATCCCCTCACTTTCAATTTGTATGTGTCCCTAGGTCTGAAGTGGGTCTCTTGTAGACAGCATATATACAGGTCTTGTTTTTGTATCCATTCAGCCAGTGTATTTCTTTTGGTTAGATCATTTAATCCATTTGCATTTAAGGTAGTTATCGATATGGATGCTCCTATTACCATTTTTAATTGTTTTGGGTGTTACTGTAGGCCTTTTCCTTCTCTTGTGTTTCCTGCCTAGAGAAGTTCCTTTAGCATTTGTTTTAAAGCTGGTTTGCTGGTGCTGAATTCTTTAGCTTTTGCTTGTCTGTAAAGCTTTTAATTTCTCTGTCAAATCAGAATGAGATCCTTGCTGGGTAGACTAATCTTGGTCGTAGGTTTTTCCGTTTCATCACTTTAAATATGTCCTGCCACTCCCTTCTGGCTTGCAGAGTTTCTGCTGAAAGATCAGCTGTTAACCTTATGGGGATTCCCTTGTATGTTATTTGTTGTTTTTCCCTTGTTGTTTTTCATATTTTTTGTTTTTAATTTTTGATAGTTTGATTAATATGTGTCTTGGTGTGTTTCTCCTTGGATTTATCCTGTATGGGACTCTCTGCCCTTCTTGTACTTGATTGACTATTTCCTTTCCCATATTAGGGAAGTTTTCAACTGTAATCTCTTCAAATATTTTGTCAATCCCTTTCTTTTTCTCTTCTTCTTCTGGGACCCCTATAATTCAAATGTTGGTGTGTTTAATGTTGTCCCAGAGGTCTCTGAGACTGGCCTCAATTCTTTTCATTCTTTTTTCTTTATTCTGCTCTGCAGTAGTTATTTCCACTATTTTATCTTCCAGGTCACTCATTCGTTCTTCTGCCTCAGTTATTCTGCTATTGATTCCTTCCAGAGAATTTTTAATTTCATTTATTGTGTTGTTCATCATTGTTTGTTTGTTCTTTAGTTCTTCTTCGTCCTTGTTAAACATTTCTTGTATTTTCTCCATTCTATTTCCAAGATTTTGGATCATCTTTACTATCATTACTCTGAATTCTTTTTCAGGTAGAGTGCTTATTTCCTCTTCATTTGTTTGGTCTGGAAGGTTTTTGCCTTGCTCCTTCATCTGCTGTTTCTATGTCTTCTCATTTTCCCTAACTTACTGTGTTTGGGGTCTCCTTTTCACAGGCTGCAGGTTCGCAGTTCCCATTGTTTTTGGTGTCTGCCCCCAGTGGCTACAGTTGGTTCAGTGGCTTGTGTAGGCTTCTGGTGGAGGGGACTGGTGCTTGTGTTCAGGTGGATAAGGCTGGATCTTGTCTTTCTGGTGGGCAGGATCGCCTCTGGTGGTGTGCTTCGGGGTGTCTGTGACCTTATTATGATTTTAGGCAGCCTCTCTGCTAATGGGTGGGGTTGTGTTCCTGTCTTGCTAGTTGTTTGGCACATGATGTCCAGCACTGTAGCTTGCTGGTCATTGAGTGGAGCTGGGTCTTAGCGTTGACATGGAGATCTCTGGGAGAGCTTTTGCCGTTTGATATCGTGTGGAGCTGGGAGGTCTCTGCTGGACTAATGTCCTGAACTCAGCTCTCCCACCTCAGAAGCATAGGCCTGACACCCGGCCAGAGCACCAAGACCCTGTCAGCTACATGGCTCAGAAGAAAAGGGAGAAAAAAAGAAAGAAAGAAAAATAAAATAAGATAAAATAAAATAAATTTATTAAAATTAAAAATTAAAAAAAAACAGAAAGGAAGAAAGAAGAGAGCAACCAAACCAAAAAACAAATCCACCAGTGATAACAAGCGCTAAAAATTGTACTAAAAAAAACCACCAGACAGACAGAACCCTAGGACAAATGGTAAAAGCAAAGCTACACAGACAAAATCACACAAGGAAGTATACACATACACACTCACAAAAAGAGAAAAAGGAAAAAAAATATATATCCATGAAGCCCAGGCCTCATTCTATGCAGATAGCTGGGGATCTTGGTTTTAGGTTCACCTCTGATGTGCATTCTCTGAAGCTGAGTCCATTTCTCAGGAGAAAGAATGGTTGTGTGAGGGAACCGTTGACCGAAACTGCTGTCCTTGGCTAGGCATGATGCAAACCGCTTGCGTGAGTTGTCTCACAACACGAGGTCCCTCCCTGATAAGGAACATGGTGCTGCTGCCGAAAAGTAATGGGGAGAACTTGGGAGAGGCTGAAAGGGCCCAGCAATTTTGAGGCAGGAGGTAGATGGGCCCCAGGGTGAGCAGCTGGAGTTTGTCCCCTGTGGACAGATACTCCAAAACAGCAGGAGGGAGGAGAAGCTAAGCCCTACCCAGATAAAAGACCACATTCTCGAAGTCAAGGAGACCATCCCAATTACACACACACACACACACACACACACACACACACGTGCAGAGAAAGGCTCCTTGAAGGTCAAAAAGGGTGAGGGCACCACCCTATAGCAGGTGATGTCAAGCTACCCATAGGCCTCTTCACTAGAATCCACCTTGGCTAAGAGATGCATGTGCACACATGGAAGTGAGGCAGGAGATAGATGGGCTCCAGGCTGGGCATTTACAACTGGCCTCCTGTTTTTCAGTTCCTGAGGAAGGAGGCAGGTGGGCTCTAGGCTAGGTATTTACAACCAGCCTCCTGCTTGCACGAGATAGAAATAACAACAGCAACAGGGTAAATAGCGGGACTTTGTCTCCTGAGGACACTTTAAGATAACAGTCACAGCGGAGAAAGAAAGAGGCTAAACCCTGTCTGAGTAAAGGATCGAGAGGTCACATGTTCCCTATCCTTGGGGCAAGGGAGACACTGTACATGCGCAGAAAGGCTCCTTGGGGGTTAAAAAGGAGGGGGCGCTACCCCATAATAGGTGATGCCAAGGCCTCTGGGCTGGAATCCATCTTGGAAAAAAGTTGTGCACGCATGTCAGGGAGGGTCCTAGGGCAGGTCAGGTGTGGAAAAAGAAACCACATAATTGGCCAAAGGTAAACAAAGAGCTGGAAGAACTGCCCTATATAAATGACTTAACCGCCTCTTTACTGTGCTCCTCATTAGGGGGGACGCCCACACCCTTTCTCTCCGGGTGTGCATCTCTGCCTTGCTTGTCTTAACTAAACAAACTGTTTCTCTGTGTGCTCTCCCACTTGTTGTGCTATGTCTCTATTAATAAACTTTGTACCTGTTTTTACAGTTTTTGCCTCCTTGAGAAATGCATTTTTTTTTTTTTTTTTTTTTTTTTTTTTTGTGGTATGCGGGCCTTTCACTGTTGTGGCCTCTCCCGTTGTGGAGCACAGGCTCCGGAAGCACAAGCTCAGCTGCCATGGCTCACGGGCCCAGCCGCTCCGCAGCATGTGGAATCTTCCCGGACCGGGGCACGAACCCACGTCCCCTGCATCGGCAGGCAGACTCTCAACTACTGCGCCACCAGGGAAGCCCGAGAAATGCATTTTTCAGTGGAGGCAAGGGCCAGGGGAATTTAGCTTCCAGCCTCTAGCCCCTGGTGGACTAACGGCTAGGATTCCTGGTTTTCATCCAGGCTACCCAGGTCCAATTCCTGGGCAGAGAACTAAGATCTTGCTTCAAGCCACTGCCCACTGCTGCCTCTCCAAGATGGCGAAGACACTGAGATATACCAAATATGGACTCAGAACCAGGCAAAGCAAGATGACTGGCCAAGGAAAACCAGAAGAAATGCCCCATAAAAGTGATTCAAACTACCATGAGGGTACGACTCACTCTCTGAGCCCGCCCATGTGTCTATCCACATGTACTCTTTTTCCTCCTAATAAATGCTTTACTTGTTTCACTACTTTCTGACTCTATGTACAAATTCATTTCTACACTGCTGACAGGCCGGGGCCTTGTGACTGGTCACTGGTCCCTGGTGGTCTAGTGGCTAGAATTCAGCGCTCTCACTGCTGCAGCCTGACTTCAATCTCTGGCTGGGGAACTGAAATCCTGCTTCAAGCTGCTGCAGGCCGAGGCCACCTGAGATCAATTTCACCCCTAGGTATCTACTCAAGAGATATGAAACATTTTCATAGCAAAACTTACACAGGAGTATTTAGAGCACTGTTATCCATAGTAGCCCAAAATTGCCAACAGTTCAAATTGTAACCGAGCAGGACCCTACAGGGCCTTCCTGGGACAGACCCTTCCTCCACTTCCTCTGCTTGAGCTCCTCTCTAAGCACCTAGATAATAGTATCTGATGGCACATTCCCTGAGTTGTTTTATAGATGCTAAAACCCTCACTGAATGGAAGAAATTAATTACTTGATGACCCTGAGTGCATAGCCCCCAGACCTACTGGCACCTAAGGAATGATAGTGTTAACCCCTGTGACACTGCCCTGTTACCTCACCGTCAACCAGTCAGAGAGCTGGGCACGAACTTATCACAAACCCTGAGATGCCTCTCCCTCATCTTGCTTTTTTTTTTTTTTTTTTTAAGTATTTATTATTTATTTTTGGCTGCACCAGGTCCTAGTTGCAGCATGCAGGATCTTTTGTTGCAGCGTGTGCACTTCTCTCTAGTTGTGGCGTGCCGGTTTTTCTCTCTCTACTTGTGGCATGCAGGCTGCAGAGCACATGGGCTCTGTAGTTTGCAGCACGCAGGCTCTAGTTGAGGTGCGGGAGCTCAGTAGTTGTGATGCACGGGCTTAGTTGCCCCACGGCATGTGGGATCTTAGTTCCCTGACCAGGGATCGAACCCAGGTCCCCTGTATTGTAAGGCAGATTCTTTACCACTGGACCACCAGGGAAGTACCATTTTGCCTTTAAAAATGCTTTGCTGGACTTCTCTGGTGGTGCAGTGGTTAAGAATCTGCCTGCAAATGCAGGGGACATGGGTTCGAGCCCTGGTCTGGGAAGATCCCACATGCTGCAGAGCAACTAAGCCCGTGTGCCACAACTACTGAGTCTGCGCTCTATAGCCCGCGAGCCACAACTACTGAGCCCATGTGCTACAACTACTGAAGCCTGCGCACCTAGAGCCTGTGCTCCACAACAAGAGAAGCCACCGTGATGAGAAGCCCGTGCACCACAATGAAGAGTAGCCCCCGCTCGCCACAACTAGAGAAAGCCTGCACGCAGCAACGAAGACCCAACACAGCCAAAACTAAATAAATATATAAATAAATTAATTAATTTTAAAAAATGCTTTGCTGAGGGACTTCCCTGGCGGTACAGTAGTTAGGACTTGGCTCTTTCACTGCAGTGGCCTGGGTTGGGGAACTAAGATCCCAGAAGACACATGGCACGGCCAAAAAAAACGAAAAAAAACAAAAAACCACAAACGCGGTGTCAGTAGATTGGCTGCACGAGGGTGAACAGACCCAAGTTTGGTTTGGTAACACAATGCCCATCGAATGGTAAGTAAATAAAATGTGGCATGTCCATACAACGGAATATTACTCTCAATGAGAAGGAACGAAGTGCTGATACACAGAAGTTCCTCGAGGACGGGGTTTCTGTTTGCCTTGTTCACTGATGACCAGTGCCTGGCATATAATAGTTGCTCAATAAGCATATGGTGAATGAACAATATAAATCACCTTATTAAACAATTTATTTTTAAAAGATTTTATTACATTTTGAAAAATGGCCATATTAACAGTCATAAAAAAGGCCCATGAGAACACTTCAAGTAGGAACACAAAAATAATCTATATTAACAAGTTTGCTATTCATGCACACTGCACCGTCACTAACCTCACTGTAAGTTTTGAAACCTGTATATTGTTGGAGCTTCTGATGCAAAACTCAAAGGAGATTATGGCAGTACTGAAGGAAAAAAATAATCTGGCCGACATCCACTATAAAACTGCAGCTACGGGCTTTTATTTTAAAAGACAAAAGGTTTTCCCAATATTTACAGCTTTGAAACAGTAACCTCTAACTGCAGGCTGCGGGCTGCCACAGGTGTGCACAGCTGCAGAGAGTTCATAAGAAACTTGAGGGTCAGCCCCCCAACCCCCACATACACAGGTAATAGTCGTGGCTCTTAATTCAGCTCTACTAAGTGTGCAAGGGCAGGTCTTACTTCTATAAGAGGGAAAAAAGTCTCCAAACAAGGTAGGTAGTTGATTGGGATCCTTATGATTCATTCATTTCTTTTCTTTTAAAAATAGATTTTCAGCACGCAACTTTTCTGACTCCTGGTTAGTAATTTTTAAGAAAAGGAAAAGAAAAAAAAATTAAGGCTCTAATTCTTGCAGGAAGAGTTATTCTTGGCATTCATTAAGTTTAAGTTTCAAACTACGACTATAATTTTCCATTTGTAAACTACTTTAACAGTAAACAAGAATCTCATGTATATGATAACTGACTGAATTATGCTTACAATAGCAATGGCTGAATATATATATATTTTTAAACAGGAGGTTCCCTGAAGAAAGCAGTTAAGTGATTCAATAGTTAAATTAAATTTTAACTAAATCATCATTTAAAAACCAGAATGAGTTTATTAGGCACAATTTTCAGGAGTTTACCTCAGCAAGCCTGATGTTTTCCTTCTTCAGCCGCACTACGTACTGGATCTTCTGATGTAGGTTTTGGTGACCTACCAACTTCCCATTTTCCTCAGCGAGACACTCCACCTGCTTCCTTAACATTTCCATCTCCTGCAGGTAAATCAATCCAGGGAAGGGAAAATGAGCTGTTTTTAATTTTTCTTTTAAAATAACGTTATTTCATGCCTTCCAAGAGCACAGGGAGGGAGAGACAGAGCCCAGGTTCCCAGCTTTCGTGACCACACATCTTTGCGTGCACCGGAGCAACTGTAAACCACGGGATGCCCAATCACAGCCAGGAGACTTATGCTGATCAGCTCTGTTAATAAAAACCAACACACAAATGCACCTGGCATGTTCTCTCCTTTTCTTCATACAATTCTTCCAGCTTTGATCTTAGTTGTTCCTTTTCTTGGAATGCTTTTGACTCCAACATTCTAACTCGTTCAACTTCCTCAGTCATTGTAAGGTAGTCGGTCTCTTTGTTCTGAAGGGCACTCTGGAGCTGTTCTAGGCTGTAACAGTAACTATCACGTTATGGTCTCCCAAAGGCAGGTAATTATAAAACAGTACTCAAATCAGACACTTGTCATCCAAGCCCAGAATTTTTATTTGAAAGTATCACTAATATTCAGCCCTCCCCTTTCTGACAGCACAGGAAGACAGCAAGAGCTGCAGATACACTTTTTTTTAATGGTTGTTTTACCCAAAACTTTCATTCTGGAAAGCTCCACAAACCGTTTTTTACATAACAAAAATTTAGAATGGAAACTTTTAGATCTAGCCCTCAGAGCAAACTGTTACTTAAGCATTATTACAGTCTGCATGGTTTATTCAGTGCCCCATATCTTAGAGTAATCTTTTCTGGTTTCAAAAACTGGTTCTCAGATGGTGGGACACTAGTCATTTCTTCAAGGATGTACTATTTAGAATTTATACACTTTATGCAACTATCAATTGAAAATAAACATTAAAAAGAAGGGTTACCCATGGATGGATGGACCTAGAGATTGTCATACTGAGTAAAGTTAAGTCAGACAGAGAAAGACAAATATCATATGGTATCACTTATATGCAGAATCTAAAAAAAAAATTATACAAATGAACTTATTTACAAAACAGAAACAGACTCATAGACTTAGATTATGAATTTATGGCTACCAGGGGGAAAGGGAGGCAGGGAGGGATAGTTAGGGAGTTTGAGATTGACATGTATACACTGCTATATTTAAAACAGTGTTGGATAACCAACAAGGACCTACTGTATAGCACAGGGAACTCTGCTCAATACTATGTGACAACCTAAATGGGAAAAGAATTTGAAAAAGAATAGATACATGTATATGTATAACTTAATCACTTTGCTGTACACCTGAAACTAAGACAACATTGTTAATCAGCTATACTCCAATATAAAATGTTAAAAAAAGAATAAAATAGTATTCAAAAGGGGAAAAAAAAAGAAGGGTTACCAAACAATTATATACAATTTCACAAAACTAACTGAATCCTATAAGCTTCCCAAAGAAACAAATGCTTTTTATTTATTTTACAATGCATATGGAATAGAAAGCTGATGATTTAAGTGATGTAATACACAGAATTAAAAATACCACTTAAGGCCAACAATTTCTAGGGCGGTGTTTTCAGACTACATTCTGTGGAACCTCAGGAGGACAGTGTGGGAGTGAGGGCACTGATGTTCTCCCAATTCATCTGGAGCTGTTCTGCATTTGTCTTATGTGTTTTGCTTTCGTTTCATGAAAAGGCTTTGTGGCATGGCAGACACTGCAGCTGCCTACCCAACAGCCAATCCCTTGCTTTTTATAAAAACTCAGTTTAGGGCTTCCCTGGTGGCGCAGTGGTTGAGAGTCCGCCTGCCGATGCAGGGGACGCGGGTTTGTGCTCCGGTCCGGGAGGATCCCACATGCCGCGGAGCGGCTGGGCCCGTGAGCCCGGGCCCGTGAGCCCTGGCCGCTGAGCCTGCGCATCCGGAGCCTGTTGCTCCGCATCGGGAGAGGCCACAACAGTGAGAGGCCCATGTACCGCAAAAAAAACCAAAAAACAAAAAACTCAGTTTATTCAGAGGACAAGAAAGGGAGAGGAGAAGCACACGCAGTTCCCAAAGATTAGTAAATAATAACTGGTCTGAGTTAAAACCATGGTTATCTCTACCCCACTGCCAGATACTGGTTTTCTCAGGTTGCCCTGCAGGCATGCTAATTCTGGATAAGGAGACACAATGAATCTTGAGGGTTTCTGGGAGTTTTTTTCCCCGAAAAAAGAAAGTCCTTTTGAACCCACAACACTGCAAGCTGTGATCCTCCTGTTTATGTTGTTTGGAGCTGCAGCAGCCATCTTGTAGTCAATAGGTCACAAGCAAGAGTACCAAAAGCAGAAGAATGGGAAGGGTCTGGGTCAGTGATGGCATCACTGAGTCAACGCACCTCCAGACCTCTTGTTATGTGAAATTAAACATCTGCCTACACCACTGTTGGCTTGGTATTCAGTTCTTTGTAGCTTTTTAAAAGCATTGTCACATACGCATGTGGATAACGCAATGTTTAAAATTGCTGCTGTAGGCTGGGACTGATAAAACCGTGTGTGCCATTTTCTGGAGGTTGCTTCACTTGCCACAGTGTGGGCTCCTGTAGTCCCAGGGACACTGTAGCACTGGTTACTAGATCATGAAATAAATTACGTATCAGCTTACGTATCATTCTTTTTGCTAGAAGGTCTCAAATGGGTATTATCTATACTTCTACAAACTATACAGGTGGATTCTCATAGATCCTGTAAGTGATCCAGATTCTGTCCTAGCCCTACAGCTAACTGGCAAGGAACCAGTCCCCAAACTGCTCAAATGCAGATGAAGAACAAAGTTCTGTTCCACACCTATACTCTATTAAGTATATGATTCTATGACGCAAATGACTCAATAACTGAGTAACAAATCTTTCACAAGTTGGGTGGTCTTTGTCAGCTGATCATTAAAAAGATTTTTTTTGCCACACCATGCAGCATGTGGGATCTTAGTTCCCTGACCAGGGATCGAACCCATGTCCCCTGCAATGGAAGCACAGAGTCTTAACCACTGGACCACCAGGGAAGTCCCTAAAAAGAATTTTTGATGACATATCACTATGTAACTTCTGGCATATTAACTTGGATAGAGTTCAAATAATTGAAGGACAACATTCTAACAAAACTCCTTCCATTGTTATTTACTTAGTATGTGAATAAGATTTCTCAGCCTTTTTATCTATAAAAACAAAAAAGGGGCCTCCCTGGTGGCGCAGTGGTTGAGAGTCCGCCTGCCGATGCAGGGGATGCGGGTTCGTGCCCCGGTCTGGGAGGATCCCATATGCCGCGGAGCGGCTGGGCCCGTGAGCCATGGCCGCTGGGCCTGCGCGTCCGGAGCCTGTGCTCCGCAACGGGAGAGGCCACAACAGTGAGAGGCCCGCATACCACAAAAAAAAAAAAAGTAGGAACAGAACTGATAGTGAATACTGTCTGATTCCAGAATTAAGTGCAACAGAATGAGCTAATTAAAGAAAAAGCATTAAGATAAAATGCATTGAGAGATGCATTTCCAATAAAATTTTACTTGTATAATAATTATTCATAAAAATTTACAAAAAATTCAGGATACTTTAATAATTGTAATGAAAACTCAATCCAGAAAAAATAAAACACTTAGAGCCATATGAATATAATAAATTTTTACAAATTACTTGTAATTTGCATACATATTTTCATTGCTGAGTTATGATAGGGCAGTCAACAAAAAATTTTCCAAACAATATATTAAATTAAGATATAATTCTGCATGGGTATAGAATGGAAACTTAATTTTAAAGGAAAAAGAAACAATGTAAAATTTTAGACTTACGAATTTCTTCAAGTATTTTTTAAATGGGTAGAAAGTACCAAATCAGTTGGATAACTTTTAAAAGCACACCACAAAAGCTTTATTTCTAAATGTCACTATTTTCAGTATGTCAAAACTTTTATCCTTTGCAATAATTTAAACTTACAATGAAAAATTTTAGACATAGTCAACTCCAAAAATGTGCAAGAGGGTATATGGTGTTTCAAAATTCTTTTAGGAGGTAAAACAAGTGAAAATGTTTGAGAATCGCTGTTCCTGATGAGATCTATTCTATTCAGAGAGTAAAATATCTTTCTAACGTTTTATCACTTTGTTGATACCAACCAGTTTACTTATTTTGAACTTGATAGAAAATACAGTGTATCTTGTTTATCAAAGAATGAGGCAGTTTATAAGATTACATAAATTAAAATATAAGAACTATATGAATAAAATAAAATCATGTCCATAGAAAACATATAAAGAGACACAAGGTCAAGACCAGAAGAATCCATAGTATTGATGATCTATGGGTCTGAGAGGGCCTCAAGGTTTTAAATCAGAAGAAACCAGGAGCAAGAAGGAAACCTGGTCAGTTATATAGTTCTCACTGTCCATGAGGAGAAAACCCATCAATTCCCCCAGGGAAGCTAAGGTTTTCCTGTCACTTATTTCTTTAAGTTCTTTTTTTGGAATGGTTTCATATGAGGAACCCCTTTAGCAAGTGGTATTTAAGAAAAGAATTTTGTAAATATCTATTATGTTCATATACTACTGCAGAAAGGAAAGAATTTACTTACCTTGTGGATATTATAAGCATTTCTTTCTTTAGAGGAATACTGGTTGGTATTAATAAAGAAACGATCAACAAGAACTTGAATTACAAAACAGTGTACTTACTCTGCTTTCATTTTTAGCATTTCTTCAACCAATTTATTCTATAAGAAGATTAAAGAAAGAGAAAGAAAAAATGACTTAAGTTCTTAACATTGCTAAACAAAAGACTGAAAGTAATCAGTCTGTTCTCCCTAATGGTAATAAAACCAATTAAAGCAAATTCCTTTACAATACATGCATCTCAATGTTCACAATGGCACTATTTACAACAGCCAAGACATGGAAGCAACCTAAATGTCTATGAACAGATGAATGGATAAAGAAGATGTGGTACATATGGACAATGGAGTATTACTCAGCCATAAAAAAGAATGAAATAATGCCATTTGCAGCAACATGGATGGACCTAGAGATTATCATGTTAAGTGAAGTAAGTCAGAGAAATATCACATGGTATCATTTACAGGTAGAATCTAAAAATAGATACAAATGAGCTTATTTACGAAACAGAAACAGACTCACAGACATAGAAAACAAACTTACAGTTACCAAAGGGGAAAGGGGGAGAGGGATAAATTTGGAGTTTGGGATTAGCAGATACAAGCTACTATATGTAAAGCAGATAAACAACAAGGTCCTACTGTATAGTACAGGGAACTATATTCAATATCCTATAATAAAACATAATGGAAAAGAATATGAAAAAGAATACGCATATAGGTATAACAATCATTTTGCTGTACATCAGAAACTAACACAATATTGTAAATCAATTATACCTCAATTTAAAAAAAAGGGACATCCTTTTCCACAATCCCAGCTACACACACATAAAGGGGGTACCTATTTACAATCATTCATGTATTGTGCCCTTTAAGGCCTCAAATAGGCACTAGATACTTGCTTCTAAATGGAGAATTCTGTGTGAGCAGTAGGCTTACCGTCAGGCATGAAGACTAATTCACTCAATTCTCAGCTATAGCTAAATACTGATGGTAAATATCAAACTTAACAGGAATACAAAAAAGACAACATTTCAATAATAAAATGGTTTCTAAAATATATAACCATAAATGCTAACTATAAAAGCATTTTTCACACAAGAAAAAAACAACTATTATGTAAAAACAAAATCATACTTTAGCAAGTCTTTCTTTGATTTCTTCTTGTTCATTCTTCAGCTGCTGCATGTCTGAATGATTCTGTTCACTGCGTTAGATTAGGAAGGGAGGATGGGAAAAGTGTCAAATATATTCAAGTATTGATTTCGTATCTATTACATGCAGCAATGCCAAGATGTGCAAAGAAGAGCTAATTCTATGGTGATTAGGTCAAGTTAGCACAATCAATAAGCGTGATCAACACATGAGGATGAAATAAGGTACCTCCCCAGCACTCGGGATTCCTTCCATACAAAAGTGAGATGAGCAAAGCTGGGAAATCTAATTACAGGGTTTGGCTGAGAATAAAGTATTAACTTAGAGCGGTACCATCTGAAGATCATATGTGAACAAAATGGGGCCGAAAGGACAGTCCAGGTGCCTGGCATGAATGTGATTGGCTGGGTCGGGATGGTGGGGGAAACACAGGACACACATGGGGGCGGGGAGGGCCCCTCACACTGGCCTGTCCCGTGGAGCCTCTGATGCCCCCTCTTTGCTTTGGATTTCAGGTCTGGGACTGCTGTAGCCCTTTTTATTAATTATTTTTGGCTGCGATACGCAGCATGCAGAATCTTAGTTCCCCAACCAGGGATCAAACCCGTGCCCCTGGCCACCAGGGAATTCCCTGCATTGGATATCATAGTCAGCTGGCGATTTTCTGATGCCACTTGGGCTTCCCATACATGCTGACACCAAGAAGGGGATTCTCTGAGCACCAGACATAAATCCCGTCATGGAGAAGAAACACTCCTCTGTACAAAGAAAATTACATTCTGGACTATACATCGGTATCATGTGAATTTGATTAATGTGAGGCCATCTCTGTGAGCCTGACCAGGTTGGATAATAAATTGAGTTTCTGTGGGCAGCCCCTGAATCAGGAGACACCCCTACTAGGAGAATCTGCCTGAATGCCTCTGGCTTCTCTAGAAATCTCTCTCTCA
Organism: Mesoplodon mirus; assembly: GCF_964341445.2. Lineage (NCBI taxonomy): Eukaryota > Metazoa > Chordata > Mammalia > Artiodactyla > Ziphiidae > Mesoplodon > Mesoplodon mirus. Next base: position 47,895,353 of record NC_138988.1, on the reverse strand, counting down.
CTGGTGAGTAAAGGATCATTCCTTGAAGGAAAACAGAAGCTACATTAGTTTCTTCCACTTAATGAATCTGACAGCCTAGATAAAAATGGTAGTGAGGAAAACACCCCCAAATCATTAGGGCAGATGTGTCTTCTGTTGTCTAATCCGGGGGGGCGGGTAACTTTTTCTGTCAAGAACCAGACATAGGTTTTGGGAGCCATAAGGTCTCTGGCACAGCTACGCAACTGGGCTGCTGTAATGCAAAGGCAGCCACTGTGATATTTATATGAAAGAACTGGACTGCTCCAATGAAACTTCAGTTACCAAACAGGCTGACCCCTGGGCTATAATTTTCTTCTATTCTAATCTTTCATGAAGAAGGTTCTGTATGGCTCTTCACAAATGGGATGCAAGGCTATGAAATAAAGTATTTTAAATTGTGGTTTTATAAATGATCTGGTAACGTTCTAAGTTCCATGCTCAAACTAACTCTTGATAAAAGGTACAATGCTTTTCTTTAATATGCCTGGACATGGGGGTGGAGCATATGGAAACTAGGTGAGCAGACTGTGGACTACCTGCATCAAAATCACCCAGAAGAGGAGTGAAATCCCTACAAGAGGATGCTTAATAAAATGAGCACCTCCTATGCTCACAAAAACTTGAAAAGAACCATTTAGGGGAATTCCCTGGCAGTCCAGTTGTTAGGACTCTGAGCTTTCACTGCCGAGCGCTTGAGTTCAGTCCTCGGTCAGAGAACTAAAATCCCCCTGCACCCCGCCACCCAGCAAAGAACCATTTAGGAATAGGTTGTTAGCACAGCCACCATCACCAACCTCAAATATCCAGTGTCTCACTTAGGTTTGGACAGTGCACGTCAGGGCTGCTTCTGGACAGGGATGGGGAGCAGCAGGAGTGGGAAAGTGCCTGTTAAGATCTTCTGACAACAGCAGCAGAAGCAGACACCCCTAATCTGGGATGCTGAATTCACAAAGGGCTTCCATCCCAAATACAGACTCCCTTTGACAAACCTCAACTTCCTGCATAGTCTCACAGACCACCCTCATCTCCATCCCTCACTCAGGGGTGGGATCATAAATCTACCGTGTCTACTTAATAGCTACCATTTATCGAGTGGCTCCCCTCTCCTAAGCACTGTAACCAGCACTTTACACACGTTATCTTTGGTCTTTAAAACACCTTGTATAAGAGCTATCATCTCCCTCACTTTATTGCTAAGGAAACTGAGGCACTAAGAGGTTTAAAGATGTGTCCAAAGTCACACAACTTTCAAGTGTCAGAGACAGGATATAACCTGGGTGCAGTTGCCCTTGACAAGACACTGTGCCATTATCAGATACAACTAGAAGTTGAGGCCAAAACACACACACACACACACACACACACACACACACACACACACACACACACACACACACCCTAACAGAACGCCCCCCTGTACAGCTTCTCCTAGGAACGTGCCCTCCCCCAGAAGCCAAGAAGCAAAACCAAGGAAATTCTCCCTTTTTCTGCAGGCAGAACCTTGAGCCTTGTCTTGTTGACATATTTGCTCCCGCCTCACCCCTTTCAAATACAAGTAGACAGTTTGGTTCAAGTATTTCCTGTGTTTGAAATTCACTTCAATAGCTCTATAGCAATACAAAAGTTAACAGAGTGGGCAAGATGGTGATGACCTTATTTTCCCTCTCTGGTAAAACAACCCCCTCATCAGACCTGATTGAGAAGCAACCCCTGGAGCAGCTCCTGGATCATTAAGAAACATCACACACTCTGTGAAACCTATTCTGACCTCATTCACTCAACTATACCCAGGCAGGCCAAGATTTAGCTCACAGACTGCTCGTGGCTCTTTCTCACCTGTTGTCCTTTTGTCTTTTAATATCATCCAGCTGACCTTGCAGGAGCCAGTTTTTCTCTCTTAACTGCTTGGCTTCCAGGCGTAGGTTTTCCATTTCACACAACTGCTCCTAATAACATCAAATCAGGTCTTTTCAGAAAACACCTTATAGTAGGCATTATTTTGCTCCCCAGGCCATGATGAGACAGGTATTCCTCTTTTAAGCTCCCTCCACACACTGAACACTGCTCTGGGTATCACTGGAGAAAAAGTAGACTATGAGAAGCTCTCAGGGGCTCCGAATGTGATTAATTTTCATATCCCCATTGTCTTAAACATAGTCTCTTATCAATATCACATAATTTGGACTTCCCTGGCAGTCCAGTGGTTAAGACTCTGCGCCTCCACTGCAGGGGGCACAGGTTCGATCCCTGGTTGGGGAACTAGGATCCCATATGCCAGGCGGCATGGCCAAAAAACCCCCCAAACAAACCTTAATTCATTAAAATTCCTCTATGAGAAAAGATGAACAAAAGCATCTACTACTTTGGTAAATGTTCTATTTGATTCTATTTGTTAGATTCTAATTTTTAAAAATTGATGTGCCACAGCCTCAAAATACTTAATTGGATTCTGACTTGAAAATCGTGAGCATAACCACCCAGAAGAAATAAATACTCGTCTGCAAGGAGTGTCCTTTTTGATTTACTTCTGCTTATCTGTTGTTTGATTTCTTTTAACCTGATCCAATTTCTTCTAAGTACCAAGATCAGGCCACATTCCTGAGACAGCAGCATACTGAGAGCCGCCCTGAATAAAAAAGCCAGGAATGATCCCCTCTATGAGAAACAAAGCTTAACAGTGATACTGTCTTCCTACACAGTAGGCTAATTTTGTTCCTAAACAAAGACTCGCTGCAGAGCCGTGAGGTCACAGACTATCTTCTATGGGGCATCGCATCCTCCTTACACACCCTTCTGCACCCACACTACACCTACCCAGGCACTTCTCCACGCACTTCCCACCCCTAACACCACCCGAAATATACTCTCCCACACACAAAAACCATACCCCCCAAGTACCGGGGTGAAAAACACTAGAAGGAAGTTTAAAGAAATGGCAAACAAGAGAAACAGACAAAAGCAAATCTCTCTAACATATAAAGAATGATTGTACCTCATTAAGGAAAAGTCCAACAACAGAAAAATGGGTGAAGGATATAGTTCATAGAAACAAAAAAAACCAAAAGATGCTCAATCTGACTCCTAATAAGAAAAATACAAATTAAAAAATACAATGAGATAACGTGCTTCAGCTATTAAATTGGCAAAAATCTAAAAGTTGGACAGCACTGTCATGAGTAGTTAGTGCAGCCTGTATGATATGACACCATAGCATGAAAAACAAATGGGGCAGGGAGACAATGCTTACGCGCCTGGTTATAGATGCGCTGAAAAGTTCTCAGAAGATAAATAAGACACTAGCTACACCTGGAGCCTACAGGGCCAGCAAACTAGGCAGCTTGGAGTAAGGGGTGAGAGGAAGACTTTTCTCCATCTACCCTGGAGTTCTGTCCCTTTTGAATTTTGGACCCTCAGTCACCATGAAAGATACTGCTTATTTTGAAACATTAAATTCATTGAAAAAAATTACCCAGTTACCTTTATTCTGAGGATTTCAGCATTTTTGACTTCTCTGTCTTCATTTAGCTTTGTTATAAGGTGTTGCAAAGAAATTTTGGAGGCTCTCCCATCTTCTATCTCTTGTTCTTGCGTTTCCAGGAGTTTCGCCAAATGTGTTTGAAAGTGTGGTGGTGTTTTAGGGCTCTAAAATAAAATCAAATTTCATCCAAATACCTGATTAAGTGGTTATAAAGATTTCATTGTAAATATACATGCCAAGCACGTAGAAAATACACAGGCTACGTATATAGCTTGCTATTCTAATTCTTGTCCAAGTAAAACACTGGTACCTTTTTATCAAAAAAAAGCAGAAAAGCTGTTAGTGAAAATCTTTTTCTGTAAAGACAAAGCTAGTCTTAGCAATTTCCAACTTGCATCGCTCACAAAATTGCTTATTCCTCCTGAAATGCACTCTTTCTTATGAAAAGTACCTGGGGATACTTGGCAGCAGAATCCATCACATGTTCTAGTTGCCTCATTTTGAAGTTATATTCATTCTTCTTCTGTTCTACTTCCTCTTTCTTTTGGTTTAGCTGGGAAAATTGAACAGATATAAGATTACAAGTTAGAAAGTAATACAGGTACATGGTCCAATTAGAACAGACAATCCTCCCAAGGCATGCAGAAATGGACTTCTTACATTATTTTTTCAGGGCTTGATTGATAATTTGACATTTCTCTCACAAATTTATTTACACTTTAAAAGAAACTTTTTTAAGTTTCACAAGTAATCAAAGGGTCATTTGAGGAAAGTTACAAAATATATTATAAAACTACACTAGCCAAAAAAGAGGACAAAAGTCAGCCATGGGACTTCCCTCGTGGCGCAGTGGTTAAGAATCCGCCTGCCCGTGCAGGGACACGGGTTCGAGCCCTGGTCCAGGAAGATCCCACGTGCCACGGAGCAACTAAGCCTGTGCACCACAACTACTGAGCCTGAACTCTAGAGCCTGCAAGCCACAACTACTGAGCCCACACGCCCTAAAGCCCACGTGCCACAACTACTGAGCCCACGTGCTGCAACTACTGAAGCCCAAGCGCTTAGAGCCTGTGCTCCACAACGAAGAGTAGCCCCCACTCGCCGCAACTAGAGAAGCCCATGAGCAGCAATGAAGACCCAACGCGGCCAAAGATAAAAATTAAAATTAAAAAAAAAACAAAGTCAGGCATAACCTTTGCCACAGTGGTTAGAACTTGCTGGCACGAGGACAGCCACCAAGTCTGAACACACAGAAGCAACCACGTTGTTAAGAGCCCACAGCGCTGCTGCCCCACTACCTACTTGCCCTGCTAGCCCACCTTTCTGAATGTAGAGAATTAGCCGAGGCAGGGACCTCATGAGCTCAACCGCCACACAGTCCTGTTCCCCCAACCCCCAAAGCCTATCCTGAGCAACGCTCACCCTGCATCTCACCTCATGCTGAAGCTCCTGGATGAGGGTGTCCTTCCTGGTCAGCTCCTCCTGGGCCGACTGCAGAAGCCCCGAGTGCTTTTTCGAGGCCTCGGTGAGCATGTTCAGCTGCTCAGTGGCGTGAGCCAGGTCCTCACAGAGCATGTCCCTCTGTTAGGGGACAATCCCCACAGGGGAAGACTCTCTTTAATTGTGGTGCTCCAATATCGATTTGCAAATCATTACTATGCATGATTTTTAAAACGTTAAGAAAGTTTTAAGTGAGAATCTTTTTTTTTTTTGCTTGTATGCTAATCCATTCCAAGACAAACCAAGCAGTTAATACTTAAGCCATGAGGTCCAGAGATAAATACTACAGTAAATTCATATAAGTATCCCAGTGGAAGTGTAACCGCCCTCTGCTCCCCTCTCCCCTCAACCCCAGGTAATCTCTTAAAGCTGATCTCTCCTTCCTTGGGAGGACTCCAGGCATGGGTCTCTAGTTTACCTGTTGTCTCACCAATAGATTCCAGTCCATTATACACGGGAAGGTAAACAGTTGTAAAGATGAGTACCCCTCAGCTAATTGGGGAGGGGCTGGCCAGTTCACCAGACTGTGATACAGTGTCATAGGCCATTAAATTTTCAGGGGAGTAGCTTGATGGAAAGTGGAGAGAGAATTAGAAGTCCTATAGGTTGCATACATAATTCCTATGTACACAGTGTATGTAGTCTCTATCAAATTAGAGCAGAATCAATTCCCCCTAACTTTCCAAATGTGCATGTATATGTGCACAGATATATATAATAGTGTATATCACATATACATTAAACATACAGTATTATATATGTCATAGATACGTGTATTGCATACACATACCTGATAGATCACAAACATCTCCACATATACTTACTCTTTTATTATAGCATTTTCATTGAGTGGGCTCTATTTCATCTTATGGATGCACCACCATTTAACCCTTCACTAAATATTTCAGTTGATTTGAATTTTTCACTATTATATGCATCTAATTCTCATATCTAGATTATTATTGGGTTGTCCAAAAGGCCAACCACCTCAAGTCAGTCACACCCAACTGTTCCCCTTTATGAGGATGCCCCACAAACATTCACAGGTGCCAGGCTTCCCTCCCTAGCAAAGTCTTATACTAATATTATCTTCTCCGGGAAGCTCTTTGGAATTCTCCAGGCATAACTACTCCTCTCCCTCCCTTTTTCTGTGCTCCCAAATCATTTATTACGTCATAATACATCTACCTCTTAAGCTAGATTGCATGCCTCAAGGTAAGTAACTGTGTTTCAATCATTCTTCCATTCCCAAATGACAAACAGGTACAGGTTGTATGGCAGGTGGCTTCAATAAATATTTGTTGAATTTGTTTCATGGATAGCAAGAAAACTATTTCTAAAGCAGGTTCAGAGCAGTATACATAGTAGGTTACCATCTGTGTGAAAAAAGGAAAACTCAAGGTATATAGGATTAGCCAAAAATATCTCTGGAAGGATATACAAGAGGGAATGTATATTGCTTTATATATTTTGAATTTTGAACCACACGACAGTACCGCTTAATTTTTTTAAAGATACATTTACATCAACAAGATAATTAAAACTTATTTTAGCTAAAACACAAGAAGCAGTTTTGTGGTTAACTAGCCCTTTCTTTGCTCCCTGCTGCTACCACTACATCCAAGTAAATGCAGTTTCCACTCTGCTTCCTTTTCAGAAGAGGGTGAGTTACAGGAACCTAGCATGGTGTTAGCACAAATGAATGAAAATAAATCAAATAAACAAAATATAACAATCTTAGTATTATCTATCAATTGCCTAACTACCTTAGGGAAAGTGGCTCAAATTATGACTTACTCCTTTTTAAAAGTCTTCTATTTATTCATTAATAACACACAGAAACATACTGACAAGTAATAAACCAAAAAGGGTGATGATGTGTTAACATCTACCTCTATGTCCTCGGAGAGTATTCTCAGTCTAAGGGATTCTTTCAGATCCAGAATGTCCACTTCCTGTCTCTTAATCAATGCTTTGCTCTCTTCTTTGTCAACCAAAGCAGAATTGTATTTGCCCTGCAGAAAAGAAAATGATGATACAAGATCTGTCTGCTTTATTATCAGTTCATTTTTAGATTAAGATAACTGAAGAATGAGTCTGAGTTCCAAGGTGATGACCAGATTAACACAAATAAATTCAATAACCACTTGTTGAATGAAGGAGTGGAAGAGTTAATGGATGAATGGCAAGAAGAAGTGGAAAAGTCCCGCAGGTATCAGTGAAAAAACATCTGGTTTTGTCATCTTTATCAGAAATCAGTGGAGAGCAGCAAGCTCCCTTTGGAGCACAGGAGTGAGGAACATTAACAAAAAACTACCTTGACCCAAGGGACGGAGGAAGCATTCACCATTTATATGCAGGAAGAGTAAGTAGTTACTTTAGGAAATGATAAAGTCCAATAATGGGGAAACAAACTCACTTTCTAAATCACTGATGTCTCTGAACTTAACTAAAATGTGCTATTTTTTTTCTTGAAGCAATTAAGGAATACCACATACCCTTAACCATCAGAGGCAACAGCCAGTCTGTTTCTGATCTGACTTGGATCAGCAATTCCCAAATGTGCACAGAGAGCACTGTTCTCAGGTCAGTGAGATCTGAGAAATGCTGCAGCCAACTTTGCTTTCCCAAGATGCACACAGCACGCACGTCAGCATGTTAAAGGCCCTGTGGGTTCTGCAGATACCCAAGCCTGCTGAGCTTTCACTAGTACATATTTTCAAACCTGGGTGACCACAGAACCCTTTTTTCTGTGGGGCATTGGTTAACTACTTGAGTCTGTGAACTATGCCTCATGCTCAAATTTAATATCTTGTTGGCGACAGAACTTACATTGATGTCCTTCAGTTCTTGCCTCAGGGTGTCTATGGTTTCTGTTTTCTCAGAGACTGAGGTTCTTAGCTCCTGGATCTGGCTCATGAGGTCAGCTACAGCTTCCTGACAAGGACAGAAACAATATCTTCATACTCAACGACAGCAAGGAGATCTTTTTTTTAATAATAAATCATTTATCTTTCCAAATGACAATAGAAGTCAATTTTATTTTAGCAAAATATCATGTGTCACATTACATTATTAATATTACCAATTTATATTTTATTGGTTTTCTAATATTTTAGTTAATCATTTGCTTTGGTTTTATGAATGAATAAGAGCTAGACATATAAGGAATGTACACCTAATTTTATGTTCAGACATACATATTAATGTTTATTATTCTAGTTAAAGCCAACACCAGGGATTTGAGAATTTGTATCATGGCACTCACAATCAACGAGAAAAGGTCAGACTGACAGCATCCTAGTTAAAGGGGGCAGGGATGTGTTTTAGAAACACTGCCATCAAGAGTGATAGAACAGTTTGGGTTGAAGTTATGAGGAAAGTTAACTTAAAGACTTCATTCTCTAGCAACCTTGGAAGATGAGCAAGGCCTAAGTGCATACAGAAATGCTAGCTAACCCTGGGAGCAGGAGACTGGAATGTGAAGGCAGCGTTTATAAGGAAAATGCAGGGGACTATAGCCTCAACCTCTACCTACCTTGTCAGCATCTCTAGACTTCTCCAGAGAACTGATTACTTTTTCGGTAGCACACAAACTCTCTTCTAGTTTTTGTACTTTTGCCATCTATGGGGGAAAATTAATATTTTTAGAAAGAGAATTAAATCACAAAGTTAACCACACACATGTATTTTAAAAAGCATAAAAGGAGTTGAAATCTGCTTTTCATATTAAACAGTGTATACTATGGAGTAATATTTGAAAATAAAAAGTTGGGATAAAAGATAATGATTTTGTGGTCTCTATCAGGAAACCACCAACAAATTATGATTACAGCCATCTGGAAGTTAGAAAAACAAGAGTTGAAAATAATACAACCAACCAAAAATTCCATCTTTTTATTATAAATTTTCAACATCTGAAAGCTGAAACAGTTTTTATAACAAATCTCTTTGGACATCAGGAATAAAAGTTATAAACCTCAAATTTCAGAGTTAGAGTATAGGACATATACCTGCTGCTCACACTTGGCCATCTCCTTCTGTTTCTCCTGACGTACAGCTTCAAGAACTTCTAAGATTTCTCTGGAAAAGAAGAACTATCTTTTACTCATGACTCATTCAATGGAAACAGGAACTGAGTCCATTCGTACAGAAGAGACTCAATGCAATGCAACTGAACTTTATTAGACACGTACTTGGTGTTAGGAATTGTATTCCAGTAGGATCAGAAATTTGAACCAGTTTCTTCAACAGTTATTTAACAAGAACCCAGTTTTGTGCCAGGACAGTTTATTTTTCTCCAGAGTACTTAGGACTCTCTAACATAATATGTAGTATTTACTTATTACCCATCTCTCTGTGCTACAATGTGAACCTCAAAAGGGCGGGGCTATTTTGTTCACTGTCTTACCTCTAAATGTCCTGGCATTTACCAGAACAGTGCCTGGCTTGCTGGATATCACTAAGCGTTTGAATGAACGACTAAATATTAACTGTCTTTCCCAATTAGATGGAATCACCAGTATATAGCAGGGACTAGAAGAGAATCTGTCTCATAGTAAGAACTCTACAAGTATCTGCCGAATACACTAATACAAATTCTTCTTATTAGAGTAATAATCCTCCTGTTGGCTGGAACGAAGAGACTGAGATAGATCATCAAGGAAAAGAATTTGGAGAGAGGAAAGAAAGACAATGGTGTTCATATAAGGGACCAGAAGAAAAAAAGAGCAGAGAGAAATCAAATAGTAGAGACAGAAATAAATCAGTCCCTACCTTTCAATAATAAATACTGTGATTTATTTACAGAAGGTCCCGAGTTCTGATCACCACCAACTGCTATTCATTTAAAAAGTACTGTAGCTAGTTATTAAATGTTTCGAAAAATTAAGTTTCTCTACATAGCCATTTATACAAAAAAATCTGATATTCGTTTTGGAATGCTTTTAAAAAAAACTTAACAGGCTATTAGCAATTAAAAAAAGAAAAAAGAAAACCCGCAAGATAAAGAATATGGTAGTAAATGATATTCTAGTCAACTATGGAAAAGATAAATAGCACTCACTTAGAACTGTTTTCTTTATCTTCTTCAAATTGTAATAATAATTTGTTATTGCGTTCTTTCTCTGCCTCAAAAAGCTCCATCAAATTCTAAAAGACAATGTTATATTAGATTTTAAGGTGTAGTCAACAAACACATGGAGTGCCTTCTACGTGGCAGGCACAATGGGCCAGTATAGAAGTTAAGAAGAGGTCAAACAGTCACACATCCAGAACAAGTTCACCAATAACCAATATCCTTCTTAACTTACATTCAGATCAGATTTCAGAGTTTCATTTTCTTTTTTGCAGTTTTGGAGGTTTTTTGAAAGTTGGTCAATTTCAAACTTCATTACTTCTTGTAAGTTGTCATAGGAATCCTGTAGGCAGGTTTTGCTCTCAAGAAGCTTTTCATTTTCTAATCTTTAACAGGAAAACATTTTTACAAATGTAAATATAGACATTAAATGTAGTTCTGCTAGTCAGATTTATCTGCAGTTCACTTTATCCCATCTACAGACCATTCCCAACTTACAGAAGGCTTGACTGATGTAAAGCTCCTTACGGACTTCTGTGAAATGGTCATTATGATGTGATGCACGAATATTAGTGTGATAGGGATGGAAAAGACAGGTTGGGCATGTTAGCCTGCAGCCATTTACTTCTTCATTCTTTCTCCCGTGATTTCAACCAGACATGTTTAATTGACTGGCAATTTCGGGTGATGAGACTCATTTAGGGGGTTCCAGACCTAACCCTCATGTAAACTAAAGACCGCCCATTGATTTAATTTTGTTGATAGCTGAACTCTATAGACTCAACACCTATTCTCCCGACACTAGGAAGGTTTTTCAAGACGGCAAATATGGCTTTGATCTGAGCAAGAGAATAAACTCCTTTAGGATAGAACTATCTTTTAAATCACATGATTATTACTTATTGCTTTTTAGGTTTTCACCCTCTTATTCTACTTCGCAACATACTGTGACATGCCCAAACAGAGTTCATCCAAAAACTAGTAAACATGACCTCTGGACCACCCAAAACAGATGTCCCAGCTTGTACACAGAGGGCTATGAGACCTGGATCTATCTGGCTTCACTAACTCCATGCAGAGCAGAAGTGGCAAATTACGAAGTAGGATAAATCAGTTGCTAAAGATAGATATACAGACAATACATGGTAGGGAGGGAGAACATATGATTTATGATACAAGCTGTATATATAAAGCAGGTAAAATAATTCAAGAAATACAAGGCGGTTGGGTGGTTTCACTTAGAGGTCTTAACAACCTTTGAGAGCCATGACAGTTTAAGCAGCCCAGTAAGTGATATACTCAATGTATGTCACATTGAGTGCAAAAAAAATCACACAAAATTAGTTTACAACAGAACCAAGATAAGATTTAGTGATTCAGATGTTAAAAACTAATACCAGGTGTAAGAAAAAACAACAGTGCACCTGTGATGATAAATAGCCATTGACCAGCAGTCTTGGTGCTGGGGAAATGGCGTCGGGGAGTGGAGGCTGTGCTGACTTAGCACAGGCCCCTCTCTAAAGGATGGCTGCCATACAAGAATGTGGGCCCAGTGCCACCAACTTGTCGGATTTTTAAGAGGATGCTGAAATATGGATCTTTATAAGAAAGTTCTCAATTTTAAAAATGCTATGCTAAATTTTTTTCAAAAACCATACTGGGCAGGCAGGCCCAACAAAAACATGTCTATGGAGACATGCAGACCTCAAATTTTCTTCCTCTATTTTTAATTCCTTGTTGCATATTCAAAAAACACTCAAGCATTACAGGTTTTAGTCTTTGCAATGTCTATAAAAACTAAATTCAAGGTTATCTATTAGCAGCTTTTCTAGAGTAAGCAGTCACACTCATATCACACTCACAGTATCACAATCAAAATGTCCATTATTAAATTATTGCCATAGACTTGGGAAATAGCATCAAAACCACAAGATGGTTATAAGTTACGTTTTACAAAAGGTTGAAATTAGTGAGAAAAAAAAACAGTAAAAACAAACAATTTACATCTTAGATTACTTTGTTTCAAGATTACCAGCACTTGACTAACTAGCCAGCCTCTGGAGTTACTGTGGACAATGGTGGCAACTACTGATTTGGTCTACCTTGTACTGTCCCTTCTAGTAAGAGCACACCTTTCCCGCTGGAGAGGGAACAGACACATCACCTCTGTTGGGCTAACCCCTGGTAAGTGATTGATCCAAAAGTAAGCAGATGACTCAAGCAAGAACAATACCAATTTTCTCTGGGATTTGATATATGGCGATGGGGAGAGAGAATTTCTTCGCAGGGATTGTTATGCCAGGAGACAGAAGATGGAGCTGTCTGAGGCAATCTGTTCCCTGTCACATAGAGGAAGGTCTTCAACAGTAGAAGAGAATAAGGGCAATACACAGAGGGAAGAAGAGCAGAGAGAAAGGGAGGGAGGGAGAGAAAGAGGAAGTGAGGGAGAGAAGCTGGGGGGGATGGGTGTATGGGGATGCACACTGACAATATTGTTTGAGATTCAATCTAGTTTGTCCGTGAAACCAAAATCACCTCTGGGGCTTCCCAATGTCGTGAGCCAATAAACTACCTTTTTTTTTTTTTTTTTTAAATGGGGGCACAGTGCGGCTTGCAGGATTTAAATTCCCTGACCAGGGATCAAACCCAGGCCCTTGGCAGTGAAAGCACAGAGTCCTAACCACTGGACAGCTAGGGAATTCCCAATAAATTACCTTTTAGTTTTTTTAAACTAGTTTGAGTTGGGTTTATAGCACTTGTACTTCAAGTAGTCCTGGGTTACAGGCTAATCAGGCAACTTGAAACAATAACAGAACAACTCTACCTGACATTATCCAGTTGAAGCTGTACATGCATGTGTCTTTCAGAAAGGCTGTTGAGTTCTTTCTCCTGACTCTCTCTGAATGAAATATACTCCAGTTTCACCGAAGACAGCTCCTTGTCTGCAGAATGAAGAACTACTCGCAGGTCATGTACCTCACTTTCCAAAACTAAAACAAACAAACAAACACATAATAACTCTTAACAGACTTTTCTTTACATGTATTTTTTACAAAGGAGGCAAATAAATTTGATAGGTACCCTTCACACAATCAGCAAAAACAAGTTGAAGAGACCATTTTAAGAGTAAAAATCTTGAACAACTAAATGGGAGGTATCTAGGAGCACTGAAATTTCTATTTTCTTCCTCTCCCTTGCTCACGGTTTTTGGTATATTTCTACCAAAAAAAAAAAGCTAACACCTGTCCCTCACATGTAGGTCATTTGATTTTTCTACATTTCTCCTGCAGAATGTGCATCAAAACTCTTCAAATAAGAAAAAAAGCCAAGAGATTTAATGTATTTTAAGTGACCTAATCTTACTTATTGAAAACCCTTGGAGATGCACCAGAACTTTCCAAAATAAGCTAAACACTCTGGTCTTCTAAGGAAACTCCAACTGGAATTAAAATTAGGTAACTTTGGGGCTTCCCTGGTGGTGCAGTGGTTGAGAGTCCACCTGCCGATGCAGGGGGTGCGGGTTCGTGCCCCGGTCCGGGAAGATCCCACATGCCGTGGAGCGGCTGGGCCTGTGAGCCATGGCCGCTGAGCCTGCACGTCCGGAGCCTGTGCTCCGCAATGGGAGAGGCCACAACAGTGAGAGGCCCGCATACCGCAAAAAACAAAACAAAACAAACAAACAAACAAACAAAATTAGGTAAATTTTAGATCAAAGAAAAGGAAACGGCTGTCTTTTTTTTGCCTTAGCTTTATCATAAGCTATTGCAAATATTCTGATGAAAGAAGAAACTGAAAAAACTGGGAATTAAATGATATTCCCACATCTATGAATATATACAAATACATTTTATGCTTTTTTGTCACTAGTAAAACGTTCATCTTATGAATTCAAGACGCTTTGTTTTCAAAGCAGTATTAAAACTTTAAGCAAACATTTGTATCATTTGTTTGAGAGCAGTCCTGGAAAAAATTACCTTTTATAATATATTGCTATTACTCATCTGGTTTAATTTAAAACAAACAAACAGAAACAACCAACCAAAAACACAGGGACAACATTTTATCCATATGAGTAAAAAGATACTGAGTTACAGTATTCAGATTAGGAAGCTTCCAGTGTTCAGACTCACAGTCATTCTTCGTTTGAGTGTCTTGAAGCTGCTTTTCAAGGACATTCAACTGAGAGAGATACCCTTGCTGCTGTTTGGTCCAATCAGTTCTTTCTGATGAGAAAAGCTTTGGGAAAGAGATAAATTTACTGGAAAAAAAATACTGGCATGCTAAGACACACTCCAAATCATCACCTTGTTTCTGTTTTTAAAATCTAGTCTTAAATTCAGACTAGGGATGTGTGTCTCATTATAGTAGGTGAAGTAACAAAATAGAGAATACAACTCAAATAAACCTTGATCAAGGCTTCATAAAGTCATTTCCTTCCTGGGATGCTCTTTTTTTTTTTTTTTTTTTTTTTTTAGTTTCTGCTTTATAACAGAATCAGTCATACATATACATCTGTTCCCACATCCCTTCCCTCATGCATCTCCCTCCCTCCCACCCTCCCCATCCCACCCCTCCAGGCAGTCACAAAGCACCGAGCTGATCTCCCTGTGCTCTGTGGCTGCTTCCCACTATCTATCTACCTTACGTTTGATAGTGTATATATGTCCATGCCTCTCTTTCGCTTTGTCACAGCTTACCCTCTTGAGGATCTGTTTCATATATTTTCTGAGGCAATGCTCATGGTCTCACCTCCTGCATTTGAGTAGAATGATGTTCCAGTTTGTCAATGTGCTGCTGAAGCCTTAGGTTTTTATGCTCTTCTTCATCCAACTTGACTTGAAGGGCACACATTTGTTCCTGCAATACAAGAACTTCAGTTGTCAAAGATTCTTTTAATGGACATCTTAAACATTCCATTATTTCTTCTGCATTAAAAATACAAAACTCAAAACCTCATATGGACAAAGGTATCAAAGGCCAGTCTGGAGCCAGAAAACCATTTCAAAAGACTACACTAATGATTTCTCATGTTTCAGAATTATACTTGTGGCCCATCAAAGTGGATAATTTCAAACACAAAGGAAAGAAGTGATTAAAATTAAAATCATAGATTAAATCGTAGAGCCATCTTGAGACTTCTAAGAAGCTTTCTCAGGCCTATATGAAGTGACTTCACCAGAAAGGCCTCCATACCCGTGGAAGGGCAAAATTTTGGAATTTGGGGTGATGTGGCTCCCTATAAGTTTTACTAGACAGCAGATAAACTTCTTAAAAGAAAAAACAAATCACTGAATTCTGAGATAAACAAACTTCACATGTTATTTCAAATATACCAAAAGCTGTCTAAAATTTGATCACAAGATTCTTTCAACTATTTAATCTTCTTTAGCAGGTACACCACTGTGCCATGTAAACCAGTTCTGGAACTAGAAGCTAGTGGCAAACTGGTCTTTTTACACACGAGCGAATCAAAGCTCAAGGAGAGTGGAAACTGGCTTGCTAAATACTGCAAAACAGATTAAAAGAACAAGAGCAGGCTGATTTCTAACCCAGGGATTTTTCCACACTCATCCTTAAAAAGATACGATTTTAATACTAAACAGGTACCTGCACCATTCTGTGCTCTTCAGAAATGGCTTCAAAAGCTTGTTCATTAATCTCAGGTGGCAATGGTTCATTTAAGATATCCTTATCCAATCTGCTAGAATTCTGAGTATGTGCAGAGCTAAAGCTCTCCAGTTCAGGGCTTAATTTTGGTAGTGGTCGAGACCAAAGTTGATAAGCCTTGGTTGGTGTCGTTATGATCTGCAGCAAAAAATTATTAGGAAAACAACATTAGCACACATGAAAACAACAGCGTATTTATAATTATGTGAACAGAGAGGATAAAATTATAATTCTATTCATCAAGAGAAAAGAAAAGGTATCCTTGGGACTTCCCTGGTGGTCCAGTGGCTAAGACTCCACGCTCCCAATGCAGGGGGCCCAGGTTCAATCCCTGGTCAGAGAACTAGATCCCACATTCCGCAACTAAGAGTTCACATGCCGCAACTAAGACCTGGAGCAGCCAAATAAACAAATATTTAAGAAAAAAAAGAAAAGAAAAGGTATCCTTGAGAGGCTGCATAGAAATGCCCTTGTGGAAACAAACCTATCAGTTCAAAGCAGTCTCAAGCAAAAATTGTAAGATTTTTTAAAACGAAACTTGATAAGTCGACTCCAAACTGTATACAAAAAAAAAAAAAAAAAGCACAAGAAGAGACAATTAAAAAGACAACAAATTAGGAAGACTTCCCTGGTCAATATAAAAATATAAGTGTATGGTCACTAAAACAATACATTATTAGCATATGTTTAATCAAATAGAACACTGGAAGAAAATAAAAAGTCCAGAATTAGAATAATTTATATATGGAAAGTTCAAATTGAGAAAAACATGGTCTATTTTTATTATTTTTTTAAACATCTTTTTGGAGTATAATTGCTTTACAATGGTGTGTTAGTTTCTGCTTTATAACAAAGTGAATCAGCTGTACATATACATATGTCCCCATATCTCCTCCCTCTTGCATCTCCCTCCCTCCCACCCTATCCCACCCCTCTAGGTGGTCACAAAGCACCGCGCTGATCTCCCTGTGCTATGCAGCTGCTTCCCACTAGCTATCTATATTACATTTGGTAGTGTATGTAAGTCCGTGCCACTCTCTCATTTTGTCCCAGCTTACCCTTCCCCCTTCTGTGTCCTCAAGTCCATTCTCTACGTCTGCATCTTTATTCCTGTCCTGCCCCTCCCTAGGTTCTTCAGAACTTTTTTTTTTTAGATTCCATATATAAAACATGGTCTATTTTTTAAAAAAGGTAAACCTGTATGTCATGCCATTTAAAAATAAAATAGCAGACGCATTAAAAATCTCAATGTAGGGACTTCCCTGGTGGCGCAGTGGTTAAGAATCCACCTGCCAATGCCGGGGACACGGGTTCGAGCCCTGGTCCGGGAAGATCCCACATGCCGCAGAGCAACGAAGCCCGCGCACCACAACTACTGAGCCCGTGCACCTGGAGGCCGTGCTCCGCAATAAGAGAAGACCACGCACCACAGCGAAGAGCGGCCTCCGCTCTCCGCAACTAGAGAGGGCCCACGTGCAGCAATGAAGACCCAAGGCAGCCAATAAATAAATAAAAAGAGTAACTATTTTTAAAAATCTCAATGTAAAAAGAAAATTATAAAAGTAGTAAAAGAGGCATCCGTGCCCGAGGCTCTGCGGGTCTGTGGCCACAGAGTGGGGCGGCGGAGCCCGAGGGGTGGGGGATGGGAGCGGGGCGGCTGCTGCCACGGCCGGGAGTCAGGACATGTTCGATGCCATCGTGATGGCGGATGAGAGGTTTCACGGGGAAAGGTATCAGGAAGGCTATGAATACGGAAGTAGTTTGGGTATGATTGAAGGAAGACAGTATAACACGTTACATGGAGCTAAAATCAGATCTGAGATCAGATACTACCAAGGTTTTGCTTTTGCTTGGAGATGTCTCCTGCACGGTTCTGCCACTGAGAAAGACAGCAAAAAGATGAAGGTCTTAGAATCGTTGATTGGAATGATTCAGAAACTCCCTTATGATGACCCTACTTATGATAAACTTCACGAAGACTTAGACAAAATTAGAGGGAAATTTAAGCAGCCTTGTTCATTACTAAACGTTCAGCCCGACTTTAAAATTAGTGCAGAAGGTTCTGGACTTTCATTTTGAGGATGACAGAGGAACAAAGAGGAAACATCAAGGAACAGATGTTTGTATGTTAAGTGTTTAAAAATGTGATTAAAGGCAAAACAATGAGGAGGGATTCAGTTTTGCAGGGAGAGTTCCAGCTTGGCCGGTGCCTTCACCTGAGGTCTGCCTGCATCGCCTCAGTGCCCCCCATGGGGCCCCTCCACAGAATCCCGTCCTTTGTTGGGCCCTGTCTGCTCTGCAGTCTGAACGCGGCCCCGGCAGAGCCCTGGCAGAGCCCTGACGGGGATGCTCTTCTCTGGTCCAGGGTCCAGGCCGCTGGCTCACGGGTTCTCGTCACCTGGCAGGCCTGGCTGGATCTAGATTTGGGTTGGCTCTGGATAGGATAAACCTCCCCTTTACCCCCCAGGCTTTGGTCAGCGCTCAGAGGGACAGTTTTTTAAAAAAATGAGAGCCACAGGGTTGACACGAAGCAGGTTAATGGGAAGGAGTGATGGGTATTGTGACATTTATTGACCCTTGAGATGCGCCAGTGCTGTGACCTGCTTCTCATGTTTTATTTAGTCCCTTCAGGAGCCCACGAGGTGGGCATTATTCCCATTTTATAGATAAGGAAACCAAGGCCCAACAGACGGCCTGGTCCAAGGGCAGCGGGCGGTAAAGCTGGGACTCCAACCCCGGCACCCGGCTCTCTCCCCCGTCTCCTGGCTCTCTCCCCCGTCTCCTGGTGCCTGCTCTGGACCGTGCGGTCGCACCCACAGGCTCAGGGTCCCTGCCCGCAGGTCCCCGCTGTGCCCCGGGGAGCCCTGGGGCATCCCCGGTGGCCATGGACGTGGGTGTCTGGCTGAGAGAAGGAGAGGCCAGCCCTGTCCTCAGGAAGCCGGGACATGCTCTTCCTGTGTCCCCTGGTGGGTGGGGCTCTGCAGCATCAAAAATGGTCACCGTTCTATGTGCAGAAACTTTGGAGCCTTACTGCAGCCTTCCTTTTATTGTGAGTTCTTCTGTCTTCTGCCCAGACTTAAAAGGCATCGTCTGTATGCGGTGAGGTCCAGGCAGGCCAGTCCCCCCTGAGATGCGTGGCTCCTGGGCATTTCTCTGCACATGACGGCCCGTGTCCAGGCCCCTCGGGCACCCTGGCGCGAGGCCTCTCCCCCGCCGCTTCTGGCCCAGGGAGCAGATCTGGAAGCCGTGAGTGAGATTAGCACAGGGGTAGCCGTGAATCCACTCCAGATTTTAAAATCATTCCAGAGCATCTGGGTAAACCGTGCTCCCCTGGCAGATGCTGGGGGGGTCCCTGCGGGGCCTGGGACGTTGGGCCTCACCGTGTGCCAAGGAGGGAGAAACAGCTTCTAGTTGTTGGAAGACAAGACTCTGGCTTTATCCTGCTCGGCTGTCTTACGTGTGTCTCGCTCTTTGTTCCTGGCCTGCAGCCCCACCTCAGATCTGCAGAGGCCAGGGCTGGGCGCACGGCCTCAGATGTGCCTGCGTCACAGACATCAGCAGCGCTTATCTCTGGCTGGTGGAATGGAGGGGCTTTTGTTGTCGTTTCCCTGGGTGGATTTTTGTGTTTCCTAAACTATCTGTTTGGATAATGTATTATTTTTATAATTGGAGAAAAAAATAAACAGCATATTTTAAAGCAAAAATAAATAAATAAATAAGTAAAATAAAAGTAGTAAAAGAAAGTAGAATATACTGATGCTCTTGAGATTGTCTAGGCCTTTAAAAATGTATTTAAAAAGTCACAAAGAGGGAATTCCCTGGCAGGCCAGTGGCCAGGACTTGGCACCTTCACTGCTGGGGCCCGGGTTCCATCTCTGGTCAGGGAAGTAAGATCCAGCAAGCCACTCGGCACGGCCAAAAAAAGAAAGTCGCAAAGATAAAAGATCAATAAATGGCTATATCAAAAATTTTTAACTTCTGTATAACAACAGTATCGCATACAAAGATGAAAGACAAGGAACATGATGACAGAATATACTGGCAGTATACATAACAAACAAAAGATTAACGCATAAAACGCCCACAAATCACAAGAAAAAGATAAATAACTAGTAGGAAAATAGGCACTTTTTCATAGGTCAAACATCTTTTCCTGTGTTCCAACCAATGGCAATGAACATAGGGAAAGGTGTGGTCTGACCTCACTAGAAATGAGGGGAAGTAGAATTAAAACCATTTTCACCCATCAGACTGTCGAACAATGCCGGTTCTGGGGCCAGTGCTATGGAAGGAGTGCTCCCAAGTTCCCTGGGAAGGAATGTGGTGCAGCCACTTGGAGGGCACTTCAGCAGGTTGCTGAAACGTCCTAAAACTACCACTTCTCCTTCATAAAACCCGCCCCGGAAAATGCTTGCACTGGAAACCACCTAAATAAGCCACGGAATTATTCCAAAGCACAGAAGCCTGGGTTTAAAATGAGGTAGAGTTCTAAGTACTAGTTCATGTGGAAAGACCCAAGGCATATTCCTGAGTTAACAAAAGCCCATTGCAGAATAACATATGTAGGATGATTCCATTGATTTTTTTTTTTTTTTTTTTTCTTTTTGCGGTATGCAGGCCTCTCACTGTTGTGGCCTCTCCCGTTGCGGAGCACAGGCTCCGGATGCACAGGCCCAGCGGCCATGGCTCACGGGCCCAGCCGCTCCGCGGCATATGGGATCCTCCCAGACCGGGGCACGAACCCGTATCCCCTGCATCGGCAGGCGGACTCTCAACCACTGCGCCACCAGGGAGGCCCGATTCCATTGATTTTTAAAAACAAAGTACAAGAACAACAAAAACAACTCTATGAAAAAACTCCACGTCTCTTCTCAGACTATGTATATCTACTGTACAAAACTGCTAAGAAAAAGGATTCCCAAACTGGTAATAAATTACCCCTGGGGATGGGGATGCGGGATGAAGGACCAGATTAGACCCAGACTGGCAGTGGTACTCAAAAGGAACTTTAACCAAAACTTGTATACATATGTATACTTTCTTTAAACAAGGGTAATGTATCCATAAAGCTCTCACATAATTAAAAATGAACAACAACAAGACCTGAATTGCTATGCTACTCTTGGCAAACCTTTTAATCCCCTTCATCCTGTTTGCTCAGCTATAAAAAGAAGTAGACTAGAGGGCTTCTCTGGTGGCACAGTGGTTGAGAGTCCGCCTGCCGATGCAGGGGACATGGGTTCGTGCCCCGGTCCGGGAAGATCCCACATGCCGCGGAGCGGCTGGGCCCGTGAGCCATGTCCGCTGAGCCTGTGCTCCGCAACGGGAGAGGCCACGACAGTGAGAGGCCTGCATACCGCATAAAAAAAAAAAAAAAAGAAGTAGACTAGAATGCCACAGTGCTTCAAGCTCTATAATTCTATTGCTAAGGGGCTACAAACTCAAATTATGAAACATTTAGTGATATTCTGCAAGTATTTTAAAATAATTTCCTGCACAGATTTTAAAGGCCACCTTTTTAAAAAAGCAATCTTAAAAATTCTACCTTTATAAGAAAAAATAGTATTTTTCTTGTATTTACTTGAAAATAGTATTTTCAAGTTAAATAATAGTATTTAACTTGATATATATCAAGTTAAATCATGATGTATTCATACAGTATATTCCTGTGCAGCTGCCAAAACAAAACAAAAAACAAACAAAAGCAAAAAGGAGAGAGGGACTTCCCTGGTGGTGCAGTGGTTAAGAATCTGGCTGCTGGGCCTCCCTGGTGGCGCAGTGGTTGAGAGTCCGCCTGCCGATGCAGGGGATACGGGTTCGTGCCCCGGTCTGGGAGGATCCCATATGCCGCGGAGCGGCTGGGCCCGTGAGCCATGGCCGCTGGGCCTGCGCATCCGGAGCCTGTGCTCCGCAACGGGAGAGGCCACAACAGTGAGAGGCCCGCATACCGCAAAAAAAAAAAAAAAAGAATCTGGCTGCCAATGCAGGGGACACGGGTTCAAGTCCTGGTCCAGGAAGATTCCACATGCCGCAGAGAAACTAAGTCTGTGTGCCAGAACTATTGAGCCCGCGTGCTGCAACTACTGAAGCCCACGCACCTAGAGCCCGTGCTCCACAACAAGAGAAGCCACCACAATGAGAAGCCCGTGCACTGCAACAAAGAGTAGCCCCCGCTCACCACAACTAGAGAAGGCCCATGAGCAGCAACAAAAACCCAACGCAGCCAAAAAATAAATAAATAAATAAATAAGGAGAAGAAAGTTTTTCTCCCTTTAGACATGGGACAAACTCTAAAATATCATTATGTTTAAACAAAAAATTGAGGTGTAGAATGATGTGTATGTGTATGCTACTGTTTGTGAAAAATAAAAAAATATATGAAAAAGAAAGAAAAAACAAAAAAACTTCGTGACATTGTCTGCCTCCAAGGAGGGTCTTGGTTGGCTGAAAGGACAGCAGACAGAATGAGACTTGTCACTTTGTACCTTTAAAAATTCCAGTCATGGGACTTCCCTGGTGGTGCAGCAGTTAAGACTCTACACTCCCAATGCAGGGGGCCCAGATTCGATCCCTGGCCAGGGAATTAGATCCCACATCCATGCCGCAACTATAAGTTTGCATGCCACAACTAAGGAGCCCATGTACTGCAACTAAGGAGCCGGCAAGCCGCAACTAAGGAACCTGCGAGCTGCAACTAAGACCCAGTGCAACCAAATAAATAATATTAAAAAAAAATCCAGTCATGTGATTACCTATTCAAACAAATAAAATTACTTTGAAAGGCAGTATCCTATTAAGTGATACAAAAGGCATCACTGATAAAGATAACCATTAGAGATAAACACCTATTTTTTTTAAGATGTATAAGGAAAGGTTTTTTTTTAGCCTTCAGAGAATTTGGTCCAAAAGTTAAAATAACCAGGATGAGCAGCATCAGCTTCTTAACCTTTGCCTTCCTTATGCATTCCCCTTCCCTCTCCTCATTCTCAGATGTTCAGAGTTTTCTTCTTTCATGAGGGCTATGGTTATTTAGGGCAACAATCCCTTCTATTATCCCCTATGTTACCCTTGATCCTTTAGTGGTCTTTATCTTTAGGATTTCTATTCTTCCACTGCAAGCTCTGAGCACACAACACATTATAGCAACAATTGCCATACACTGAGAGCCATCAGGTGCCAGGCACTTTATTATCTCATTTAATGCTCTAAAAACCCCGTTATTAAGTTGGCCTCGTCTCCAATTCAGAGGCAATAAATGAGGCTCAGAAGTTAGGAAACCCTGCCTAAGGTTACTGACAGATTAGAATTTGAACCCAGGTCT